>NW_006921614.1:3429760-3466058 GCF_000298275.1 Orycteropus afer afer | reverse complement strand
CCTTCAAGGCTCAGGGGTCCAAGATTATCTTCTGTGTCTGTGTTAATTTGTTTCCCTTTTCTTTGTTGAAGAGGGTCTGTGCAGTCCTTCTGCCTAGTCCGCCATCTTGCCGGAACTCCAGTTTTTTATCATCTTGTTGAGCGTTGTTGAAAACAAAAAATTTCTTTTACATAGTTTTCTAAGTCTGTTCTATGGATTTCCACAATTCCTTGGAGGTTTTAAGTAAGACATTTGAGCCTTTAAGATTTAAGTTTTTTCATTTTATTGTAATAGTATAAATGTTGCAGGGTTGTTAGGAAAACAGGTTGAAAAATGAATGTGAACACAGAAATTTCTCAACAAATATTAGCTATTATCTTGTTTTTGAGAATTCTTATATAACTAAGAATTATGTGTATGTATATATATACACAGTCTATTAAATATTTGAGTTTAAGAAATATGTTGGCATAAATTATTTTTGCCTTAAGGTTTTAGTATATATCTAGACTTATTTTCAAATGTCATTTAATGGGTAATTAGAATTGACAAATTTTTTTGTACATGGGTCACCCTTCCAAAATTCTGCAAACAATTTTCTCATTGAATCTCTAATTGTACCCACATTATTTCTTCCTTCTATGCTTTCGGAAACCTTCCATAACCTAGCTCCATTTCACCAAGCTTGTTTTAGTCAGTCACATCTTTTAAATTATGCCATGATCACATATCTTTGTTCTTACCACCATGTCTCAATACATGTTGTTTTCGCAACTGAAATGTTTTTAGGTTTTGCCATCGTGAATCTTAATGAACTATAAGGTCCACTGTTTCACAGGGTGTTTGTTGACTCTGAATCATCACTGGTTTATTACACACATCTCAGTGCTACACAGCTTTGTGCTTCGTTTTATGCTGTTGTTTTTAAAATTAAAGTATGTGTTTCAGGCTTCTCTCTACCTGTAGAGCTCTGGGGTCATGTCCTACTACCCTTGTGATTGTTATAAATACTTGGTAGTTCATCAGTTGTTTTGTCCAGGATTCATAACTTTGTAATCAAGTTTAAATGTTGCTGATAGTGTTCTTTATAATTTTTTTGGTTAGCTTTTTATTATGGAAATATTTCAAAATAATCAAAAGTGGATGCAAAAGTATAGTGAACCCTTATGTATCCATTACCTGGCTTGAAAAGTTACCAACATACTGGCCAGTCTTGTTTTATATTCCTATTCACCACATACCCCACTTCCCATACTTGATTGTTTTGAAAGTAAAACCTAAATACCTTTTCATCCATAAATATTTCAGTATTTACAAATCATTTAGTGATTTACTATATCTCTGCTCATGGCTTTTTCAACATTTTATAGATTTCTTGCTTCACTCATGTCCTGCATATTTTTTGTTTGCTCTGAACTTTGACAAATTTTAGCAAATATTTAGTAAGTACCTAGTTACTATGCATAACACACTATTACGGGGTATGTAAAGGAGTCCCTGGGTGACACAACTGTTAAAGTGTGCAGCTACTGACCAAAAGCTTGGTGATTTGAACCCACCCAGAGGTGCCTCCAAAGAAATGCCTGACAACCTGCTTCTGAAAGGTCACAACTATGAAAACCCTGTGGGGTGCAGTTCTTCTCTGCAAAACATGGGGTATCCCATGTCAGAGCACATCACAGTCAGCTCAAGGCAACTTTTTTTTTTCAACGGGGTGTGCAAAGATAAATGACACACAGACCTCATCCTAAAGGAACTTCCAGTTTAATGAGCGAAACACATTTAAAATAGAGATTGTGTTAAGTGCTAAAATAGAGGTGAAATCTAACCGCTGTGAGAGGTGGGAGAGATTCTTTCTAAAGATGAGAATGACATAGGCTTCACAGAAAAGGTAGTATTTGAGAGACAGGAACAAGCAGGAAGGGGTCAAAGAATGTTTGTTCATTTACTGTTTCCTATATGACAGACCCTGGCTAGGTAGACTCTGTGGAAACAAAATCCAGTAACATGCAGTCTTCACAGAGTTCCCTCTCCAGAAGTGCTAGAGCTGGACTTTGCGTTCAGGTTTATGTACTTTATGCCACTCCCCTGGTGAGACCTTGCAGTGTGTATCAGTTGTCCAACAGGAGAATAATTTGGAGAAGAGGAATTAGTGCACAAGGGTTTTCCAGGCAAAAGGACTAGCGTTCATAAAAGTAAATAAAAGTATAGAAGTTTTTTCAGAGATATGTTAATAATTCAGGGTGACTAGAGCTTAGGGCTTCGGATGAACTATATAGTAGTTCAGATAAAGCTGGAATCTCCTACATGTTGTAGTAGAATCATGGAAGACTTTGAAAGTTACATTAAAGAGTTTGGATGTTATTTTACTTTGGGGGACAGTGAAAGCTTTTTTTTCTGGAGCAGAGAAAAAATGCAGTCAGTCCTAAACTATACTGTATGTCATTTTGAGATTATTTTTCCTTATCTTCAATACTTTTTTTTCTCCTTGAAAAGATTTACTAGTGAGGCATGAGGAAAGCATAAATTTGTGTATTAGTTCCATGTGTGTCTCCCTGTGCTTGGTGGCATAGGTAAATGGAAAAGAAAAACATTTCTAATGGTTCTTATAGGTAGAGGATTTATAGTTTAATAGGGGAAGTATCTGTAATGTGACGTGACTGTACTCTTTCAGGCTTTGTCATCCTTTTGGCTTAATTATTAATTTTGCTTAAAAAAAATCTATTTATCAATAATTTCAAACTTACAGATACTAATCAAAACTATAACTAATACAAGGAACATCTGGGTACCCTTTCCCTGGACCCCTCTTACTGACATTTTACCTCATTTGCTTATCATTTGTACTCTTTCACTCTTACTCTTTATCTGTATGTAATTTTTTTCCTCAATTATTTAAGGGTAGGTTACTCTTAAGTAGTACCTTTTGTTCCTAAATACTTGGTATATATTTCCTAAGAATTAGGGACATTTTCTTACATAATCACAGTACTATTATCAACTTTAGTAAATTTAATGTTGATAGGATACTTTCATCTACTATTCATATTCTAATTTGATCATTGTTCTCTTAACTATATACATTCCATAGTCTATTGTGTCAGTAATATTTACTAAGACACATAGTCTGTTGTGTCTTAGTAAATATTTGACTGGTTGTTAGCAATGTTTTTACTAGCTTTTTGCTCTTAAATTTTTAAAAATCTTTCTTAACTTGCAATTTTGTGTTTTAACTCTTGGAAGGTGATTCGGGATGTGATAAATGTACACATGGAAGAACTCAGTAATCAGTGGCAAGAAGAGCAGGAAAAAGCAGAGGATGGTACTATAAAGTATGTCTTTGCCTTTATTGATAGCCATATTCTTTTTTTAATCTCTTACCTGTAATTATTTGTTTTGGCATTTCTATGACCCTTAGTAGCATGCTGTAATTCATCCAAATGCTAACTGTGTGTTGTTGTAATTGCTCAAGAGTATTATACAAGAGTTTCATGATAGGGCCCTTTGATAGCTCGAAAAACTGACTAATGAGACTTTCTGTGGTTCAGAAAGGAAGAAAGGCGATCAGCTTCAGTGGATTCATGGCAGTCTGGTGGAAGTTATTTGGATGCTGAATGTTCACGACATAGAAGGGATCGAAGTAGGAGCCCACACAAACGAAAGAAAAGTAAAGATAGGGATAGAAACTTGGACTCAAGAAGAAGGAAAGAGAGGTAAGTCTAACATTCCATCATCCAGTGTTGAATTCTTATGAAAAATAGAACTGATCCTTTCGTTGTAGACCACTTTGAGAAAATAGATTGTAAGAGTAATTTGAGTAAATAATTGATAAAGATTCTTAACGTTCCCTTTATTTCAGTTGAAGTTACAGGAGTTCTAATGACATAGTTCTCTGTACACGTTTGATTTTAGTTTTATTTTTTTGATATCACTTGTATCCTAATCAGGACATAGGAAAGTCAGGTCTAGGTAGAGAGTTAATTATGCCAAAGATGTTTGCCTAGCTGCCTGTCTTGCATTCCTTCCTTCTTCCCTCTCTCTTTCTCATTCTCACTTGTTTATTTTCTTTCTCCTTCTTTCTTTCTTTTGTTGATTCCTCAGTTAAAAAGTTATACAGGGTCAGAGAGAAGATTCAAACTTCAATATCAAAGCTGATTGCAGCTTTGTCCTTGTTAATATCCCTGATAAAAAGTTTGGTGTCTGAGGAGATATGAACTAATACTAAAATTATACATTTTAGTCTGTTAAGGTCTGTTCTTACATTTCTGCCTGCTTCCAGGATGTATCTTCTTGCATCTCAAATTCATTAGGTCTATAACTGAACTTACTGTCATTTTCTCAATCTTTTCCTCTTTTCCCAGCATTCCTGTCCTGGTTAGTGGGTTGACTACCCATCTAGTTACCTAAGCCAGAAATCAAGGAGTCATTTTAGATACTCCTGTCTAAAGCTTAGAGTTTAGAGCTCCTTGGGAGCTCTGGTGGCGTAGTGCCTAAAGCATTTGACTGCTAACCAGGCTGGCGGTTTAAACCCACAAGCCATTCCTCGGAAGGAAGATTGGGCAATCTACTTCTGAAAACATACCGCCTTGGAAACCTGAGGAGGTGTCACTGTGAGTTGAATCGACTTGACAGCAGTGAGGCTTTTTTTTTTGATGTTGTCTTATCCTTAAGGAGCTCTGGTGGCGTCATGAGTAAGGCATTTGGCTGCTAATCAGAAGGTCAGCAGTTCAAACCCACTAGCTAGCTGTTCTATAGGAGAAGGATGAGGCATTCTACTTCTGTGAAGATTTACAGCCTTGATAACCCATTGGGGGTTGTTATGAGTCAGAAACAACTTGATGATAGGGAGTTTGAGTTGTCTTATCCCTTAACCATCCAGTCTGTTCTACTTGAAGATACCTCACATGTACCTGTTTTTCCCTGTCTCTGTTTTGCCTATCTGGAAAATGATCATAGCTTTCCCAGTTGTTCTTCCTGTCTCTATACTTGTCCCATATGAATCCATTCTAGTGCTAGAGAGAATTTCACCTTTTAAAACTCTTCAGTGGCAAAATATTAATGCTTTAGAATGGTTCTCAAGATGCTTCTGGGTCAGGAATCCTGCCCACCTTGCCAATTTTTTTTTTTTTTTTTAGGAACTCTGGTGGTGTAGTGGCTAAGGCACTTGACTGCTAACCAGAAGGCTGATGGTTCAAACCTAGCAGTCACTCATCGTGAGGAAGATTGGGCAATCTCTTTCTGTAGTAATAACTGCCTCGGAAACCCAAGGAAGGGATCGCTACGAGTCAGATCAGACTCGACAGCA
Organism: Orycteropus afer afer; assembly: GCF_000298275.1. Classification (NCBI taxonomy): domain Eukaryota; kingdom Metazoa; phylum Chordata; class Mammalia; order Tubulidentata; family Orycteropodidae; genus Orycteropus; species Orycteropus afer. The sequence continues at coordinate 3,460,774 of NW_006921614.1, read as the reverse complement.
GTGGGTTTTTGTTTTTTAGCCACCTTTTTTTTCCTTTTTGCTATTACCCTGTGAAATGCATAGCCTATATCCTACATCGCCTGAATTACTTACAGTTTCTTATCCACACTATGCCATATGTGAGCTTTTCCAAGTAATGCTGTCTTAATTTTTTTTTTTTTAAATATACCACTTGGTAAACTACTCATTCTTTTAAGAGCCAGCTGAGTCGTTTCTGTGAAGCCTTTTCTCATTATTCTGGGAGAGTTGATCATGTTTTCTATTTTATCACCATCTTACATGGCACGTATTTGTTCTTGTACTTAATTTATGTTTTCTCCCCACTAGACTGTGAACAGCATCCAAGTTTGATTTAGTTTTATGTACATAGTGCTTCTCAAATAATTGGCCCTCAAATGATGTTCTGTCTCTCCTAGGGCCACTGATGGTTAGACATTAAAGGCTTATTGGTTTTGGAATTTTGCTTATCTTTTTGTCATTTGGTTTATAAGTTTAAAGCTAGCTATGATTTAGTCCTTCTCTAAAAATGGAATATTTGCTTAGTATACCCTTTTGATTCATATAATGAGACTGTATAATGTTCATACCCAATTTAACTGTGTCTGTCAGGCTGTGCTCTTCCACTTCTTTCAGATTTGTTAGAGCTTTCTCCACTTAAGTAGTTTTTCCACATGTTTAATCAATCCCTGGGAGTCCTTGGATAGTGCAGGCGGTTAACAGACTCATTTTTTTGCTTAATGAAAGATTAGGGGTTTGTGTTCATTCAGAAGCATCTCAGAAGAAAGGCCTGGTTGTCTACTTCTGAAAAAATCAGCCATTGCAAACTTTATGGAGCACAGTTCTATTCTGATACATGTGAGCTTGCCATGAGTCAGAGTCCACTTGATAACAACTGGTGGTAATCAAACACTGTTGACTTGAATACATAGAAGTACTCAAAATTTAAACATGAAATAATATTACTTTAGTAGGCATAAACTAGATATTAGCAGGAAATGTATTTCTCAGTAGGGAAAGGCTAATCTTTGGTACCTATCCTGAGGTAGAATGAATTGTAGGGAGTTGAGAAGCCAGGATAAGGAAATCAATTTCTGAATTCCTTCTATGATTTTAATATTCTATTTGAAATGAGTTCCCTGGTTATCAGTCATAAAAAAACCCATTGCCATGGAGTTGATTCTGACTCATCAAAACCCAGTAGGACAGGGTAGAACTGCCCATAAGGTTTCTAAGGCTGTAAATCTTTACGGGAGCGGACTGCCTCAACGGTCTACTGTGAAGCAGCTGGTGGATTTGAACCATGTACCTTTTGGTTCACCAAATACTTTAAACACTGAACCACCAAGTCAGTTTCTAAGAAGAACTCCAAAACATACTTTTAAAAAAAAAATCTGTTTTGTTTATTCCTATTTCAGTTTTGTCCCATAGTGTTAAAAAGATTTACCTCCTTGGAAACCCACTGGGGGTAGCTATGAGTTGGAATCACCTCTATGGCAGTTGGTTTGGTTTTTTGGAGCTTAGGTTAAAGAACTTTGGTGGTTCAGTAGGTAAGGCATTTGGCTGCTAACCAGAAGGTCTGTGGTTCAAACCTACCAGTCAGTGGCTCTGTGGGAAGAAAATGAGGCAATTTCCATAAACATTTATAGCCTTGGAAATCCTATAAAGGTCACTGTGAGGGTCAGAATCAACTCAGTGGCAGTGGGTTTGGTTTTGCTTTGGAGCTTAGATTAATGGTAATGGGAAAATTTGGAAACATAATGGTAATGGTTAAACAACATGATAAACATAACTAATGTCACTCAGTTGTATGGGGGAAAGAATGCTGGAAACAAAAATTATGTTGTATATATATTAGCTGTAGTTTTTTAAAAAATCAGTGTTCAGTTCTAAATATATGTTTTAACTTATTCTAGTTTATATCTCATGAAACTACTGTTACTAATGTTACTGTTGAATTATTTTCTTAAAGCTCTGATGATTCATAATTACAATAAGGTCTTTTTTTTTTTAACCCCTTTCATTTCAGGGATGGAGAAAAACATCGTAGTCATAAAAGAAGAAAGCAAAAAATATAACAAATGAAGTCTTTGTGCATGCATTAATTATGCTTATGCCATGATAACCAACATGCTGAAATTTTAATTGTAATTACTATGAGTAGAAGGTCTGTTTAGTGCTCAGGTCATTATTTTTAATAAACACTTATGCCTCAACCCATGAGTATACTATGATACCCTAGAACTTTGTTTTCCTTATTTTAATAGATGATTTGCTTCCTGTTAGTGATTATTTCATTCTTTTCAATAATTTATGTAACAAAAAAGTCTTTAAAAATAGCACATAAACTCATGCTGTAAAATCTTACAGATAAAGCTATGGTACCCTTGAAATACCATCTGTAATCCACATGCCTGTCCCCATGGCTACTACCATTTACCACTCCATTAGTGAATTATATAGTAGGGAAAAGCAACCTGAATATCTACCAGAAGGGCGAATGGTCTGGTTGAATAAAATGTGGTGTAATCATAGGCTAGATTACTGTATTAGAATTAAATGAGTTCTGTATTAACACAAAGGATTCCTAGTGATGTCAGTGGTTAAGTGCTTGGCTGCCAGCTGAGAAGCTGGCAGTTTGAACCTGCCAGCTGCTCTGTGGGAGAAAGATGAAGCAGTCTGCTTCCATAAAGATTTACAGCCTTGGAAACCCTAAAGGGGCAGTTCTACTCTGTCCTATGGGGTTGCTATGAGTTGGAATTGACTTCATGGCAATAGATTTGGTTTCAGGTTTATATTAACAAGAATAATCTCAGAAACAAAGTGAAAATACCAAGTTGCAGAAAGATAATGTATAATGATATTGGTGTAAACAATATTACATGTTTTTTGTAATTATATATGTATATAAATATATTTTAAAGGTCTAGAAGAATCCACAGAAGTCTTAACAGTGGTTATTTGGGGGATGGAATTTAGATAGGAAGGATTAGGGGTGGAAATCAGGATTAGGATGGTGGTCAGAGAACTTTGGCTTTATCCATTAATTAATTTTTTAAAATAAGAATACTGTATTCACGTGTTAATTAAAAATTAATTCAATGTATTATCTTTTGTTTTTAAAAAATCAGGTTTGTTGGGTATTATTTATACGAAATAAAATGTACCCATTTTAAGGGTACTTTTTATTGACTTTTAAAAATTTACACCTTTGTGTAACCATCATCATCACAATCAAGATATAGAGCATTCTCATCATCCTCAAAAGTTCCTTTGTACCACCTTTTCAAGTCATTTCTCCTACCCACAACCCCAGGCAACCACAGATCTGCTAATTTTAAAATTTATTTTTGGTGGCAATATGTACAGCCAAACATACGTCCACAGGTCTGCTTTTTGTCACTGTTGATCAGATTTATCTTTTCTAGAATTCATATTAATGGAATAATACAATATGTGCTTTGCCATACGTTTGGGACTTACCCATGTTGTTATATGTGTCAGTAGCTTATTCTTTTGTGTTACAAGTTGTATATTCTGTTGTATAATAGATTGTTCGAATGTCAAAATATGGTCTTGGATCTTGGAAACCCAGGCTAAAGATTCCATTGTGGGTTCCAAATAGAAATGGAACTTGAGTTATTTGTGGCAGAAAAGTTTATTGGATTTGTATCCCATTGAATTTTAGGGTTCAGATATGCGAAGCAGCTCTCAGATTTAAATTTGAGAATATGTCACTTGCTTAGATGTAATCCTACTATTGCCATAAAACATAATTTCTTAATCATAAAAAGCAAGGACTTTGGAATTGCTATAATGTTGAACTATATGAAATTGCTGGTTTTATAGGTCAAAACTACTGGACTTACTGGCAATTTTATAACTTAATTTATAATTTTGTTTCTAATTATGATTTCAGTGATTTTACTACTGGAAGAAAAACTAAAGACCAGTATTAAATGGTATAGTAAGGTTTTTAGTAGAAGAGAAAATTAAGTTGAAAGAAAGTTATGTAAAATGTAACCAGAATTCTTTAAAGTCCAAATTTTAAGTATGGCATCAACTACTGTAAACTAAAAAGTGAGAAATTAGATGTGAAGAATCATAGAATCATTTGTCTGATCCTTTGACATGTTAATCTTCTATACTCATCTGTGTTTCAAACTCTTTCACTGGATTATAAGCTACTAGAGAACAGTGTTTATATCTTTTTCAGTGTAACATAGTAGTTATTTGTCATTTTAAATTTTGACAAAAGAATTTGCAAACTTCCGCCACCTAATATCTAATTTTGATTTATTAAGTGCTGCCGTTGTTTTTTGCCGTCGAGTCGGACCTGACTTGTAGTGACCCCTCCTTGGGTTTCCACGACAGTATCACTATGGAAGTAGATTGCCCAGCCTTTCTTCCGAGGAATGGCTGGTGGGTTTGAACTGCCAGCCTTCTGGTTAGCAGTCAAGAGCCTTAGGCACTATGCTACCAAAGCTCCTTAAAGTGCTACTGGTAATTATTATTACTATTACTGTCCTACCCATCCATTTAGCCCTAGTGTGGATGATGACTCCTCACCAACATTTCTGATCTGTTGTTAGTTCCTGTTTAATGGATTCTGATTCATGGTGGCTCATGTGTTACAAGTAGAACTGCTCCATAGGGTTATCTTGGCTGTAGTCTATAGGCGGTAAATAATTGTCTCTCCTGAATTAACAGTACTAATAATAGTTAACATTTATTGAGAATTTACTTTATATCAAACTCTGTTTGAAGCTCTTCATATTGGACTTACTTCTCTCATGACTCTAAGAGGTATAAACATTGCTGTTCCTATTTTAGAGATGAAGAAAGTAAGGCTCAAAGAGTTAAATAACTTGCGCCAATTCTTAAAGTGGTGGTGCTAGACTTCAAACCCAGGAAGCCTTCCACCAGAGTCTGTACTCTCACTTTCTTAACCTTGTATTTTAGTTCCTTATGTACGTCTATCCCCACCTAGGTTTGAAAATTGCTTTAAAGTAAGATACATGATGACTATCTTTTGAATCCCCAGAGTGGATATAATCTCAAACCTTTTGGTGAAAATTGGTTTATCAAATGGTAAATTTGAGGTGAAATATTTAAATTAGCATGAATATTTTTCTGATATTTTCTAATCACCTACATATTCTATTGTACAGAAATATTATTCAATGTGGTCAAGTTGGCTCTAACTCATAGTGACCCTATATACAACAGTAAAACACTGCCCCATCCTGTGCAATCCTCACAAACTTTGTTGTGCTTGAGCCCATTGTCTCAGCCACTGTGTCAGTCCATCTCGTTGAGAGTTTTTCTCTTTTTCACTGACCCTCTCTCTACTTTACCAAGCATGATAACCTTCTCCAGAGACTGGTCCCTCTGACAGCATGACCAAAGAATGAGACAAAGGCTAGCCAGTCTCACTTCTAAGGAGTGTTCTGGCTGTACTTCTTTCAAGACAAATTTGTTCATCGTTCTGGCAGTCCATGGTATTTTCAGAGTTCTTCACTAACACTGCAGTTCATATGCATCAGTACTTCTGTGGTCTTCCTTATTCATCGTCCAGCTTTCACATGCATATGAGGCGATTGAAAATACCATAGCTTAGGTCAGGCGCACTGTAGTCTTCAAAGTGACATCTTTTGCTCTTTAACACTTTAAAGAGGTCTCTTGCAGCACATTTGCCTGGTGAAATACGTCATCTGATTTCTTGACAGCTGCTTCCATGGAAAGGAATACTGATAGTGTAGTGTGTTAAGGCATTGGGCTGCTAACCAGAAGGTTGGCAGTTCAAACCTACCAGCTGCTCTGTGGGAGGAAGATGAGGCAATCTACTTCTATAAAGATTTACAGCCTTGGAAACCCAGTTGGGGTCACTATGAGTCAGAATTGACTTGGTGGTGGGTTTGGTTTTAGTGGCTACCATGGAAGTATTAATGGTATTAATGCAGTATTAAAAGAAATATTAATACTATAAAAAATACATGTAGAGTATTTCCACCTGTCTTCTGAAGACATCTTTTTAAAAAAAGTTTAGTGAATTCATGAAGGTCCAAGGATTCTTGTATAAAGCTTTGTTGCTTTCTGAGTATATAAAATTAAAATCTATTTTGTATTTGCTTGAGTATGTTTACAGGGTCAGTTTTGTAAAGTAACTTGCTTATTCAATAGCTGTAAACCAGCAGGCGTGTTAATTATTAAACTAAAACTCTTCTGAACCACACTTGTTTTATCACATTAGTGATTGTACTTCCTGCTCTGGACTTGAGTTTCCAAGTTTTGAGGACAATAAAAAGTCCTCATGGCTTTTGGCTATCTGAATTGGAAACAGTAAATTCTAATACTCTCTTTCATGAAAGAAAGTTAGAATAGGATCTTTTAGCCTTTAGGAGCTGTTACCCAGATTCATCTTTATTTAAACAGTCAAGTCACTCCCAACAAGTAAGGCCACCAAAGAGAAAGGTTGTTGCGTTATTATAGAATGAAAATTCCTAAGCTTATTTTAATTTAAGTAATATAGGGCAGAAGATGTTTCCAGTTACTGCACACACCATCTGGACAATGTTAAATTAAGAAAGGCTGGTAGCTCCAGGGAATGTGGGCCTTGGAAGGATTACATTGTGACACCAATTAAAAGGGATCTGGGGTTGGGTTGCTTGAGTGCTGTGTTTATGAGGCTAATTTCCCTTAATCTTGGAACTTTGGTAGCCCATGTTGTACCTCTGGCTCCAAGCCATGACTCCTATTCTAGAATGAGAAGGTAATTAAAGGAGCTTTCAGAAATATAGACGGAAGTTTGAACCTGGGCTTTATTGGGTATTGCTGACACTTTAATACAAATAATACACTTTAATAAATTCTTCACATACTAGAAGGAATTGTTATGTGCTGTCAAGTCGGACCCAACTCATAGCGACCCCTCCTTGAGTATCCGAGGCAGTATCACTATGCAAGTAGATTGCCCCATCTTCCTTCTGAGGAGTGGCTGGTGGGTTTGAACCGCCAGCCTTCGTTTAGCAGTCAAGTGCCTTAGGCACTATGCTACCAGAGCTCGTACTAGAAGGAATAGTCTTGGTCAAAAGGGACAGCAGGATAAGTTGAGTACAGGTTCTGCCGCCTACCTGTATAGCCTGTGAAAATTCTTTTTTTAAACCTTTCCCTTCACACAAGTTAATATGTGTTTACCCTCTAGTTAGTGGTCTACCCTCCCTTCCCCACCCAACCCTGGTAAACATCAAAGAATATTTCTTTTTTTTTTGTGAAACCCTTTTCTTTTTACAATCGTGGTTTCATGCAGTGTTTGTCCTTTTGTGATTAATTTCATGCAGTATAATGGACTCTTAAGTTCATCCATGTTATGAGATGTTTCACACATTCATCATTGTTCTTTAGCATTGTGTAGTATTCCATTGTGTGTATGTACCATAGTTTGTGGATCTGTTCCTCCATTGGTGGGCATTTAGTTGTTTCCATCCTTTTGCTATAGTGAATAGTGCTGCAGTGAGCAGGTGGTGGTTGTCAGCTACCACTGAATTGGTTTTGACTCATAGCAACCCTTTGTATGACAGAACAAAACACTGCCCAATCTGGCACCCTCTTCATAATCGTTGCCACACTTGAGCCCATCGTTGCAGCCAGCGCATAGTCCATCTCATCGAGGGCCTTCCCCTTTTTTGGTCACCCTTTACCTTACCTAGCATGATACCCTTTTCTTGGGATTGGTCCCTTCTGACAACATGACCAAAATATGAGAGAGAAAGTCTGGCAGTTCTCCCTTAGAAGAAGCATTCCAGCTGTACTTCCTCTAAGACAGAATTGTTAGTTCTTCTAGCAGTCTATGGTACATTCAGTGTTCTTTGCCAGCACCACAATTTAAATGCATCAGTTCTTCTTAAGTCTTCTTTTTTCATTGTCCAACTCTCACATGCATATGAGGCTATTAAAAATACCATGGCTTGGGTCAGGCGTACCTTAGTCGTCAAAGTGATGTCTTTACTTTTAAACACTTTAAAGAGGTGTTTTGCAGCAGATTTGCCCAATGCAATCAATATATTGTTTGATTTCTTGATGACTGCTTTTGTGGGCATTATTGTGGATCCAAATAAAATGAAATCCTTGGCAACTTCAATCTTTTACCTGTTTATCATGATGTTGCTTCTTGGTCCAGTTGTGAGGATTTTGTGTTTTCTTTATGTTGAGGTGTAATCTGTAATGAAGACTGTAGTCATTGATCTTCATCAGTAAGTGTTTCAGTCTTCTTCATTTTCAGCAAGCAAGGTTGTTTCATCTGCATATTGCAGGTTGTTAATGAGTCTTCCTCTAATCCTGACATTATTCTTCATACAGACCAGCTTCTCAGATTATTTACTTGGCATACAGATTGAGTAAGTATGGTGAAACGATAAAACCCTGACACTTTTCCTGATTTTAAACCATGCAATATCTCCTTGTTCCATTCAAAGACTGCCTCTTGGTCTATGTACAGGTTCCTCATGTATAATTAATTGTTCTGAAATTTCCATTCTTTGCCATGTTATCCATAATGTGTTATGATTCACACAGTTGAATGTCTTTGCATAGTCAATAAAACACAGGTAAACATATTTCTGATACTCTCTGCTTTCAGCCAAGATCCATCTGACTTCAGCAATGATATCCCTCATTTCTCCCCCTCTTCTGAATTGGGCTTGAATTTCTGGCAGTTCCCTGTCGATGTACTGCTGCAACCATTTTTAAATTATCTTCCGCAAAATTTTACTTGCATGTGATAGTAATGATATTGTTCAATAATTTCCCTATTCTGTTGGTTCACTTTTTTGGAATGGGCACAAATATGGATCTTTTCCCAGTCCATTGCCCAGGTAGCTGTTGTTCAGATTTCTTGGTATAAATGAGTAAGAGCTTCCAGTGCTTTGTCCAGGATGGAATTCCTGCCAGTCCAAAAGGTGGTTGGGGATGGAGGATTGCCACACCTCTGTTGAACCAGGAAGGTATGGAGCACAAGGGGAACAAGGAGAGTATCACCTACTTCTGGTCACCAACTACCAGTGGGTGCCTGTGCATGTCTTTGCTAAACAAAATAATACCATACTTCATCAATTCTAATATCTTTCTCATTTTGGCATGTCTAAAATCTGGTTGAGTTTTACAATCACTGTTGCCAAGAATTCAAGTTGAGTTTTTCCAGAGAGGATTTGTACTTGCTTTTGCTAGTAGCCTAGGGATGGTACCAGCCTGACATCTATTTGAATTAAACTCTTTGAAGAGAGCTCAATTGAGATGAAAAGAGCAGTTTTCCCCTTTATTCACCAAGTGCCAAAGTTGAGCCCTGCAGAGTTTTTGCTGTTCTGTTCTGCAGGGAGGACACCCTTTGGTTGGTGTCCCAACTCTATTTGGAGGGGATTTTTTCTTTCTTAGTGGTACATAATATAATGTGCATCTTAGGATTGTTGCCCCTTACGTTTGGTAGAACTGTGGTAACTTCTGTTTATTGAATATATTCTATGAATGAGTTACTTTGCAGGTCAGGTTCCCTGGGAACAGTCTATGAGACCCAGATTTGATGCAGGATATTTTTTGGGGGAGTACTTTCAGAATTGCCCTTGTTGGAGAATAAAGGCAGCAGGATTGGCAGAGGGAAAAAATCAGCTGCAGTGCAGTCATAACAAAGGCATTAGCCAATCCTGTGTTGTTCTTGGGAGCTCTGGTGGTGTAGTGCTTAAGGCATTTGACTGCTAACCAGAAGGCTGGTGGTTCAAACCCACCAGCCAGCCATTCCTCGGAAGGAAGGTTGGACAATATGCTTGCATAGTGATACCATCTCAGAAACCCAAGGAGGGGTCACTGTGAGTGCCATTGAGTAGTTTCCAACTCACAGCGACCCTGGGTACAGCAGAATGAAACACTACTTGGTTCTGTGCCATGTTCGTAGTTGTATCTATATTTGAGCCCATTGTTGCAGCCACTGTGTTAATCCATCTTGTTGAAGGTCTTCCTCTTTTTCTGTGACCCTCTCTTTTACTAAGCATAATATCCTTCTCCAGGGATTGTTCCCTCCTGGTAACATGACCAAAGTATGAGAGATTAAGTCTCACCATCCTTGCTTCTGAGGAATATTCTGGCTGTACTTTTTCCCAGATAGATTTGTTCATTCTTTTGGCAGTCCTTGATACATTCGATATTCTTCACTTGCACCACATTTCAAATGCATCAGTTCTTCTGTTGTCTTCATTTTAAAGACATCTTTTTAGCAGATTAGCCCAATGCAATATATCGTTTAACTTCTTTGTTATTGCCATGGGTGTTGATTGTAGAGTCAAAGTAAATTGACATTCTTGATGATTTCAATCTTATCTTCGTTTATCATGATTTTGGTTACTATTCCAGTTGTGAGGATTTTTGTTTTCTTTATGTTGAGGCGGAATCTATACTGAAGTTTATAGTTTTTGATCTTCATCAGTAAGTGCTTCAAGTTATCATCACTTTCAGCAAGCAAGGTTGTGTCATTTGCATATTGTAGGTTGTTAATGTGTCTTCCTCTAATCTGATGCTGTGTTGTTCTTCATATAGTCCAGCTTCTCAGATTATTTACTCGGCATATAGATTGAATAAGTATGGTAAAAGGATACAACCTTGACATACACCTTTCCTGATTTTAAACCATGCAGTATCCCCTTGTTCTGTTTGAACTACTGCCTCTTGATCTATGTACAGGTTCTTCATGAGCTCAATTAAGTATTCTGGAATTCCTATTCTTTGCAGTGTTACCCATAATTTGTTACGATGCACACAGTTGAATGCCTTTGCATAGTCAATAAAACCCTGGTAAACATCTTTCTGGTATTCTGTACTTTCAGCCAAGATCCAACTGACATCAGCAGTGATATCCCTCATTCTACATCCTGTTCTGAATCCATCTTGGATTTCTGAAGTTCCCTTTCTATGTATTGCTGCAACTGTTTTTGTTTTCAGCAAAATTTTATTTGCATGTGGGATTAGTGATATTGTTCAATAATTCCCACATACTTTTGGATCACCTTTCTTCGGAATGGATCTCCTAATTTGGTTGGCCAGGTAGCTGTCTTCCAAATAGCATAGATGAGTGAGTGCTTTTAGTACTGCATCCATTTGTAGAAACATCTCAATTAGTATTCTGCCAGTTCCTGGAGCCTTGTTTTTCACCACTTCCTTTAGTGAAGCTTTAACGTCTTCCTTCAGTATCGTAAATTCTTGACCATATGCTGCCTCCTGAAATGGTTGAATATCAACCAGTTCCTCTGTTACACACACTCTGTTACACACAGTTAACTCTGTGTATCCTGTCCATCTTCTTTTGATGCTTGCTGCATTGTTCAATATTTTGCACATAGAATTCTTCAGTATTGCAACTCCAGTCTTGAATTTTTCCTTCAGTTCTTTCAACTTGAGAAATGCAGCATATGTTCTTTTCTTTTGGTTTTCTAGTTCAAGGTCCTTGCACATTTCATTGTAATATTTTACTTTGTCTTCTTGAGCCACCCTTGACTGTTCAGCTCTTTGACTTGCTTCGTCATTTCTTCTGTTTGCTTTAGCTCCTTGACATTGAAGAGCAAACTTAGAGACTCTTCTGATACCCATTTTTATTTTTTATTTCTTTCCTGTCTTTTTAATGACTTTTTGCTTTCTTCATGTGTGATATCCTTGATGTCATCCCATAACTCATCATTGATGTTTATTTTGTCGAATCTATTCTTCAGATGGTCTCCAAATTCAGGTAGGATATACTCAAGGTTGTATTTTGGCTCTTGTGGACTTGTTTTAATTTTCTTCAGCTTCAGCTTAAACTTGTATATGAGCAGTTGATGGTGTGTTCATAGTCAGTCTCTGGCCTTGTTCTAACTGGTGATGTTGAGCTTCTCTATGTCTCTTCCCACAGATGTAGTCAGTTTGATTCCTGTGTATTCCATTGGCAAGGTTCACATACATAGTTACTGTCTATATTGTTTAAAAAAGGTATTTTCAATGAGTAAGTCATTGGTCTTACAAAATTCTATCATGTGATCTCCAATGTTTTTTCTGTCATCAAGACCATATTTTCCAACTACTGATCCTTCTTTGTTTCACTAGCAATTATCACTGCAATGTAGGTTGCATGTTTGATCATTTTCTGACTGCAGAGGTTAGTAAAAATCTTCAGTTTCTTCATCTTTAGCATTAGTGGTTGGTGTGTATATTTAGATAGCAGTCATATTAACTGGTCTTCCTTGTAGGCATATGGATTTTATCTTGTCACTGACAATGCCTTCAGGATAAACCTTGAAATGTTCTTTTTGATGATGAATATCTTTTCAATTTTCATTCCTGGAATAGTAGACTATAATAATATCTGATTCAAAATGGCCAATACCAGTCCATTTCAGCTCACTAATGCCTCAGCTATCAGTGTTAATATGCTCCATTTCATTTTGACAGCCTCTCATTTTCCTAGATTCGTATTTTATACATCTCATGTTTCCATCATTAATGAATGTTGCAGCTGTTTGTTTTCATTTTGAGTTGTGCTACATGAGCACGTGAAGGTCCCAAAAGCTTTACTTAATCCACATGATTAAGGACAATTCTACTTTGAGGAGGTAGCTCTTCCCCATTCATATTTTGAATGTCTTCCAAGCTGAGGGGACTCACTCCTGACACTCTTTCAGAAAGTGTTCAGCTCCTATCCATAATGTTTTCATTGGCCAGTTTTTCCACAAATACATCACCAGGTCCTTCTTCCTACTCTGTCTGAGTCTGGAAGCTGTGCTGAAAGCTGTCCACAATGGGTAAACCTGCTGGTACTTGGCATTACTGGTGGCATAGCATCCAGCATCCCAGGAACATGCAAGCCACCATTGTATGGCAAACTGACAGACGAGTGGTGGAAGGCAGGTTAATGTACTGCTTTAAAACGTTAAGACGTTTATATGCAATCTATACCTCTGTTTCATGAGTTGCCCTAATATTCATAAGAGTTGGTAGGTAGAATAATATTCATTCTCATTTTTGAGGTGAGAAGATTGAGGCATGGGAAGATAAGTTTACTCAGGATTATGCAAAGAAGGGTAAATCTAGGACCAGAGCATGGGCATGTCACCCGTCACTGTACTCTCCACACGTATCTTGGAGGCGGCTTTGGAACAGAATGGGCAGGCCTCTGCTTCCCTTCCCTTGTATGTGGAGGAGAGCAGGGCAGATGCTTGATGCTGATTAAATGAATCCCTGCAATCTTTCATGCTCTTAAAGCAACAAATCTTATGAGTCTTGAAATTGTTTATGGGAAGCAAGAATTAAACCAATTCAGAAAATTTCTGAAATTCCTAGGGCTTTCATGGCTTAAATAATCATTAAGAAAGAGCAATGTATTGCAGGAGGAAAAAAAAAAAAGTTTTGCTATGGAACTACTATGAGAGCCATAAAAGGCAGCTGTCTTAGTAGAAGCAAAGCATTCCTTTGCTTTATCTAAGAATTTCACTTTCTCAGCAACTTTGCTAGCCATCTACTTCAAATAACCATCTAAATTACTGCTGGTAGACCATAGTTGGAGACATTTCTGTTTGGAGGTGAAAGCCCTCAGGAGAAAAGAGGAACAGATTAGCTTTCCCCTTTCATTTGATTTTTCCTAAACTAAGAAAGAAAACATGCACCATTTTTACTTGGAAAGGGATTAGTATAGGAAAGCCTGAATAGAGTGTGAAAAATGTGGAACAAAATTCAAAATCAAAAAAGACCAGGCTATCAGTAATGGTCTGATAGAGATGAGTGAAACCTATGAGACTATGGCTTCCTAGTCCCCCTTCAGTCCTGGAATTCAATTCACTCCCATGGCTTCCAGCCAAACAACAGACAGGCATATTATCTCAGGTAGATATACTCCTCACTCCTCGGAATCTTGGGAAAACAAGCTCCTTAGATCAATCATGGGAGAACAGAAGGGCAGTATTTGCATGGGGAGATAGCTCAGAGGGCAGGAATGCACAGGAAAGGACTATGGGAAGAGAGCTGTTACATTTTGGGGATTGTAATCCGTGTCATAAAACAAAATGTGTATTAACTGTTGCATGGTAAATGAATTTGCTTTGTAAACTTTCACCCAAATCACAATAAAAAATTGAAAAAAAAAATGTGTACCATTTTTTCATGTTGTTTGCTCCAGCTGCAAATTTACTGTAGTACTTAGTAGGTGCCAGGTGGTGGTGTTAGGTGCCATCGAGTTGGACCCGACTCATAGCGACCCCTCCTTGGGTTTCCAAGGCAGTATCACTACGGAAGTAGATTGCCCCATCTTCCTTCCGAGGAGTGGCTGGTGGATCAGTAGTAGGTTGTTTATGTCTTTACCAACCAGGAGTCAGTATGGTACACTAGGACTCATTCTACCTTCCTAGTTTGCTTGAGTGATAAAAACAGTTAACAGGCTTATGCTCACGGAAAGGTTGGAGGTTTGAGTCCACCTCCGATAAAAGACCTCTGGCTCTACTTCTAAAAAACCAGCCACTGAAAACCTTATGGAGCACTGTTCTACTCTGACACACATGGGTTGCCATGTGTCAGAATCAACTCATTGGCAACTGGTACTGGGTGCTGGATCTAGTTTGCTTTCCTCAACTGTAGTGGTTAGAGGCTAAAAACTATATTTCTGGGTTCCATTGCATCCAGGGTATGATGTGATGTTGGGTCAGCCAAGCAGATGACCTCATAGATGATTTGGCAAGTAGAAGCCAAATGGGGGCTGGCTTCTCTTGCTGCCTCTGCCACTTGCCTCTGCAAGTGGATTGGAGGAACTGTTTCTTCTACATTAGCAGGCAGCTCAGGCAGGGGTGGGGGACATGTTTAGCTGGTGAGGATCTGTGAGGTTGGGGTGGCTCCAGGACAGAGCTCTTGGGGGAACTTTCCTGGTGCTCTTTAAGCCCAGGGCATTTGCTCCTGGAGCTACAGTGGCAGTTGCCTCATCCCTGGGTCTTTGGTAAGATGTCTGATCCTTCTCTGGTTGGTAATTGTGGTAGAGGTGGCATTTCTGGCTGGCCAGTTCTGGGATATTGTTCCAGAGTTATTTCTGAAAGCCCTGTCTTGGGCCCAATCTTACAGTCCATTAAATTATTTTATAAGCACCTAACTGAGTGTTCCATGGACTGCCAAGAAAATGAACAAATCAGTCTTAGAAGAAATTCAACCAGAATGCTCCTTAGAAGTGAAGATAGTGAGACTTCAGCTTGCTGACTTTGAACATGTCATCAGGAAAGACCAATTGCTAGAAAAGAACATCATGTCAGTGTCATGATGACAAGTGACAGACCTTGTCAGTGAGGAAGCAGTTTGCAAAACCAGGTCTGTGCTCTTTCATCATCCTACCTGAACAACTTTATCATCCTACTTGAGTAACTTTGCATGGGCTATACCGGTCACCTGGATGTTTGCTCATCCTGTGTGCTTCCTGACACAACATATTTGTGGGGGTAAATTACATGTGGTAAATCCATCTTCAAAATTACTTCATTTTATGGAGTTGTTGGGTGATGCAAACAGTTAACATGCTTAGCTGTTCACCGCAAGGTAGGTTTGAGTCTGCCCAGAGGCACCTTGGAAGAAAGGCCTGGTGATCTACTTCTGAAAATTGAGCCATTGAAAACCCTAAGGAGCACAGTTCCACTCTCATTGGGTGTTCATTAGTTGCTATCAACTAGCTAGCAACTGCACTGGTATTGAGATAGAATGCTCTTTTGCTTTGTCATTGTGAGAACATCCTAAGATTGGCTGTGCTGTTCTGGTGATATGGGTAGAGGAGCTCCTTTATCCATAACACTCTGATGCCGGTGGTCACATAAAGCCATGCATGCTCTCGCTGTGCTCACTTGGTTGGTGTTACGGATTGAATTGTGTCTCCCAAAAGGATAGGTTAAAATACTAACCAACAGTACCTGAGAATTGCCTGGGTTTGGAAATAGGGTCTTTGAAAATGTTACCAGTTAACGTAAGGTCATAATAGAGTAGGGTGAGTCCTTATTCAGTATGAGCAGTATCCTTATAAAAGACAGAAAGAGGCAGAAGAAAGACATCCTATAAAAACAGAGGCAGAATTGGAGTGATCTCCAAGTGAAGGAGCACCAAGGATCTCCAAGAGCCACGAGAAGCTATGAGAGAAACACAGGGCAGATTTTCTCTCGGAGCCAGCACCCTGATTTCAGACTCCAGCTTCCAGAGCTTTGTCATTGTGACAAAATTGTGTCATTGTGACACAACTTTATTGTAAAGCAATAAAGTTCTATTCTTGTAAGGCACACATTTGTGGTACTTTTTTACAACAACCCTAGGAAACAAGTGCGGTTGGAATTGACACACCAGAGTGGAAGAACTGAAGAGAAAGTGAGAGAAAGATGGTACAGGTAAAAGTGGCATTTATTATTTATCAAGCTCTGAGGAAATAATTTTGAATAACAACCACCATCACCACTATGACAGCCTGGTCCTCCTGAAAGAGATCTAAGGGACCTGCCATCTCCTTCCTTATGTTGTGTTTTTCTTTTGCCATGGAGTCTCACACACATGTGCAGGGTTTGGAACATTGAGATGCTTAAAGTCATTGAAGTTAAGTACTAATGGAAACTGACAGTAACATGAAATTTCCTTTCTTAAAATGGTGAAATACCATGATTTGAAAACAGCAAAGTAATAGAGCAGCTTAGTTCTGCCTGGCAAATCACTCTAGAAATAACCCAGGGGACTACATCAGACACTGTGCTCAGGTAGAAATGGAAACGGGGCCCTCCTACAGGCAGAGTGAGATCTTTCAGATTTAGGATTGTAATTTGAGATTGTGGTTCCAAAATTGTTGCTCCATGCCTGCTCAGTATAATCTTGGCAAATGAAACACTTTGGGAAATGCAATTTCCTCCTTTTCTCTGTTTTACTCAATCTTCATTAATTAATGGGCAATGCTGTAAAGAATTACTATACTTCAAGTAACTTGGCCTTTGTCCTTGATTCCTGAAAGAATTCTAAACCCTTGGAATTTCCTGAGTAATTGAGGTGCCTTTGTTATCTAGATCTCTGGACCACACCTGAGGGTTTGTGCTAATGGTTGGTGACTGGCCTGACCAGAAAGACTACTGTGATAGCTTTACATCAGCTGACCTCAGGGGAGGCCAGGTGGGGGAGCTGATCCAATCAATCCTGGCTACATTATGAAACCAATAAGATTGTGGACACAAGCTTCGTGGGCTTCCTGGTTGGTGAAAGACATGGAAGCATGTAGGAAGGTAGCACATCCCTTCGGACAAGGAAGATCAGCACGGGAATCCTCCCAGATCTTGCCCTATATGTCTCCTCATTTGTATTCTTTTTGCTGTAATAAAGCTATAATTGCAAGTATAGCATTTTCCATGAGTTCTGTGAGTCATTCCAGCCAATTACGGAACCCAAAGGAGTAGTGGGAGCCAGCAAGTGAGAAGTGAGGAAGCCCAGAGGGGACTCCAGAGCTTGCATTTTAGCATCCTGAAACCCCAAATTTGTAGCCAGAAAGTCAGAAGTGAGGGTGTCCTGTGAACTCAAACTTGAGGCTGGCCAGTCTCCCTATTTGGCAATCTGAAGGACAGTGTCCTTTTAACATGTGAGGTCTTATCTAACTCTGGGTGGCTAGAGTCAGGAAGACGTGCTTCATGGGTGGCTGGTGTCAGAACTGAACTGAGAATGAAAAAGTGGATATTTCATTATATTTGATTTGTGATTTATTCAACACACATGCCTCCATGATCTCAGTTAATAGTCTGTATTAGGGTTGAAGAAAGACATGATGTTAGCAGCTGGTGTCAGCATCCTCTTAAGGAAGACTTGGAAGAGTTTCCTCTGAGCTCCCACTATGTTTCATCTGTATTTTTATCATGGCACTTGTTATGGATTGAATTGTGTCATTCAAAAAGATATGTTGAAGTCTCCTGTACTCCTGTACCTGTGAATGTGACCTTGTTTGGAAATAGCATCTTTGAACATGTTATCACTTAACATGAGGTCATACTGGAGTAGGATGGGTCCTAATACAATCATCCAGTAACCAGCTGGTATCAAAATGACTCTGACTCATGGCATCCCCATTCTGTCAGAGTAGCACTGTGCTCCACAAGGTTTTCAAGGGGTGATTTTTTGGAAGTTAATTGCCAGACCTTTCATTTGAGGCATCTCTGGGTGGACTCAAATTTCCAATCTATTGGTAAGAAGCTGAGCACCTTCACCATTTACACCAACCAGGAATAATACAATCATAAAGCAAAAACTAAACCCATTAAAAAGAGAACCTACAGATTGGGAGAAAATATTTGCCTATGACATATCTGATACAGGACTTACCTCCAAAATCTACAGAAAACTTGAACACCTCAACACCAAAAAACAAATAACCCAATTCACAAATGGGCAAAAGACTTGAACAGACACTTCACCAAAGAAGATATACAAGCAGCCAACAAACACATGAGAAATTGCTCACGATCGATCATTAATCATTAGAGAGATGCAAATCAAAACAACAATGAGATATCATCTCACCCTAGCAATAATAGCAAAGTTCAACGATCAGATAGTAACAAATGCTGGCAGGGTTGTAGAGAGATTGGAACTCTTGTGCACTGCTGGTGGGATTGTAAAATGGTACAACCATCGTGGCAAGCGGTATGGCGTTTCCTTAAAAAACTGAAAATAGAAGTACCATTTGACCCAGCAATTCCATTACTAAGAATATATCCTAAAGAGGTGAGAGATAGCACACGAACAGATATATGTACACCTATGTTCACTGCAGCACAATTCACCATAGCAAAGAGATGGAAACAACCTAAGTGCCTATCAACAGGTGAGTGGATAACCAAATTATGGTATATCCACACAATGGAATACTATGCCACATTAAAGAACAATGAGGGATATGCGAATCATCTCGCAACGTGGATGAACCTGGAGGACATTATGCTGAGTGAAATAAGTCAATTGCAGAAGGACAAGTACTGTATGAGCCCATTACTGTAAAAAGACAGAGAAGGGTTTGCTTGGGAAAGGGAACTCACCTAGTAGGTTACCAGGATGGGGAGGGAAGAGGAGGGATTAATTTAGGGCTAGTTGGGGCCCACACGCTGACGTGGGTAGGGGGAGGGATATACAGGAAGGATAAATGACCACCATGACAACACTGGGAAATGAGAGGACACTGAACTGTGCACATAAGAGATAGATGACAGATGCTAAAACCAACCAGTGTGTCCACAATACCACATTGCCATTAACACCAAACACTAGGCTATACAGATAAACACATAAACACCTGAGATGATCAGACAGGGGTCAGTGAATAGAGGTATACTCTAGACCAAGGATAGTCTCAGCTGAGATTTATCTTGTACAGACACCAGTGATACAAAATACCTGCAGTCCTTAGAGAAACAATAGAAGGCAGACACAGAGTAATCCCTCACAGACATCCTGACACTCTGGGAGAGAGATCCAATAGAGCTACTACCTCAGGACCATAGTACTGGGGTACACCAGACTCAATTGGCACAACAAAATACATAAAAGTATTGCTCCACATCCTACATTTGTGAGTTGCGACTGGGGTCTTAAAAGCTTTCAGGCAGCCATCTAAGATGCAGCTAATGGTCTCCTAGCATCAGAAGTGAAGAAGAACGCAAAAACAAAACAAAACTAAAAACAAGGGCATTTAGAAGCAGTCAGCCCTAGGACACGATGGCTCTCAAGACCAGAAGAACTGGATGGTGCCTGGCTACCAATGCCAACCACTCAGGAAAGGCTCAAATCTGGAGATCCTGGAGATCCCACTCGGAGGGAAAATGTGGAACAAAATCCAAAAATTTAATAATGACCAGAATTACTGGTCAGATGAAATCTGGTGAGACTCCCAATACTATGGCCCTGGAATACATTCGGTGCCTGGAATAAAACTCACCCCCAGGGGTGGGCTCTCAGCCCAGTAGTTAACAAGATGTACACACAGACCACTCAACCCAGGATTCCGTACCCACATACTCTATGGTAATACATCCCTTAGACCAATAGACTGTGGGACACCAGAGGACCAACATTCAAACTGAGGAAATGCAGGACAAACAGGAGCGCATAATTATGAGGGGCACAGGGGGAGGGTTGCAGGGTAGGGAGGGGAGGAGACTAGGTTAGGGTTGGACATGGTGAATGGGGAATGAAACTAAATGTACGTGTGATGTTGAATGTAGAACAAGCTCTTAAAATAAAAATAATAATTAAAAACAAACAAAAACTAAACCCATTGCCGCTGAGTTGATTCCCACTAACAGCAACCCCATAGGACAGAGTAGAACTGCCTCACAGAGTTTCCAAGGCTATAAATATTTATGGAGCAGATGCCACATCTTTTTCCCATGGAGCCATTAAGAAAACCCCAAAAGAACCAAACTCAGTACCGTGGAGTTGGTTCCGACTCATAGCAACTCCTCTTTGGGTTTCCGAGGTGGTATCTCTACAAAAGTAGATTGCTCAGTCTTCCTTCCAAGGAAGACTCAAACCCACCAGCCTTCTGGTTAGCAGTCAGATGCCCTAGGCATTATGCCACCAGAGCTCCAATCACTGGCCTTTTGGTTAGCAGCTGAGTGCTTACCTACTGTGCCACCAGGGTCCCTTAATCTAATTGTAGTTGGTTTCTTGTAAAAGAGAAGAGACAGAGGAAAGACAGTTATGTGAGACGCATCTACAAGTCAAGGAATGCCTGGGGCTATGAGAAGCTGAGACAAGGAAGGTTTTTCCCCCCAGAGGAAAAAGGATGGACATGTGAACATGCTGTACTACACCCTGAATTGGATTTCTGACCTCCAGAACTGAGACAATAGTTTCTATTCTTAAAAGCCATCCAATTTGTGGTATTTTATTATGGCTGCCCTAGGAAACTAATGAGAGCTCTGGTGACGTACTTCCTAAAGCATTTGACTGCTAACTAGAAGGCTGGAGGTTCAAACCCACCAGCCACTCCTCTGAAGGAAGATTGGGCAATCTACTTCTGTAGTGATACCTCGGATAGGCTGGCGGTTCAAACCCACCAGCCACTCCTCTGAAGGAAGATTGGGCAATCTACTTCTGTAGTGATACCTCGGATAGGCTGGCGGTTCAAACCCACCAGCCACTCCTTGGAAGGAAGGTTGGGCAATCCTACTTCCGTAGTGATACTGCCTCGGAAACCCAAGGAGGGGTCGCTATGAGTCAGGGCCGACTCGACGGCACATAACAACAACAACAACACTGCCTTGGAAACCCAGAGAGGGGCCACTATGAGTCAGATCTGACTCAATGGCAGTGAGTTTGGTTTTTTTGTTTAGGAAATTAACACAGCACTTAATAGCTACTGTCTCTTCTAGTCTATAAGTTGCAGGGGGAGGAAGAAACATGAAGGACTTGTTTTGAATCTATTCACCTTGGTATGTTGCGCAGTATCTGGCATATTATATTACCTGGGATACATTACTCAAATAGGCCTGTTAATGTTAACTTTGTACACATATAAACCTACACACAGCATACAAAAATCAATGGAAGGGGACCACGAATGATACTGTGAGGGGGATTACCTGATTAGTTGATTAATTCATTGATTCGTGCAACAAACACTGTATAATCTCCTATCATTTTGTTAATAACTAAGGGGACAATGCAGATATAGTTCTTGCTTTTATGGAGCTTCCAACGAATGAGGGAAAAAATACAATTTCCCAAGTATAAATGTTTAAGTGCTGTGATAAAAGCTGGGAAAGAATATTATATATAGGCTTGTGTGTGAGATACAACAGAAACATCTAATTCTTTTAATTAGATTTTTTTATTAAAGTAAAATATATCAGGTTTCTGAACTCTGATTAAAATTGTCAGAACGACACCTGATTCCAAGTATCTTCTTCCCTCTAAAACAAAACAATGTGAACAACCAAAGGGTAAAAAAACAAACAAACAAACCACTGCCATTGAGTAGATTCCAACTCATAGCAACCCCCATTGGGTTTCCAAGGTGGTAAATCTTTACAGAAGTAGATTGCCCAGCCTTGCTTCCATGGAGTGGCTGGTGGCCTTGAACCACCAACCTTCTGGTTAGCAGTCAGATGCCTTAGGCACTATGCTACCAAAGCTCCTTAACCAAAGGGTAAGAGTTGGCAAATATCCATCAGCCACCATAAAACAAAGGAAAGAGCCAATTGCCAATAAAAGAGAAGAAAAGGATATCCAAGAAACAGCACAACCTTGTTCAAGTCTCCACAGCTCTAACTCTGCCCTACACAGATGTACCACTAGGGAGAAATGAGTAAATGAAATCTTGACAAATATCACCAGTGACCTCCAGAGGCAGAAGGAGAGATAGGCTGCTGTGAGAGGAGGTGGTACTAAGAACACCTCTCTCAGGTATTCAAGGAGTAGTTATTTAACACCTTCATTACTTTTTCTTTACTCCTTTCTTTCCTAGTGAGGTATAATTTATACACAATAAAATTCATCACATTTAAGTATATACTTTAATGAGTTTTGAGGTGGAAAATGGACACAGTCATGTTCCCATCACCACAATCATGATACAGAACATTTCCAGCCCTCCAGAAAGTTCTCTCGTGACTCTTTTCCAGTCAACCCCTTTCCTCTACCCACTGGTCCTTGGCAACCAGTTGGTTTTCTATCAATATAGTTTTGCTTTTTAAAGACTTTCATTTAAGTAGAATAATACAGTATATACTCATCTGTGTCAATTTTCCTTCTCTTAGCATGATACATGTGGCTACGTGTATCAATAATTGATTTAATTTGCTAAGTAGTGTTGCATTGTATGACTATACCAAATTTAGTTTCCATTTACCAGTTGGATATTTGGGTGGTTTCTAGTTTTTGTCTAGTATGAATAAAGCTGCTATAAATATTCTGCTATAAGCCTTTGTGTGGACATGAATCTTCATTCCGTTTGGGGAAATATCAGGAGCGAGGATTGCTAGGTCATGTGCTAAGTGCATATTTAACTGTATAAGAAACTACCCAACTGTTTTCCAAAGTGGTATACCATTTTAAAATTTACAACAAGAAGAAGGGAGAAGAGGAGGGAAAAGTAGCTTGCTATTGTTTAATAAAAGTCAACTAAAGGCTTAAGGGAGGAAAAGAAGTGTGGGATTAACAGTAGATTCCAATTCTACATGCCATTCTTTCCCATTGACCACAAAATCAAGAGTTGCTTCTACTTTGACTTCTTCAGATTAACATAATGAGGGAAAGGAGTGACTATTTGTAGACCACAAATTAAAATAGACCAGAAAAAGTACATTTCTTCAATACCATTTGACCCAGCCATTCCATTACTAGGTATATATCCTAAAGAAGTGAGAGCCATGACAAGAACAGACATGTGCACACCCATGTTCATCACAGCACTATTTACAATAGCCAAAAGATGGAAACAACCTAGGTGTCCATCAACTGAGGAATGGATAACCAAACTTTGGTACATACACACAATGGAATACTATACAACCCTAAAGAATAATGTAGAATCTGCAAAACACCGCATAACATGGATGAACTTGGAGGACATTATGCTGAGCAAAATAAGTCAATCATATAAGGACAAATACTGTATTAGTCCGTTACTGTAAAAATCAAGGAAAGATTTATCTATGGAAAGAAGTTTTCTTTGTTCGTTACTGGGGGGGAGGGGAAGGGAGGGAACACTGTTAGATAGGTAGAGATAAGTATTGAGTTGGGTGAAGAGAAGGGCAATGTACCAAATGTGAGTGATGAACATGGTGGCATTGAGGAAGAGTAAGACATAGAGAGGTACATGGGAGGTACAGACAACAAAGATGAACCCTTTTGCACATACAGTACTGCGTTGTCAGTGAAGGCAAACATGGGTATACGAGTGGATAGATGAGTGAACAGGCTGAACTATTAGGTATGTCTATGAAGTGGGGAATGTACCCAAGACCATGTATAGGGTTGGCAGACAGTGGTCCTGTAAGTGTATTTGTATGATCTGAATTCCCAGGTGTATAGTAGAGCTGACAAGGGACAAGGTTGTAGTCACTTCTCGGTCACAGCCAGCTACCCAGAGGAATTGAATAGTTGAACTTGTGGTCTCAGGACCATGGTCACAGGGGACATCAAATTCAATTGGCATAACACACTACACAAAACATTGTTCTAACTCCTACTTTGGCGAGTACTGAGTGGGATCTTAAAAGCTTGCAAGCTGCCATCTAGATGCAATGATGGGTCTCTCCTCATCCAGAGCAAAGAAGAATGAAGAAAACCAAAGATTCATGGAAAGAATTAGTTCTAGTGACTGGTGCAGCATGCAATCCGCAGCCTATATGACTATGAGACTAGAAGAACTAGATGGTCAACCACTTGGAGGGGGATCTAGGTAAGAGACCCTGGATAGAGAGGGAGAACAATGTGGAACAAAACTCAAAAGCATTTGGGAAGATAAAAGGGGGGGACCAGGTCTGCTGGTCCGATATAGCCTGGTGGAACCACTGAGACTGTGGCCCCTAACTGCCCTTCAGGTCTGCAATTGAACCCACATCTGTGGTTTCCAGCCAAGCAAAAGATAGGCGTAGGAGTTGAACATTTACCTGAGGTAAATACACTCCTTGGAGAGAACAATCATGGGAGAAAGAAGGGCTGTTTATGCACAGGGAGACAGCTCAGGGGGCAGGAGTACATGGAGGAATGGACACAGGGAAGAGGTGACTGTTGGAGGAAGTGGAAGGGGAGGTGTTGCATTGTGGTGAATTGTCAATGTCATGAGACAAAGTGTATGTGAACTACTGTATGGAAAGTGAATTTGCTCTGTAAATTTTCACCCAAATCACACACACACACACACACACACACACAAGTACATTTCTTCATTTTCTTTAGGTCTGGTTCTCTTTAGTTCACAGCCCAGATTCCCTGGGCTAGAGGGAAATTCAGCCTCAGTCATTCCTTGGGTTCTCACCCTATATCCAGAGAGGTGAACTATGTCAAAGTCTAATGAGAGCCAGTGCAGAGGGGTGGGCCCCTCAGTCGTCAGTCATCAGCACCTCTGAGACACTGACCGCCCAGGCCATGAGCCACTCAGCTGTGCATAGCGTCACTCAGACCTTTCTGCCAGCCTTGGAGGAATTATGACAGCAGGTCCCTGTTGATCTAAGTAGTTCCAAATGTCAAGCACCCCTGATACTTCTACGAGAGTCTTGGGGCACAGGAATATTTGGCAAGGCTGGGGATCCTTCAGCTTACTCCTTTCTGGGGTTTTGCCTCCTCTGGAAACTGGGACTCAGTTCCAAAAGAGGTTTGTAAACCAAAACCCAGGAATAAAATGTCTTGGACATAGATAACTTCTACAGTCCACTTAAATAACCTGTTAGTTACTTGAGTTGGAGAAGTCAAGGGAAAGATACAAGGAAGGAAAACATAAATTAATGCTAAAAATATTATCCTGCTAATGGAGACTGGTGAAATCCCCAAGACTTTGGCTCCTAGTTACCTTTGGGCCTGGAATTGAACTCACTCCTGTGACTTCCAGACAAACAATAGACAGGCATATAAGGCAAACATTTACACCAGGTAGATACACTCCTTAGAACAATCAACTGTGGGAGATCAGAAGGGCAGTAGTTGGACAGGGAGACAGCTCAGAGGGCAGGAATGCATAGGAAAGGACACAGGAAAAAGGTAACCACAGGGAGAAAGTGGGAAGACAGCTGTTACATTATAGGGATTGCAATCAATGTCATGAAACAAAATGTGTATAAACCACTGTATGGAAAATGAATTTGCTTTGTAAACTTTCACACAAACCAAAATTGGGGGGGAAAAAAGTGAAATAAAATTATCCTGCTAATACAGAGTAATATTTATAACATGGTTAATAATAGCTCACCTTTTTTTTTTTTTTTAATTGTGGTTAGCTACTATCAAGTTGGCTTTCAACTCAAGGCAACTCCGTGTACAGTGGAACAGAACACTGCCTGGTCCTGCACCATCCCTGTGTTTGGTTGTGGGTCAGATTCTTGTGATCCATAGGATTTTCACTGACTGATTTTTGGAAGTAGATGTCTCGGCCTTTCTAAGCCATTTATGTCTGGAAGCTCTGGTGAAACCTGTTCAGCATCAGAGCAACATGCAAGCCCCCACCAGCAGACTGGTGGTGCCTGCAAATGAGATGAATTGGCCATGAATCGAAAACCCTCCTCCCACATGGATGGTTAGAATTTTACCAGCGAACCACCACTGCCTCCTAGCTCATGTTTTAGGGAAAAACAAACACATGAAACTTTTAGAAATCTTTGATACCAAATGAAAAAGGATTTAGTGTCAGCTAACATTCTGTTTGTGAGATGAGGAGGCTTTTCAGAAGACTCTCTATCCCCATGAGTAACCTTCAAATTGCTCACCCAGAATCCATGAGCTTCCTTAAAGAGAAGAGGCTCACAGGAGAGTGTGTTGACCGAGGGAAGCTGCTGCCAGAAGGGAGTCATATCTAACAGCAATGCCGATTGGAGCCTTGGGCTTTTTCTCCTACAGATATGTCCTTTTAGTTTCAGAACTTCAGTTTCTCCATGCAACAAAGAATGAATAGAAGCTAGACTTGGATCCAGACATGCAGAAAACATTGGAAGACAGAAACAGTAGGAGCAAATGGGATAAGGATGACATATTGCAGTTGGCTAGCCATTAATTTCCATTTTCATGGCAATAATTATGAATTGTGCTTACAATACCATGTTGGAGGACAATTACCGAAATATCTCTTCCCATCACTGTGGATTTGGGCAGTGGGATGTCATTGGTCAAAGTGACCATGGGGCCTGGGTGTCATTAGCTTAACTATCTGACTCCATTCAAACTGCTTATGGCTGTGGAACTCATGACCTCCATTTGCCAAATCTAACAGCATTCATCATAGCGCATTGATCCTTCCTTCTGGGTAACCTGCTCTTCTCTTGGCTCCATGACATCATTTGGTTTTCTTCCTTGTTTCTCGCCTCTGTTCCTCTTGTTTCCCACTAGATGGCAGCATTCTGCCCAGCTCAATCCTTCAGCCTCCTCTGCCTTGGTCGTCCAACAGTATTAACTGATACCTGGCCAGGAGCCAGTCTTCCTTCCCTACTATATCATGCTCCACCTTGTTTTTGTTGTTAGCTGCTCTTAAGTCAGCTCCCAACTCATGGCGACCCCAAGCGCAATAGAACGGAACACCACACCGTCCCCTGATGGGTTGTGGATCAGGCTGTTCTAATCCATAGGGTTTTCATTGGCCGACTTTTGGAAGCAGATCTCCAGACTTTTCTTCCTGGCCAGTCTTAGTCTGGAAGCTCAGCTGAAACCTGTTGAGCATCACAACAGCCCAGAAACTTCCACTAAATGGCGGCTGCACATGAGGTGCGTTATCTGGGAATCCAACCCGGGTCTCCCACATGAAAGGCGAGAATGCTGCACCAAACCACCATTGCCCCCACTTTATGAAGGGGCAGATACTAGGCTTTTCCTTTTGCATCTGTGTTTCACCTTCACAGCTTTATGACTGACCTTGAGCAATCTTTATCACACGTTGTTGTTGTTGTTGTTATGTGTCCTCGAGTTGGACCCAACTCATAGCGACCCCTCCTAGGGTTTCCAAGGTTATCACTACAGAAGTAGATTGCCCAACCTTCCTTCTGAGGAGTGGCTGATGCGTTTGAACTGCCAGCCTTCTGGTTAGCAGTCAAATGCCTTAGGCACTATGCTACCAGAGCTCCCCTTTGTCACATAGATACACATATTTTCGTCACCTTCTCTCCTCTCAATTAATAGGGTTAAAGTATTTATTTGGATTCTGGCCCTGTCAATGACAAGGTATATTACTTTGAGAAATTTACTTCTCTCTCTCTGGGCCTCCTTTTCCCCTAAATAAACTAGAGGCAACGATAGAGTTATTATAAAGATTAAAAGAGTTAATATATTCAAAAGACTTCAAGGAGTACCCAGTACTTATAAACCAATTACTATATACCACACACTTTCTAAGTATTTTACAATATCTTCACTAAATTTAGAGAAAATGTTTTATTCATCTTAAAATTACATTAATGAGTCAAGAAATTCCCAATCATGCCTAATGAGTGACTTGAATCAAGAGGAAGGTGGAGAAGCCATATGTTTGAAGAAAATTGGACAGGACAAAAAAAGCAGGGGTTTCAAACTGGGATGTTCCTGAAAATAACCATAGCCATTCCCCCTACTTACTGCCTTATCTACATCTAATCAACTCCTAGCCTTTCAGATAATTTTTAAAAACTTCTCGCTCAATGGTATTATAGTTTTGCCCTTCTATTTAATCACTAGTATGGCAAAAGCCTTGGGTTTTTCTTTTTTTGGTAGTACATAAATATCGTTCTCCTACATAATACTTTAAACATGCTTTGTGGGTTGATTTGGAAACTCTGTTGCCACTGATCACATTTCTAAGGGAAAATGTATTCCAGGATCCAAGAAAATTACTTACACACGAACTTTTAGTAAATAATCTGTCTCTAATTTGGTAACCTTCTACTTTAAATCTAGACAATATAATGAAGTGGTTAAGAGCAGACAGCTGTGAGAGTGATTCTCAACAGGGTTATCTGCAGCAGTGGCAATGGGGCAAATTACTTATGCCCCAAAATCCTTAGCTCCTCAACTCGGTAATGGGGGTAATAAATTACCCTTTATTGATTTGTTATGAGGATTAAATTAATTTGGCACATAAAAATGCTCAATAAGTGAATTTATTATGCAATATAGATCATCTTACTAATATTCAAAATGTTTTCAATTTGGTAGCAAATATCTTTATACCTTAATAATTATTCTTCTAAAGTCTGGGTGGTACAAATGATTGATGTGCTTGCCTGCTAACTGAAAGGCTGGAAGTCCAAGTTTACGCAGAGGTAGGTGCCTTGGAGGAAAGGCCTGGCAATCCACTTTTGAAAAATTAGCCATTGAAAATCCTCTGGAGCACAGTTCTACTCTGACACACACTGGGGTTGGGCTATGAGTCAGAACTGACAGCAACTGTTTTTATTTGGAAATGTTTATGCATATGCATTTATCCAGATTTCTTCAAAAAGTATTTGTTTCCATTCGAGAAATTCCCATAACTCACTGCTTCCTGGCTTCAGCAACCACCACTGAGATCATCAATGATTTCTGCATTGCCAAATCCAAAGGACACTTCCCATCTTTAAATTACTGGACCTCAGTGCTGTTTGACTATCAAATCTCCCTTTTTTTTTTTTAATTATTGTCTGTACCTCTTGTGTGCTTCTCCATGCCTTCCTTTTCCTTACTAATATTGTGCTAGTTACACGCTTTTGTTATATTGCTTTCCCTTCACCCATATCAAACCTGTCTCTTAACTTGCCATATGTCTTTCTTCCGTTCCCCTCCCTTTCCTTCCCTGGTAACCAACAAAGAAAATTTGCTTCCCTGTATAAACCTTTCCTTGGCTTTTTATAAAAACGGAGTCATACAATCTTTGTCCTTCTGTGACTGGCTTTATTTCACTCAGCATAATGTCCTGCAAGTTCAAATCTTCCCTTTTGAAACTCACTGTATGGCTTCCCATGGCTCCACTTTCCCTTGGTTTTCTTCACGGTTCTTCAACTGTTTGTTCTAGATGAACCCCCGTCCTTTAAATATTTAAGGGTTGATCTTCCTTAATATATATGCTTTGCCCAGCAGATACTGACCCACTCATTGTGGACAATGACCGAATCTATGACTTCAGCCTAGACTGCTCCTCCAAACACCACGTTTATGTATAAAATCACATATCTTCCCCCACAATGTTCACCACATACTTCAGAATCCACAGTCCAAAACAGTTGTCATTACCTTGTCCCCCAAACTGCTTCTGCCTCCTACATTCTTTCTTCTGCATTGTTTACTTCACCATCATTCCTATTCATCCAAGTTCTAGAGGCCAAAGAGTCATTAGATTTCTCCCTTTCTTTTACTTCTATGTTGTCACTTCTAAATATTTATTAAGTACATTCTGTCCTTTCCATGGAGTCTCTGGGTGCTGTAAATGGTTAATGCACTCAGCTTCTAACAAAAAGTTTGGAGATTTGAATCCATCCACAGGGTCTTTGGGAGCTCTGGTAGCATAGTGGCTAAGATACTTGCCTGCTAACCAGACGGCTGGCGGTTCAAACCCACCAGCCACTCCTCGGAAGGAAGGTTGGGCAATCCTACTTCCGTAGTGATACTGCCTCGGAAACCCAAGGAGGGGTCGCTATGAGTCGGGTTTGACTCGACGGCACATAACAACAACAACAACAACAGGGTCTTTGGAAGAAGTGCCTGGTGATATACTTCAGAAAAATCAACCACTGAAAACCCTTTTGAGCAGTTTTCCTCTGACACACATGGTGTTAGCATGAGTCAGAGTCTACTGGAGGACAACTGGTTTGGTCCTTTTCATATAGACCACCCTGTTCAGGTAGCAGGCATCTCTTGCCTAGACTACTGTAACCAGCCCCTCTCAATTGCTCTCTCTGCCTTTAGTCTGGTTCTCAAATAATTTCCATTAGAGCTCTGGTGGTGTGGTGCCTAAGGCACTTGACTGCTAACCAAAAGGTTGATGGTTCAAACCCACCAGCAGCTCTACAGAAGGAAGGTGGAGCAATC
Source organism: Orycteropus afer afer (assembly GCF_000298275.1). Classification (NCBI taxonomy): domain Eukaryota; kingdom Metazoa; phylum Chordata; class Mammalia; order Tubulidentata; family Orycteropodidae; genus Orycteropus; species Orycteropus afer. The sequence goes on along the minus strand of NW_006921614.1, from coordinate 3,430,060 downwards.
TACTTACGTAAAGTTGGAATCGACTTGACGGTAGTGATTTTGGTTTTTGGTTTTCTAGTTGCCTAAGCAGTTGCCTGAACTGTCCTCCCCCACCACCTGGCATTCTTCCCCTGGGCAGTAGCACATATCTTCTAAGAATTCTATCACTTATTATTATCCTTCAGAAAACCTTGTGAACCTACTTCCAAAGACGTCTCCAAAAGAATCAAAAGAGAACCTACAGATTGGGAAAAAATATTTGGTAATAACATATCTGACAAGGGACTTATCTCTAGAATTTATACAACACTCCAACACCTC
>NW_006921614.1:3394679-3427806 GCF_000298275.1 Orycteropus afer afer | reverse complement strand
AAAACCTTGTGAACCTACTTAGCCGGGCTGAACAGGAAAGGAGTGACTTTTAGAGGAGAGGCTGGTTAAGATGAGACTGAAAGGAGGAGGCAGCAGTATGGTCCTTTGGAATACTCTTCCAGTATTTTTTTTTTTTTTTAAAGTAATCAAAAGCAACTTAATTGTTTGCTGTTTTCCCAAGGGTGTTATTTAAGGGTTGTTTGGTTTATATGAAGCAGTCTACTGCCACCTTATGGCAGAAGGTTGAAAAGAAACTGTGACGCTCAGAATTCTGCTAACTTCTCGTAATAGCCTGATCCCATTTTCCAGTTCATGGGGTCTCCTGTTATAGTGGATGAATTATTCCGTGCTCCATCTAAGAACACCTCTTCTTGTGCGTAAAAACTGTCCTCTCTCACCTACTTGTAGACTTTTTCCACCCTATTTATATTCTGTAAAAATTTTTTAATGTGATTTGGGTGGAAGTTTACAAAGCAAATTCATTTTCCATACAGCAGTTCAGACACGTTTTGTTTCATGACATTGACTGCAATATCCACAATGTAAAAGCTATCTTCCAATTTCCTTCCTGTAGTTACCTCTTCCCTGTGTCCTTCTTTGCTATGCTTTCCTGCCCCCTGAGCTATCTCCCTGTGCAAACACTGCTTTTCTGTTTTCCCACGATTGGTTTTAAGGAGTGTATCTACCTGATGTAAACATTCACCCTATATGCCTGTTTATTGTTTGGCTGGAAGCCATGGGAGTAAGTTCAATTCCAGGCCTGAAGCGTAACTAGTGGGCATAGTCTCAGGGGTTTCACCAGCTTCCATGAGACCAGTAAGCCTGGTCTTTTTTTATGATTTTTGAGTTTTGTTCCACATTTCTCTCATACTCTATCCATGATCTCTTGCACTGATCCCTTTCTGAGTGGTTGACAGGGCTAGCTGGGCACCGTCTGATGCTTCTGATCTCATGGTCACATAGGCTCAGGTTTGCATGGTCCACTAGTCCTTTGGACTAATTGTTTCCATGTGTCTTTAGTTTTCTTCATTCTTCTTTGCTCCAGATGAGAGACCATTGTTGTATCTAGATGGTCACTTGCAAACTTTTAAGACCCCTGTTGCTACTCACCAAAGTTGTATGTGGAACAATGTTTTTTGTGTAGTATGTTCTGCCAGTTGAGCTTGACATGTCCCTCATGACCATTGTCCCAAGCCCACAGGTTCAACAACTCGCTCCATCAAGGTGGTTGGCTGTGGCTAAGAAGTTCTTTTTTTTGTGCCCTAAAATTTCTTTTGTTGCTGTTGTTGTGAATATACACAGGAAAATATATGCCAATTCAAGTTTCTACATGTGCAATTTAGTGACTTGATTACATTCTTTGAGTTGTACAACCATTCCCATCCTCTTTTTCTGAGTTGTTCCCCCTCCCCCCCCATTGACATAAACTAACTGGCCTCTAAGCTTCCTATCTAATCTTTTGAGTTGCTGTTGTCATTTTGATTCTATACAGATAGTTCTTAAAAGAGCATAATGTTCAAGGGTGACATTTTTTACTAGTTAAACTATTATTTGGTTTTAAGAAGATTTTTATACCATTTTTCTCCTGTTGTCTCATTCCCATCAGTACTCAAACCCACTGATCTACATCAGCCATCTTAAAACAAAACAAATATCATCAACAACAACAAACATCTTCTGTAACTCTAGTTATCACCCTATTTCTCTGCTCTCCCTTATGGCACACCTCTCCTGAAAGTCTTTTGTACTTGCTGTCCTCATCTCTCCCTTCTCAGATTTTTGAACCTATTCTCAATTAGACTTTTGTTGCTAATAAACTAAACCAAACCAAACTCACTGCCATTGAGTTGATTCTGACTCATAGCGATCCCCTTTGGGTTTCTGAGGTGGTAAATCTTTATGGAAGTAGACTGCCCTGTCTTCCTTCCATGGAATGGCTGGTGAGTTTGAACCACCAGCCTTCTGGTTAGCAGTCAAATGCCTTAGGCAGTATGCCGTGAGAGCTCCTTTTTGTTGCTAATACCAAAAAATACTCCACCCAAATTGCTTGAAGGCCAAAATGAATTTCGTATGGTTAAATACATTGGTCAAATCTCAGTCCACATCTGAATTCAACTGTAGTTAACATAGCTGCTGATTCCTTCCTCTTTGAGACAGTTTGCTCGCTCCCAAGACTCCCTTCTTTCCTGGTTCTCCCTTCCATTTCACAACCCATTCTTCCTCAGGATCACCTGCTGGCTCCTCTTGTATATCAGAGCTTTCAACACTGGAATGCTCAGGGCTCAATCTTCTCTTCTCCATCTATAGTCCTTTTCAAGGCCATCTCATCCCATCCTTCCCATTTAAGTACCATTTGACTGCTAACCAGAAGGCTGGCAGTTCAAACCCACCAGCCACTCCTTGGAAGGAAGGCTGGGAAATCTACTTCTGTAGTGTCACTGCCTTGGAAACCCAAGGAGGGTTGTTATGAGTCTGATGTGACTCAACGGCAGTGAGTGAGTGTATGCCGACTGGGTACTAACCAAAAGGTTGGTGGCTAGAACCCATTTAAATGTTCCTCAGAAGACAGGGCTGGTATCTGCTTCCAAAAGGTCACAGCCTTAATAACGGTAGTGTGGAACTGTAGTGTGGCACTACGGTGAACTAGGCAGATATACTATTGAGACCTTCTACAAGAAATGCATGAGCAGCCAAGTGAAATGGATATGGCTGACAATCCTGGAACACAGAGCTTTAAAGGAAAGGATAAAGAAATAGACCAGATACTGATTAGAGGAAGAGACTGAATGAAAACAACAAACAGGGAGGCATATGGAGTAGTTAATTGCCAATGGGCCAGACACAGTGTGTCCTTTTTGAATTACTGCAGGAAGCATTCCAACTGGGGCAGGAACCAGATAACCAACTCTGTTCACCCAGGACTGCACCACCAATCACACTGAGGTTTGTGGACCAGAAAATTGTGATCTCCTCCCCTGCTCCACCCCACACAACAACTTCCTGGTGACCAGAGACATGCCTCCCCCAACCACCACCCACCTGGCAGCCCACCAAGCCTCTGCTCATGGCCAGTGCTGTGCTACTTTTCTTTTTTCATTCTTCTCAGTTCTTCCCACTTTGTTCCTTTTTCCTCTTTTCTTCTGCTCTGTTTTCCCTTTCTCTTTTTGCTTTTAGATCCCATGGAGTGAGTGCCCCGCCCCCATCACCTCCTCCCTGAGAAGCTCTTGCCCCTTCTCCTCCATGGTGGTGGTGTGTGCTCCTGCAGAACAAGCACCATGTTTCCACTGCAGCCGCTTTTGGCAGCTAACGCTTATGCCAGTGCTATGCCACTTCTTCTTTTTTTTTCCTTCCTTTTCTTCATAATTCATACTTCGCCCTCCCTTGTTTTATTTCTCTTCTGCTTTTCTTTTTCTCTCCCATACCCAGTTTCTTTCTTTTTTTTCATTTCACAGAGCAGGTGCCCTGCCCTTGCCATTTTCTTGGTCAGCAGTGCCTGCCCAGCCCCTCCATGGTTGGTGGAGTGCACAGACACTGCGTTTCCATTGCACCTGTGTTTAGCGGCTGCTGCTGGCTCTAGTACTGTGCTATTTTTTTTTTCATTTTTCCTCTTTTTTCTTCAGAGTTTTCCTTCTTTTCCACACCCCACCTGTTATGTTCGCCCTCCCCTTTTTCTTATCCTGCAGAATGAGCACCTGCCTCTTGCCACCCTGTCCCTCAGCAGCACCCATTCCCACTCTTTCATGGTCGTGGTACACTCTTTCACAGAGCTAATGCTGTAATTCTACTGTGGCCATGTTTGGCAACTAACACTTACAGCGGTTCTGCACCACTTTCGTTTTTTCTTTCTTAATAGTTCTTCCTTCTTCCTCTCCTTTTTATTTTTTTTTTCTTTCCCATTTCCTCCTTCTTCCCCATTTATTCTTCCTCCTTTTTTTTTTTTTTTTTTTTTTTTTTTTTTAGTTCTGTGGAGCAGGCTTCCTGCCTGTGGTAGTTAAAGTTGTGTGTCACCTTGGCTGGGCTTAGTTAAGTGGCTGGGCAGCTGGTGGTAGTTATTCCCCATGATGATACTGGCAATCAACTCCATGGTGAGATCTACCACAAGCAGCTGAGCAGCTGCTTTAGGGATGTGGTATGCTTCCCTTTTATTAGTAGCATATTTGGGAATGGTCTCTAGCTTATGGCATGCTTGAACCCTGTATGTAGCCATGTCATTGTTCAGCAGCCTGCCATGCTCTATTGCTCTTGGGACTTTCAATGGACTTGAGAATCAATGACCTGCTGTGTTGTTTGGTAACATTGGGGCTGTGCCATTTTATTTATCGACCTTGGGCTTGTTAGCCTCAGCAGCCAGTAGCTGTCTGAGTGAAGAGATGTCTCTAGTTTCAGTGGGCTGTGAGCAAGAAGCAGAGCTGAAACCCAAGGTCGAGGGGCTTCCACCCAGCCCCTAGAGCCTGGCACTCTGAACTTGGACTGAAAGCCTCCAAAACTGTAAGAATAAACTCCTGTTTGTCAAAGCCATCCCATTTGTGGTATATTCCTGTCAGAGTGGCATTAGGTAACCAGAACACTGCCCCAGCTACCATTACAGTTGGCAGTGGCTCATTCCATAAGTGATGCATGATCCTGTGGAGTGGGAGCCATGCCCCACTCCACCCATGCAGTCAGCAGTGCCCCCCACCCCCAACTCCTCTACCATCTGTGATGCACCTCCTGTGGAGTGAGCAGCAGTATTGGTGACTAACGCTTGTACCAGTACTGGGCTATTTATTGTTCTTCTCTTTTACTCTTTTTCTTAGTTATTCTTCTTCCCTCTTTTCTTTTCTCTATTTTTTTCACTCTCTCTCTATTTTTTTTTTCTTTCCCCTAATCAGTTGGAAGTCAGCAACCCTACCTAGCCATATTCACCACGTCTTCTGTTCTATTCACTGGGTGAGTGTTGCTACCAGTTTTAGCACTGGATTGAAGAGTCCATCCCTGAAGTAGCCTGACCTCAGCTGCTTTACGCTACCAGCAATTAGAGAGTCATACCCACACTCCCAACCACTGCCTAATTCACCCAGAGACACAGACAGGTGTTGAGCACCCTAGTGCTGCTAAACTAGTGACCAGAGTAGCACCCTGATGCCTGGATATATTAAAACAGAACAAAATAAAAATTAGGGTGACACAAACAAACATGCAATCAACAAATGAATACAATTAAACCCAAATGTCTTGGGGACAATTGTTGTTGTTGTTATGTGCCATTGAGTTGGACCCAACTCATAGCAACCCATCCTTGGGTTTCTGAGGCAGTATCACTATGGAAGTAGATTGCCCCATCTTCCTTCCAAGGAGTGGCTGGCTTGGGGACAATAGACAATTTCAAATTACACTAGAAATAGGACAAGATGGTGCAAACAAGTAACCAAAATCCAGGACCAGAAAAATTTTCCAGAGGAAGAAATCCTACTGGAACTACCTAATAATGAATTCAAAAGATATGTACTTAGGTCCTTAGAGCAGACTAAGAAAGGGATCAAGGAAAACGAAGATGATACAAAGGAAATCATAAACAAAATAAAAGAAAACACAGATTAAATTTTAGAAGAATTCAGGAAAACAAAACAAGAACAAATTAACAATATAGATGGAAAATTAGAAATCATACAAAAACAGCAATTAGAAATCCAGAAGATTAATACTAAAATTTCAGAAATAGATAACACATTAGAAGGGCAAAGGAGTAAAATTGAATAAGTGGAAGACAGAATGAGTGAAATTGAAGACAAATCTCTTAACACTAATCTGTTAGAAGAACAATCAGAAAAAAGAATGAAAAAAAAAAAAAAAAGAACAAAACCGAAGAGTTAGGTAAGACACTTCCAGGAGGAATAACATTTGTGTAATTGGAATCCCAGAACAGAAAGACAAAAAAAAAAAAAAAAGGCACTACGAAAATTCTCAAAGCCTTGTTGTAAAAAAATGTTCCTAATATTATGAAAGATAAGAAGATATGCATTCAAGAACTCAATGAAACCCAAATAGTATAGACCCCAAAAGAAAATCACTAAAACATATCATACTAAAACTTTCCCAAACCAAACACAAAGAAAGAATCCTGAAACTAGCTTGGAAAAATGAAAAGTTACCTACAAAGGAGAACCAATAAGACTAAGCTCTAACTTCTCAGCAGAAATCATTCCAGCAAAAAGACAACAGGATGTGATATATAAAACCCTGAAAGAAAATAATTGCCAACCAAGAATTAAATATGCAGCAAAATTGTCCCTCCAATATAATGGCAAAACTTCCAGCTTAACAGAAATGAAAGGAATTCACAAAAACCAGACAAACTGTAAAATAAATACTAAAGGGAGTCCTTCAGACAGTGAACCAGCAAAGGCAGACAACAAGCTGAGATTAAGACACATGACACATGACAACATTACATGGAAATGAACCCAGATATAGAAATAGCAAAAATAAAATAAACATAAAGGACTGAAAATAGAGAACCAGAGACATCAATTGTAAATGAGGATAACTACAAAGCATAAGAGGGAATGAATGGTGTAGTTAGAGAACTTCCAACCAGAGGGGAAGTCAAGATGATCTCAAGAGAATGGACTGTTTTAAACTTTGGAAGATAGTAATAAATAACAGGATAACTTAAATAAACAAACAATTCACCAAAACAAAAAAGAAGAAAATCATAAAGATTCAGTAAACACTAAAACAACAGCAAGGGAATGATAAGAAAATCCATAAACAAAATGAACCCAGCACAGGAAAATATATGTAACAAAGAAATCATCAGCACCACCAAAAAAACTACAACAAAATGACTGCAGTAAATCCATACCTATTGATAATTACCCTGATTTTAAATGGATTATATGCATCAGTCAAGAGACAGTGGCAGGATGGATAAGAAAACATAACCCATCTCAATACACTGTTTACAAGAGACACACCTTAGACTAAAGACAAAAATAAAAATCAAAGGATGGAAAAACATATGTCAAACAGCCAAAACAATAAAACCAAAACCAAATTCACTGCCATTGATTTGATTCTGACTCATAGTGACCCCCATTGAGTTTCCAAGGCTATAAATATTTACAGAAGCAGACTGCCCTATCTTTCCTTCTTCTGCTGAACAGTAGTGGGTTCAAACTACTGACCTTTTGGTTAACAGTCAATGCCTTAACCACTACACCACCAGAGCTCCTTATATCAAACAAATGGCAACCAAAAAAGAGTCAGAGTGGTAATATTAATTTTTGATAAAATAGACTTTAAGGCAAAAGCCAGCAAAAAAGACAACAAAGGACATTATATAATGGTTAAAGGGTCAATTCAACAAGAGGATATAACCATAATAAATATCTATGCATCTGGTGAAAAAAGTCCCAAAATACATAAATCAAACTTTAAGAAAATCAAAAAGAGAAATAGACAACTCCACAATAATGTCAGGAGACCTTAATACACTACTTTCAGTGAAGAACAGGACAACTAGAAAAAAATCAACAAAGACACAGAAGATCTAAACAACACAATCCAACAACTTGACCTCATAGATGCATATAGGACACTCCACCTAACAACACCACAATATATATTCTTTTTCAGTGCACAGAAAACATTCTCCAGGATAGACCGTAAGTTAGGTCACAAAGCAAGCCTCAATAAAATAAAAAACATTGAAATACGACAAAGCATTTTCTCAGATCATAATGCTATAAAATTAGACATCAACAACAGGAAGATCAAAGAACAAAAATCAAATACATAGAAACTGAATAATTCTTTGCTTAAAACCCACTGGACTAGAAGAAATAACAAATGAAATGGAAAAAAAGTCCATGAATCAAATGAGAATGAAAGCACAGTATACCAAAATCTTGGGAACACAGCAAAAGCAATGCTCAGAAGACAATTTACAGCAATAAATGCACACGTCAAAAAAGAAGAAATAATGGAAATCAACACCTTAACCCAACAACTCCAACACTTAGAAAAAAGCAGCAAAAAAAGCCTGCAGTCACCAGAAGAAAAGAAATAATAAAGATTCAAGCAGAAATAAATGCAACAGAAAATAGACAGTAGAAAAAATCCACAAGACTAGAAATTGGTCCTTTGAAAAGATTAATAAAATCAACAAACTACTGGTAAACTTAGCAAAGAAAAAGGAGAAGATGCAAATAACATGAATAAGAAATGAAATGGTGATGTCATGTAGAACCACCTGAAATAAAAAGGATAATATCAGAATACTATGCAGAACTATACTCAACAAACTAAAAAATCTGGACAAATGGACAGATTTCTAGAAACACACTACTTACCTAAACTGACACAAACTGAGATAGAAAATTTGAACAGATCCGTAAGAAAAGAAGAAATTGAATAGATCATAAAAAAATTTACCAACAAATAGGGATATGAGCTGAACATTAGATGGATACAGTCCTTGGAGAGATCAATCATGGGAGAAGAGAAGGACTGTGTATGCACAGGGAGACAGCTTGGCGGGGCAGGAGTGTATGGGAGGGAAGGACACAGGGAAGAAGTAACTATGGGGCATAAGTGGGAAGAGAGCTGTTGCATTTGGGGAAATTACAGTCAATATCATGAGACAAAGTGTATGTGAATTGCTGTATGGAAAACGAATTTGCTTTGTAAACTTTCCCCCAAACCCAAAAAAAAATTAAAAAAAAAAAAAAAATTACCAATAAAAAAAATCCTGGCCCAGATGATTTCACTGGAGAATTCTACCAAACTTTAAGAGAAGAGCTGACACTAATCTTATTCAAACTGTTCCAGAACATAGAAAAGGATGGAATCCTCCCAAATTCATTTTATGAAGCACACATAACCTTGATACCCAAACCAGGCAAAGACACAACTAAAAAGGAAAAATACAGACCAATATCACTCATGAATATAGACTCAAAAATCTTCAACAAAATCCTTGTGAATAGACTTCAACAACATATCAAAAAAAATAATATATCATGACCAAGTTTCATACTAGGTATGCAAGGATGGTTCAACATTAGAAAAATAATCAACATAATCCTTCATATAAGTAAAATAAAGGAAAAGAACCTGTGGTCACCATGATCATGTCAATTGATGCACAAATGCATTTGATAAAATCCAACATCCATTCCTGATAAAAACTCTCAGAAAAATAAGAATAGAAGGGAAATTCCTCAACATAATAAAGGACATACATGCAAAACCAATAGCCAACATTATTCTCAATAGAGGGGGATTGACACCATTCCCCTTGTGAATGGGACCAGACAAAGATGCCCTCTATCACCACTCCTATTCATCATTGTATTGGAAGTCCTAGCCAAGGGAATAAGGCAAGAAAAGGAAATCAAAGGCATCCAAATTGGTAAGGAAGAAGTAAAACTATCCCTATTTGCAGATGATATGATCCTATGCATAGAAAACCCAAGAAACTCAGCAAGAAAACTTACTGGAACTAATTGAAAGATTTGGCATAGTGGCAGGAAACAAGATCAACATACAAAAATCAGTTGGATTCATCTACAAAGAGATCTCTGAAAAAGAAAAGAAATTAATACCATTTACAATAACTACCAAAAAGATGAAATACTTAGGAATAAATCTTACCAGTGACACAAACGACCTATACAAAGAAAACTACAAAAGACATCCCATGCTTGTGGATAGGAATATTGAACATTGTGAAAATGTCAATACTACCCAAAGCAATCTATACATTCAGTGCAGTCTTGATCTAGATTTCATCAACATTTTTTAAGGACATAGAAAAGCCAATCACTAATTTTATATGGAAAGGAAAGAGACCTCTGATAAGCAAAGCACTACTGAGGAAGAAGAAGAACAAAGTAGGCGATCTCACACTCCTTGATCTCAAAACCCACTATATAGCTACAATAGTCAAAACAGCCTGGTATTGGTACAATGACAGACACATAGACAAGTTGTTTTGGTTACCTAGTGCCACTCTAAGGAGCTCTGGTAGCATAGTGCCTAAGGCACTTGACTGCTAACCAGAAGGCTGGCGGTTGGGCAATCTACTTCCATAGTGATACTGTCTCGGAAATCCAAGGAGGGGTCACTATGAGTCGGGTCCAACTTGACGGCACATAACAACAACAACAACAGTGCCACTCTAACAGAAATATACCACAAATGGGATGGTTTTAACAAACAGGAGTTATAATTTTGGAGGTTAGAAGTCTGAGTTGCAGGTGCCAGGCTTTAGGGCTGGGTGAAAGCCCCTCAATCTTGGGCTTCAGCTCTGCCTTTTGAGGCACCTCTTCACTCAGGCAGTTGCTAGCTGCTGAGACTGACAAACCCAAGGTCAACAAGTAAAAAGGCACACTCCCAATATTACCAAACCACAAGGCAGGCCATTAATTCAAGTTCATTAAAAGTCCCAAGCTCAGTAGGGCAACATGGCAGGCTCCTGAACAACAACTCAGCTACATGCAGGTTTCAAGCATGCTATCAGCTGGAGACCTTCCTCAAAGTTGTTTCTTATATACTAGAAGCAGCCCACATCCCTAAAGCAGCTACTCAGCTTCTCCACTCCAGTAAATTCCATCATGGAGTTAATTACCAATCTCACTATGGGGAATAACTACATCCAGCCTCCCAGCCTCTCAATCGGGCCCAGCCAAGTTGACATACAACCTTAACTACCACACCAGTGGAACAGAATTGAGAACCCAGAAATAGATCCATCCAACTATGCTCAGCTGATCTTTGACAAAGGGCCAAATCCATTAAATGGGGATGAGATAGTCCCTTTACCAAAGGCACTGGCAAAACTGGTATCCACTCACAGAAAAATGAAGCAAGAACCATACCTCACATCATACACACAAACTAACTCCAGATGGATCAAAGACTTAAATGTGCAACCTAAAACTATAAAGTTCATCAAAGAAAAAATAGGGGAAAACTTAAGGGCCCTGATTTATGGCAGAAACAGACTATCAAGCATAACCCAAAATGCACAAACAGCAGAATATAAACCATATGATTGAGACTCTTAAAAATTAAATTCTTGTGTGTATGAAAAGACTTCTCCAAAACAGTAAAAAAAAGAACCTACAGATTGGGAAAAGTATTTGGCAACAACCTATCTGACAAGGAATTTATCTCTAAAATTTATAGAAAACTTTAACACCTCAACATGAAAAAGACAAACAATCCAATTAAAAAATGGGCAGAAGACATGAACAGAAACTTCACCAAAGAAGATATTCAGGTAGCCAACAAACACATGAAGAAATGTTAATGATCATTAGCCATTGTTGTTGTTGTTGTTGTTGTGTGCCGTCGAGTCGGCCCCGACTCATAGTGACCCCTCCTTGGGTTTCCTAGGCAGTATCACTACGGAAGTAGATTGCCCCATCTTCCTTCTGAGGAGTGGCTGGTGGGTTTGAACCGCCAGCCTTCTGGTTAGCAGTCAAGTGCCTGAGCCACTATGCTACCAGAGCTCTCCATTAGCCATTAGAGAGCTGCAAATCAAAGCAACCATGAGATACCATCTCACTCCAGCATTAATAGCAAAGTTCAATGAAACAGAAAATAACACATGCTGGTGAGAATGGGGAGAGACTGGGACTTTCATACACTGCTGGTGGGACTGTAAAATGATACAACCACTGTAAAATTGGTATGATGATTCCTTAAAAAGTTGGAAATAGTAATACCATTTGATCCAACAATCCCATTACTAGGTATATATCCCAAAGAAGTGAGAGCCAGGACATAAACAGATACATGCACACGCCCATGTTCATTGCAGAACTATTCACGATAGCAAACAGACAGAAGCAACCATTAACAGAGGAATGGATAACAAAACTATGGTACATACACACAATGAAATACTATGCAACACTAAAGAATAATGTAGAATCTGTGAAACACCTCATAACATGGATGAACTTGGAGGACATTATGCTGAGTGAAAGAAGCCAATCACAGAAGGACAAAAAATGTATTAGTCCACTATTGTGAAAACTCAATGAAAGGTTTATATATGTAAGGAAATTTTCTTTGTTGGTTACCAGGGATGGGAAAGAAGGGGAGGGAAAATTGCTAGATAGATAAAAGACAAGTATTGATTTGTGTGAAGGGTAAAGCAAAATACCAAAATCAAGTGACCAACACAATAACACTAAGGAAAAGGAAGACACAGATAGGTACACAAGATATACAGATAACAAAGATAAACACTTTTACATATACAATACTGCATTATAAGTTATAACAAACATTTACCTATGGGTAGATACATAGGTAGACAGGCTGAATGGTCAGGTATGTCTAGTAAAAGGCACTATACCCATGATCATATATAATTTTGGCAGACAATATTTCTACATATGTATTTGTATGTGCTATCAGAAAGTTCATATGAATAGAACTAACAGGGAACAAAGTTGTGATAACTTCTTAGTCATATCCAACTACCTTAAGGGAGTGAGTTGTGGGGCCTGTCGGCTCAGGACCTTGGTTGCAAGGGACCTCAAGCTCAATTGGTATAACATACTACACAAAAACATTGTTCTACATCCTACTTTGGTGAGTAGTGATGGGGGTTTTAAAAGCTTGCAAGTGGCCATCTAGATGCAACAATTGGACTCTCCTTGTCCAGAGAAAAGAAGAATGAAGAAACCAAAAGACACATGGAAACAATTAGTCCAAGAGACTAGTGGACCATGGTAACCTCAGCCTACATGACCCTGAGATCAGAAGGCCCTCTACCACTGTCTATGACTCAGAAATAAATCAGTGCAGGAGATCCCGGCTAGAGGGGAGAAAAATGTGGAACAACACTCAAAATCATAGAAAAGACCTGGTTTACCGGTCTGACTGGTGGAACCCCCAAGACTATGGCCCCTAGTTACCCTTCAGGCCTGAAATTGAACTCACTCTTGTAGCTTCCAGCCATATGATAGATAGGCATATAGGATGAACATTTACACCAGGTAATACACTCCTTGGAACAATCAATCATGGGAAATCAGAATGGCAGTATTTGCACAGAGAGATAGCTCAGAGGGCAAGAATACATAGTGTGTTAGGCTGGGTTCTCTAGAGAAGCAAAACCAGTAAAGTTTATATATACATATAGAGAAAGAGAAATTTATCTTAGGAAAATGGCTTACACACTTACAGAAGCTGGCAAGTCTCAAGTTCTTGGGTCAAACATCAAGCTGGAGGCTTTTCATGATTCATGCAGTTGCAGGGGCTGACGAACTCAAGGTTGGCAGGCAGCATACCGGCTGTTGACTCCAACAAATGACGAATCCAAGATCTCCAGGCCGAATGGTGGATTGTTCAATCATGGACAGTTGTTGGCAGCACAACAGGATTCTGATCCACAGAAGAGTGTCTCTTTTCCCAGGATGTCCATAAACAGAAGCAGGCCACACCCCTAGGGAAACTCCCTTTCAACAGATTGGCTGCTCAAAACATATACGTCTGATCCCATCATGGGAATAACCTACATCACAATTGCTTACAGCACACAGGAGTGTTCTGACTGCACTTCCTCCAGGACAGATTTGTTAGTTCTTTTAGTAGTCTATGGTACTTTCGGGAGCTCTGGTAGCATAGTGGCTAAGATACTTGCCTGCTAACCAGACGGCTGGCGGTTCAAACCCACCAGCCACTCCTCGGAAGGAAGGTTGGGCAATCCTACTTCCGTAGTGATACTGCCTCGGAAACCCAAGGAGGGGTCGCTATGAGTCGGGGCCGACTCGACGGCAAACAACAACAACAACAACATGGTACTTTCAGCATTCTTTGCGAACACCAGAACTCAAAAGCATCAACTCTTCTGTCTTAGTCATTGTCTAGCTCTCACATGCATATAAGGTGATTGAAAATACTGTGGCTTGGGTTAGGTACATCTTAATCTCCAAGGAGATAGCTTTACTCCTCAGCACTTGAAAGAGGTCTTTTTCAACAGGTTTGTCCAATGCAATACGTCTTTTGATGTCTTGACCGTTGTTTCGGTTAGGTTGATTGTAGAACCAAGTGATCACTGCTCTATCTCCAGGGCCTGGCACAAAGTAGGTGCTCAATAAATATTTGGTGGATGAGTGAATGAGGACCAGTGTCTAACGTAATCCAATTTCAAAAAGCCAGTTTGCTTTAGCTTGGGTAAAGCAACAGCAATGGTATTTTAAATTAAATATATATATATATATATATATATATTTAACCATAGAGAGGAAATGGGAAGAGAGCTGTTACATTGTGGGGATTGCGGTTAATGTCACGAAACAAAATGTATATGAACTTTTGAATAGAAAATGAATTTGCTCTGTAAACTTTCACACAAATCACAATAAAAAGTTTTTAAAAATTATTTTTTGAGCAGTGAATACAATATTGTAAATATCTGTTAAATGAAAACTGCAAGAGGAAATAAAATCTTTTAAGAAAAAAAAAAAATCAAAGGACATATTGCCTTGGGCAAGTCTGCTACAAATGACTTCTTTAAAATGTTAAAAAGCAAAGATGTCACTTGGAGGACTAAGGTGCACCTTACCCAAGCCATCAGTCTTACATGCATATGAAAGCTGAAGAGTGAATAAATAAGAGCAAAGAGGAATTGTTGCCTTTGAATTATGGTATTACTGAAGAATACTGAAAATACCATGGACTGCCAGAAGAAGGAACGAATCTGTCTTGGAGGAAGTGCAGTGAGAATGCTCCTTAGAAGTGAGGCTGGTGAGACTTCATCTCATGTATTTTGGACATGTTATTAGGAGGGATTAGTTCCTGGGTAAGGACATCATGCTTGATATAAAGTAGAGGGTCAGCAAGATGAATTGACACAGTGGCTGCAACAGTAGGCTGAAACATAGCAATGATTGTGAGGATGGTGCAAGATTGGGCAGTGTTTTCATTCTATCGTCTATTTGTGAATTGGAACTGACTTGCTGGCATCTAGCAACAACAGTATATTGTAAAGTAATTGTGAAGATTGTCAGATAAATTGTATGTGAAGTGTTTGACACATAGTGGGTAGCTAACACACTGTAACTGTTATCCTTGCCTTCCCTTTAGTAAATTCCTGCTGTAGCTTACTTCCATTGGCATAACCATGTAACTGTCGGCCCCAGCACATGCAGTGGCTCTTAGTTTTCTACAGATACCTTCTGGGCAGTTAATACAAGTAGAGGTATTTCAGTTTCTTCCAAGTCCTCAGTCTGATGGTTGTCTTAGCCTGGGTTCTCTAGAGAAACAAAACCAGTAAAGCTTATATAGTGAGAGAAAGAGAAATTTATCTTAGGAAAATGGCTCACACACTTATAGAAGCTGGCAAGTCCTAAGTTCTTGGATCAAACGTCAAGCCGGAGAACTTTCCTGACTTACGCAGCTGCAGGGGCTGAGGAGCCCAAGATTGGCAGGGAGTATACTGGCTGACGACTCCAATGAATGACGAATCCAAGATCTCCAGGCCGAATGGTGGATTGTTCACTCACGGACAGTTGTAGGCAGCACAACAGAATCCCCATCCACAGAAGAGTGTCTTCTTTCCCAGGATGTCCATAAATATACTGGAAGCAGGCCACACCCCTAGGGAAACTCTCTTTCAATGGACTGGCTGTTCAAAACATATACATCTGATCCCATCATGGGAATAACCACATCACAACTGCTTTACCACACAGAATTGTGGTCCAGCCAAGTTGACACATAGCTCCAATTATCACAATGGTTTTGTGTCTGTCCTTTAGTTTCTTTCAGTCTCCAGAGGCATGAGGTCCAGTGATTTTTTCCCCCCTTGCTAGGACTGTATAGAAATTAGTCTTCTTTTTTCCCCTTTAAAAATTTTTTTTTGTGCTTTGGGTGCAAATATACAAAGCAAATTTGTTTCACATTCAACAGTTCATGCACATTTGATTTCACACCCTGATCACCATCCCTGACCATAAAAAACTCCCCTCCCCTCCCCTCCGTGTGACTACCTCCTCCCTGTGCCCTTCTTAACTGTACATTCCTTTCTGTCCAGTTTTCCCTCTATGTGAATGCTGCCCCTCTGATGTCTCATAGCTGATTGCTCTTAGGGGTGCATTTCCCTAGAGTAGGTGAGTGCATCACCCCTGGGGTAGGTGCTCTGTGTGTAGGTCTTTCTACTGTTGGGCTGAGAGCCAATTCATGGGAGTGAATCCGTTTCTAGGCCCAAAGGGTAACCCAGGGCCACAGTCTCAGGAATTCCAGCAGACTCTCTCCTACCAGTAATTCTGGTCATTTTTGTGTTTTTAATTTTGTTTGTGAATATTGCTAGCTGTTTCCCTGTCCAGGTGGAAATAGCAAATGGAATATTCTGTGTTCTGGGAAAAATTTTGGGAGTGCTTTGTTTATATAAATTTAACACAAGTAAGCAAGCATTGCCTGGCGGATGGGAGTGAAGTGGGGCTTTTTTTGCGACTTGGTAAAGTCTACCCCCTTCCATACCTCTGGTCACCAAGAGGAATATAAGCAAAAGCAAGGAAGGTATGGAACTTCCTGTGAGAAATAAAACTGGAACTCTAACACTTTCCCTTTTGAGGTTGAACATTATTTGAACCTCTGAGGGGCAGAGATGGTTCCTGCTGAGGTAGGCCCATAGAAAGAAGGAACTCCTGTTGGTTGTGAGGGAGGAGGCAGTCTGGCCAAGCAACCTGGACTCAGTGGGAGATATGGGTTGTTATGGGGAAAAGATGATCTGAGGTAATGTCAAGTATGTACTTGTGAGTGGGGACTGAAAGTCTTTTGGAATGTGTAGCTTCTTGGGTAGAAATATCTAGGAGAGTGGTATTTTATTGCCTGCAGAATCATTGTGTCTTGAAACCACCATAATGCCAATGATTTCTTTGAATCAGATGAAATGAAGGCTTTGTTGTAGCTGTTGTGATACTCGCTCCTGGCAGGGCAGCTCAAACAGAGGTAGCCGGGTTCTAGTGGTGACTGTGGTTTCCTTCAGCCTGAAGGTCCTATGTCTGGGTTTTAATTCCTGTGACTGGACTTGCCTGGCCTTTGAGACCAAAGTAAGCATATTTAGCTTTCTGGACACTGCTGAGGAGTTAGTGGAAAGCCCCAAGCCCAAGATACTTCCTGCTAATCTGGCATGTTGTAGCCAGAGCTGGCTTCAACTTGAAAAATAAAAATGCTGCTGCTTTCTTACACCCTAAACTGGTGGGGTAGCTCATTTTGATTAGATCACAACCCCGGACCTGCCCACATATATGGGGGAGGGAGGCACTCCTACCTCGGCTTCCTCCTCAACCTGTCTCATCTGCCACTCTCCTGTCCATATCCTAAATTACCTTGTTCTGATGACCTTCTATCATACCACCCAGGTAGCACCCAGCCTGGAGTAACACAAGTATCTCTCACTCTGTTCACAGCCCTGTGCTGCTGGAGAAAACCACACTAGAGGTGTATGGACTGAAAACTGAACCATTCTCCACCCTGTCAACTTCCCCCTTTCACCACATCTTCGCTTTCCTCAAACTGACTACTTTTCCCTTCACTCTGAAAATAAAAATGGACAGAAACTCCTTCAATCTCTGCCACCAAAGCTGTTCACTTATCTGCGACTGTAATAACAATAATTGATCTTTATCGAAAGCTTACTAGAGCCACTTGTACTCAATGCTTTGATTTCCCTGTTTTACTTAAAAGAAAACCAATGCTGAGGGATTAAGTTGACTGAGTTCACAGAACCAGTCAAGGGCCGAACTGGGATAGAAACTCAGACCATTAGACCCTATAGCACCCAGCACAAAAACATAGAATATTCTAGTAAAAATGCACTGAAGGAAGCAGTACAAGAAAAAACGAATCTGCAAAAATAAGGAAATTCAACTCCAGCTTTAGGATAGAATGTTAGTCAACGCAATATGAAACACAAGGGGAAAATAACAGTTATTTTCTCTTGAGGGGGAGTAATGAAACACAGTACAGTAACTATTAAGCTTATTGATGGCAACATGACAAGGACCCACTAACCCTCAAAGGGTCTAGCCTGGCAGTGCCAGATTGCAGAATGCATCTAGACCCCCATATCTGTCCCCAAATCAAACCTTTATGAATGAGCCCCTCCTCAACAAGAGCAGGGGAGCAGGGAGGGGGTTACCCATGGAGGCTGGAAGTGGAAAGTGCATTGTCCTTGAAGTCAGGAGACCTAAAGGAGTGAAAGGCAAAAAGCCATGCTGCACAGTGGCAGGTGTGAGTATATTAAATAGAATTTTGGGCAGGTCCCATTGCTTTGGAGCCCTCTTTAAGAAAACAATACAAAATTAGATATAAGCCTTTGGGAGGCATCTGTGCAAGTGAGGGATCCTGAGCTTAAGCTTCGTAGTTGTTGTAAGCTGCTGTTTAGTCACTCAGATCCCATGCACAATGGAATGAAATACTGTCCGGTCCTGTGCCATTCCCATGATCAATTTTGGATCAGCTATTTGGAAGTATTGACTGCTAACCAGGGGGCTGGCGGTTCAAATCCACCAGCAACTCCTCGGAAGGAAGATGGGGCAATCTACTTCCGTAGTGATACTGCCTCGGAAACCCAAGGAGGGGTTGCTATGAGTCATGTCCGACTCGACGGCACATAACAGCAACAAAAAATTTGGAAGTAGATTGCCAGACTCTTATTCCTAGTCTATCTTAGTCTGGAAGCTCTGCTGAAACCTGTTCAATGTCCTAGCAACATGCACACCTCTTTTGAGGGATAGGTGTTAGCTGTGCATGTAGCTCTTTGGCTGGGAATTGAATGTGAGTCTCCTGCATGGAAGGTGAGGATTCTACCACAGAACTATAGTTTGCTGACCCATGCTCTATATCATGAGTTTTCAATTTTTAGAAACAATATTTTCTTTCAGTAAAACCTAATATGTAGACATTATAAAAGTGGTTGCTATAGTTGAAGTTTGGGTGGGTGGGAGGCAGCCTGCCTAGAGCCGATCCTTCTCATTGTGGTTCCATAGCAATCTCCATGGTACCTCACCCTCCACCTGCCTCTTCTTAACATGTCATAAATGACTCTCACTACATTTGGCTATAATGTTATTTATTATACTCACAACTATACTATAAGATCTTTGAGAGCCTGGACCATAGCTTTTCATCTTTCCTCCCTTAGCATCATGTTCGGCACCAGCAGAGGCTCAGTCATGGTTGTTTCATGCTATATGTTAAGAAACATGACCTAACATGAGTAGTCCTTGACTCAAGATGGCCAGACCCTGAGCTATAGAGAGCTGGGGTTCGTCTTCTTCCCAACGGACAGCAACCCACCAGCTTTTTAGGTGCTTTTCAAGAATGAGGTCCTTTTGTTCCTTATGCAATTCACTTTTACACTTTCCTATTGCCCTGAAAGGGATTTTACTTTATTGCAGGTATGAAGCTTGGGTTTGTTCCCAAAGTTTTTGGAAGTCACCTTTCAAGGCTGTCATGAGAATAATTAAGAGAAAATAGGCTGCTGCTGGTGGTATATGTGAGTCTAGGGAAGCCATGGGTGACTTACTTGTGCCTAAAATAGTGCTCAGCATGCACTCTCGATATTGGGAGAATTAAATGGAATGGTCGGTTCAAGGAGTTCTCATTATCTCAGTACTCTATCTGATTTCTGGAATTATAGGGTTGTACAGAAAAGTTAAAATACGTGCATCATGATAGTATTAACAAATATACTAGCCACATGTAAAGTCTTCCTCCATTCAAACATCTGTCCAGACTGCAAATATCTCTGATTAATCTGGACTTATAAACATTTGATGATATGATGCCAAAACAAACAGATTGCAGAATCACAATGGAAGTCTAGGAAAAGTAGAAGGGTTTTTAATGAAGTTGATGAAAATGATGGTGTGGAACTACTCAGGTCTCATGCAAAGCCATCCACAAGTAAGACTCTGGAAGCACAAGATCAGTAAGGAATGAAGCAGAGAAAGTTGACAGGAACAATCAGGATAGGTTCTTCAAAAGGGGATGATCTGAATAACAAAGAATTAAGAGAGACCCTTAAATGATGAAATGATGAAGCTCACAAATATTTTTGTAGAAATGACTGTGCTGTAAAAAATGAAGGCAGCTGTATTGTGCAATAATAAAATTTTATCAGAAAAATTATCCTCCCCCATAAAAACCACTCCTTGGAAGGAAGGTTGGGGAATCTACTACCCTAGTGATACTGTTTCGGGAACCTAAGGAGGGGTTGCTATGAGTCGGATCCGACTTGACAGCAGTGCTTTTTTTTTTTTTTTTTGAGTCAATTCCAACTCATCGTGATCCCCCATTGGGTTTCTAAGGCTGTAAATGTTTATGGAAGTAGATTGCCTCAACTTCCCCCCAAAGAGCAGCTGGTGGGTTTGAACTACTGACCTTGGGGTTAGCAGGCAAATGCCTTACCCACTATGGCACCAGAGCTTTTGGTTTATAGTAGAAATTATAATGGAACTATAGTTAGGCATAAGATAATAAACACTTTTAAAATTTCATATTCGAGATAAAATTTCAACCTAAACATCTTTTCATTTATTTTGGTTTTGAAAATCTGTTCCTCCTTTTAATTGAGTTTATTTTAACTGGACTTTCCTTAATGTCAATTATCATTTGATAATGAGGGCTGTTTTCAATAATGTTGGGGTGGAAAAACGTTCCCAAGCAAGACTCCAGAAGGAAAAGAGTGACAAGATCAAGATTGACCTAAAATTTTGACACTTTCATATGAAAATATTTTACTGGGTAAAAATATTTGTAACATATATAATCACCAAAAGTTCATAACCACAGTACATAAAAAGCAAATACAAATCAATAATAGTAAGAAAAGTGACCAAGTGACAAAATGGGAAAAAACTCTGGTTGAGCTATGCACAGAAGAAGAAAAAGGGAAGTAGGAGTGTGAAGTGGCTAGCAAACATATGAGGAAGATCCACCCTTAACAGTAATCAGAGAAATGCAAATAAAACAAAACTCCATGTCAACCCATAGACTGACAAACACTTAGAGATAACATCAAGTACTTGTGCAGTTGCAAATAAATCCACACTGTCATACACATTTTTGCCCTTTTGGAGACACAGTTTAGCAGTGTCTAAACCAAACAAAAAAAACCAAACTCACTGCCATGGAGTCTGTTTCAACTCATAGTGACCGTCCTTGGGTTTTGGAGGCAGTATCTCTACAGAAGTAGATTGCCCAGTCTTCAAATTTAAAAAGGTGCCCTCGTGGAACAATGGTTAAGTGCTTGGCTGCTAAACACAAGATTGTTGGATCGAACCCACCCAGCAGTCCTCGGGAAGAAGACCTGGTGATCACCTTCCATAAAGATACAGGCTAGAAAGCCCTATTGTGTAGTTCTACTTTTTCACATTGGGTCACTGTGAGTCAAAATCTACTAGTGCTTAAGGCATATTTGACTGCTAGTCAGAAGGCTGGTGGTTCAAACCCACCAGCCATTCCTCAGAAGGCAGATTGGGCAATCTACTTCCGTAGTGATATTGCCTCAGAAACACAAGGAGAGGTCGCTATGAGTCAGATCTGACTCAACGGCAGTGAGTTTGGTTTGTTTTTTGGTAACAACAACAACAGCAAATTTAAAATGTATATGCCTTTTGATATAGCAATTCCACTTCTAGGAATAAGAATCTATCCCACAGAAATAATTGAACATATTCCCACAGAACTATTTCCAAATTGTTCATTAAAGGATTATAATCCTAAAACTTGGAAATACTGCTATTACTATTAATAACAGGTAACACTTAAATAGGGAGAAGCAGTGCTTCAGTGGGAGTATTAATGCCTTTCATGCAGGACGGCTGGGTTCCATTCCCGACCAATGTACTCACACACAGGCACCATCCATGGGCCCATTGTGTGTTGCTCTGATGTTGACCAGGTTTCAGTGGAGCTTCTCTCTAGGTTGAGATGTGCTGGGAAGAAAGGCCTTTCAAAAATCAGCCAGTGAAAACCCTGAGATAACGCAAGGCCAGGCGGTGTTTTGTTCCATTGTGAATGGGGTTGCCATGAGTTTGGGGCCAACACAATGGCAGCTAACAACAACGATGATGACAATAACAATACCTGCATAAAGTCTCTCTGGGCTGGCACTTTTCTAAACACTTTGGAAAAATAAACTTACTTCAATACTCTATGACAACTCTGTAAGAAAGTACTTTTATTGTCCTCATTATACAGATGAAGGACCTGAGCCACAAAATGGGGAAGCAATATACTCACGGTCACACAGCTAGCAGGAGGAAAACTGTCATACGAACCCAGGCAGTCTGGTACAATTCTGTGTGCTATACAACTTGCTATCTGACCTAATTGTGTTTCAGTAAATGATTGGTTAAACAAATCAGAAAACCCTTAGAAGGAATATTAAGACATGTAAAATGAAACAAATAGGGTGGGCAGTATAATCCTGTGTACAAAATATAAAAACTATATGTGTGTGCGGGTACACATATGCATATGTGTATAAAGGCGTGGATGTTGGGAAACTAGAAGAAACACACAAACTGCTAATAGTAGTTGCTTCTTTGCAGAGGCATGTGATTGGAGGCAGATAGGGTTGTTGATATATGAAGACTTTTCATTCTATACATCTTTGAGTGGTTGACTTTTAAGGAAAATGTATTTATGGATTGTGTGTATAATTTTTTAAAATGTACAAACAAAACACTGATCTGGCCTACTGATAGCTTTGTTTACGGCTCAATGATTGTTTACAAATTTCACCAGGGTATAAATAGAAGTCAGTAGGCAGGGAAACCTCTATGGTTGGAGGAAGAGGCCCAGTGAGATGTGTGGTGGGAGGTACAACTTGTTGCTCTGTTTCTCAAGCAGTAGTCCTCAAAAGGTTCATTGGAGCCTTAGTCACAGAGATGAGAAAAAAAAAAAAATTATCACCCATCACATCTACCATTTATGAAAGATTTGTTCCTATTTGTAATGTTCTAACCGGTCAGTTGTGGCACAGTGCTGATGAATGTAGTAGTTATCTGCTCAAATAAAGACATATTAGAAGTGGGGGGAGAAACATGGGAGGTATATTAACACTAGTGCCCCAAAC
Source organism: Orycteropus afer afer (assembly GCF_000298275.1). NCBI lineage: Eukaryota > Metazoa > Chordata > Mammalia > Tubulidentata > Orycteropodidae > Orycteropus > Orycteropus afer. The sequence goes on along the minus strand of NW_006921614.1, from coordinate 3,404,711 downwards.
AGTAAGTCATGCTTAATATAGTTTTTATTATTGGCAAATCCAGTGTTGTTTACAATCCCCCTTGCGCTCCTCAACTATAGAAATCTGAAAGCAAAAACATTCTCTTTCCCAGATTCCCTTACAGCTAAAGGGTGACCATGTAACCCAGTCCTGATCCATGAGATGTAAGTTAATATCACTGATTGGACTTCCAAGAAAGGTGCAGAACAGCTGGAGTACCCCATCAGACTTTATACTCCTTTCCTTTTCTTCCTGACCAGACCACAGTTACGATGCCTAGAAATGTAGCTGTCATTTATTAACTGTGAAGACAAAAGTTGCACACTAAGGTTGGAACTCCTGATGGCCTTGTGGAGAAACTACCAACCTTGGACAGCCTATCTCTGACTTCTTGTTGTTTGAGTCAAATTCCTGATTTATTTAAACCACTATCGGTCAGATTTCTTCTTCTTGAATCTGATCACATTGCTAGCCACCATGTTTATCTATCCATCTATCCAGTCAACCAATATTTACAAGGGGCTTCTAATGTACCAGACAGGGAGCTAAGTGATGTCTTGTTCAGAGCTGACCCTGCCACAGAGAAAGTGCTCCATACGTATTAGTTAAGGTCATGAATGAAAGACCAAGTCCTTGCTTTCATGGAACTTATAGTTTAGAGGAAACACAGTAAGTAGACAATTTAAATGCAAAGATAGACTCTAACTTTGACTTGAGGTTCAGGAGAGGCTTCCTAGTGACAGAGAAGGGTGGTGAGAGAGTTTACAGAGACCAAAATGAGCATGATAGAATTGAGAAACAGAAAAATTTATAGTGATTGACCCATGGAGGCTGAAGGAGGAGGATGTCTCAGGGTTCTCTAGACAAACAGAACCAGTAAGATTTATATATATACAGATGATCTTGTAGATATAACCATAAACAAAAAACCCATTGCCTTTGAGTTGGATCCGACTCATAGTGACCCCTCCTCAGGTTTCCGAGGCAGTATCACTATGGAATTAGATTGCCCAACCTTCCTTCGGAGAAGTGGCTGGTGCATTTGAACCTCTAGCCTTCTGGTAGCAGTCAAATGCCTTAGGCACTATGCCTCCAGAACTCCCATCTATAATCATATATATATTTCTCTTTCTCTATATGTATATATAAGCTTTACTGGTTTTACTCCTCTAGAGAACCCAGCCTAACACTGGGGAGCACAGTTCTACTGTGATGCACATGGGGTTGCTGTGAGTAGTAGTTGACTCCAAGGCAACTAGTTCTGTATAACAGGGTCCGTTGACTGGGCCAGAACTGGGAGCTGGACTTTCTAGGTTGGCAGACAAGGTTAGGCAACCCTGCCCCCTAGAGGTCTTCTGGTGCTCTTGATTGGTGTTCATCCAACCATGGAACTTGAAGTAGCATATTAGGTCTCACAACATACTCTACTACACTTAAAATAGATGGTCATTCCTTGATGTGTGGTGATTCAGGAATTCAAGGAAAGTAAATGAGCTTTATTCACAGTTAAAGGAGTTCTGGTGTCACAGTGGTTAAAGCATTTGGCTGCTAATCAAAAGTTCAGAGGTTCAAATCTACCAGCCGCTCTATGGGAGAAAAATGAGGCAGTCTGCTTCCATAAAGATTTATAGCCTTGGAAACCCTCTGGGAAGTTCTAGTCTGTCCTATAGGGTTACTATGAGTTGGAATCAACTCGATGGCAGTGGTTTTGGTTTTCTGCACAGATACATATTAGCATAGATAGGCCTATCCAATAAGCATTTCCTGAGACCAGGACAAGAAAACAAATGGAGGCCAATATGCCATATGTCTATATATTTAAATCACTTTAATAAACTATCTAATATGTTTTATTACCCTACATTGACAAATGTACTTCAATAATAACATCGAAGGCAAAGTTCAAATTCAGAGTTCTTAGTTTTCTTTGACTTCCACGCTGGATGTTGCAGTGTGGGGAGAGCCAGACCTGCCCTGTGTACTGCCTGTCTTCTCTTTCTACACCCAGCTCCATCTGTCACTGAAAGCAGATTCAAATACACTTATGTGGACACCCTGGACCCCACTTCCAAGTTCTGTGCACTACATCCATCATACAGCTGTCCCTTGGCCACCTTCAAGGTCTGGGGAGCATATGCTAGAGGTCTAGTCTGCCTTTGGGAAGATGGACCCCATGTAAGAGGATGGTGCAGGATCTAGAAGTGGAGTTGGGGCCATTTGGGAAGGGGCTCTTGAAGCATGGAGCACCATGGCTTCTGAGTGAGCATGTCCCCTATCTATGGATATTCAGAAAGCCAGCATAGGGTCTTCTAAAACATGGAGTCCAGGGTATGGAGTCCTCTTACCTGAGACTAGTGGTCATTCTTGATTTGAGGTGAGTGTCCCTGATGGAAGGTAGATTTCAGGGAGAGACGTTTTGGCTGCTGAAAAAAAAAGAAAAAGAAAACAAAAACAACTCAACAATGGATAAGGAAGAAAGTTGGAAAAGTTAGAAGTCTAGCACAGTTTGGGTGACCAAGGTGCAGTGGTTTCTGGTACAGGGTGAGGCTCTGCTTAAGCAGCTCTTAAGCTAATGGCTTTCTCTCCAGCAGCCTTTACCCCAACTCCAAGTGCCTGTGCATGCTGGGAAGGAGAAGACTTACATATAAAAAAAATGTTGTTGTTGTTATGTGCCGCTGAGTCAGACTTGACTCATAGCGACCTCTCCTTGGGTTTCTGAGACACTATCACTACGGAAGGAGCTCTGGTAGCATAGTGCCTAAGGCACTTGCCTGCTAACCAGACAGCTGGCGGTTCAAACCCACCAGCCACTCCTCGGAAGGAAGGTTGGGCAATCCTACTTCCGTAGTGATACTGCCTCGGAAACCCAAGGAGGGGTCGCTATGAGTCGGGGCCGACTCGACGGCAAACAACAACAACAACAACAACATCACTACGGAAGTAAGTTGCCCAACCTTCCTTCTGTGGAGTGGCTGGTGGGTTTGAACTGCCAGCCTTCTGGTTAGCAGTCAAGTGCCTTAGGTACGACACTACCAGAGCTCCTGGTAAACCCCTTAGAAGGAGCTAGTCATGAGATCTGGAAGCATTTCCGATGGGTCAGGGAATGGGATTCTTGGAGGTGGGAGGTAGAGAAGTATCATGGTCATTAAGGGTCAAAAGGATTTCAAGATCAGTTGCGAACATGAGGATGGAGAGAAATAACAGTCAGTGGAGCAGAAGTGTAGTGAGGGCAGTGGGCCCTACAACTGTGAGTTGAGAGGCTGCAGGAAGCAGCCTTGACTACAGGGAAACACCTCTGGGACTGCTAGAGAGAAAGTTGAACAATCTGGTCACGGATTACCTCTGTGGGGATTTTTTGGGATTACTGGAGAAGGGGACCTCTGGAAAAGAAAGGGCTTCCTGTGATTCAAGGCAATGAGAATCAAGCAGGTAATGACAAAGAGCATCTAGAAGTGGGAGGGAATAATTAATTAACATGATTAATTTGAACATATCATTGAGGTATGACATTTTCTGGTTACATTCACTTTTTGAAAATGAAAAAAAAAGCAATCTGAAAAATTAATTTATGTGTTAGAAAAAGAAGTCTTGGTATATCACAAACTTATAACATGTTCTTAGCTATAGATGAAGAAATAATGGGAGCACAAAAGAAAATGACTTCTATCTCCAGGACCCTGCCCCCATCTTCAGACCAAGGCGGTTGAAATGGACTTTGCAATCACATCCTCAGTTGTAATCTTTTTCAGTTAATTCTCAGGAAGACAGATGTTTCCAATTTAGCCTTTAAAAGAACACAGTAATAAAATAATCTTTAAATTAGCATGTTGGTGGGGCCCAGTGTTTACAAAGCATGTTGATAAAAGACTCTGCCTTTGCCTGTTTGCATTTCCACCAGAAGACTAAGCTGGGAACAAGCATTATTGTGTTATCTTTTTGACTTTCATGTCCAGACTCAGAGTCAGACATAACGTTCTTTCTTCGAAGCCCTCTGCAGAAGCTCACCAAGTATTTATACTTCTTAAAACATGAAGTTCTTTCTTTCTTTAATTTTATTTTAATTGATCAAAAATCTACCTTTTTCAACAGAAGATATTGGTGCACAACACAATGCAATTGATATCATTCAATTATATCATTAAATTGGCAAATGTGTGAAAAACATTAATTTGGCAAATGTGTTACATATATATTTACAACAATAAAAAACTCAGCTGTTCTTATGAGACGTCATTACATGTGATTAGAATATTGATGAAGCTTTTTAGAAGGCACTGGAGACTAGAGACCTGTTTGGTTAAACTTCCAAGGGAGTGCAAGATTCCAGGAGAGATTCTTGATGTGTTTAACTTCATGAGCAGTGGAGAATGATGGAAGAAGCACAAGGTGAAGAATGTGGCTGGTCATTAAGATAGTGTCCCATGGAGGTACAGAGAAGAATGTGACTTCAAAAAGTTGGGTTCTGCTTCAGACAGTCAGTGGAAATTTCTAGCCAAGACCAACCTTCCCTTCCCCCCAGGCCTCTTAGGAGCATGGATTCAGCCCAGCTTTTGTTCTGTTAATGGGAACTTTGAGTGAGGAGTCCCTTGCGCCTTTGTACTTTTGTCTTCATCTGGTTTCCAGCTTGGGGCTGGTTCAGCCAAGGGAGGCATGTGGTGGACAGAAGGTAACCACAATTTCTTTGGCACTTCTCTGATCAAGATGTAGAGTCTGTTTTCCTGTCATTGAATCTGAGCTGCTGGTGACTACTCTAAAAACAGAGTAGCATAGTCACCATGAAGCCATTCTTGGCTTGTTCTAGACTTGGACTCTTGAGAGGATTGGCTGCTTCTGCCTTGGTCTCTTGGAGTCTTGAGAAACCAGTTAAGTTCAAGTACTCTTAATGAGAAGACCAGATTTCTTGGGTGGTACAAATGGTTAACTTGCTCAGCTGCTAACTGAAAGACTGGAAGTTTGAGGTCATCCAGATGTGCGTCAAAAGAAAAGCCTGGTGATCTACTTTCAAAAACAGCCTTTGAAACCCATATGGAGCACAGTTCTCTGACACACATGGGGGTTGCATGAATTGGAATTGACTTGACAGAAACTGGTCTGGTCTATGGAAAGACCACATGAGAAGGCTTCTAGACATCCTCACAAGGCACCAGACCAAGCTTCTGAGTGAAGCCTTCTTGCACCCTCTAGACCTAGACCACCATCAACTAGTGATCCCAGGCAGTACCATAAGGAAAACAATCACTCAGTTGAGTCCCGCCCAAGCTCCTGACCTTCAAAATTGGGAGAGAGAATTGTTGTTTCAAACCATTAAGGTTTGGATTTTTTTTTTTTTTAACACAGCCATAAATAACTGAATCAACCATGGCCTCCACCCAGATACTTGAGACTCTTCATGGTGCATATTGATGGGATCCTTTTCTGGGGAGGACACTACATGAAAAAAAATAAAAAAGACATTCCTCTGACTGTTCTCCCTTTCTCCAGAGGAGAATCACAGGGACCCCTCAGAGGCCAGGTTACATATATCTTCCTGTCTCTGACTCCTTGAAACAGACTTCCAATGGACAGGCTTAAATGCACAGGAGCTCTGAATCTCATTCAATGAGATTCAGCTTGGGCTTAAGCCAGGATATGTCAAAATGGTATCTCACCTTTACCCATAGTCGGCATCTCTTATTTGACCAATGTTCCTGGATAAAATGATTCTTTCTCCATCACTATGTTAGCAAAGCAGTGGAGGATGTAATTGGTCTCCCATAAAATGTAAACCAAATCTATATCACAATTATCTTTAACTGAGAATCTTCATAGCAATTACAGCTGTAGTTTGGGAGAAAGAAGAGAACACAGTGGAATGCAGCTTTGTAGATAAGAATAAAATATATTTTAACAAGTTACAAAGTTGACCAGCTGCTCAAGCCTCAGTATATAACACACAGACAATGAAGTAAACAAAATCAACATTATTTACTCAGCGTGAATGACTCCTGGCTTTAGACACATGGACATGTACTTGTGTTTAAGCTAGGTGAGCTGCATTAGATTTGTTAAGTTGTCTTCTGAATTTAATGGTTATTATGAAAATGCATGAAAAAACCCTGTTGTTGTTATGTGCCCTCAAGTTGGACTTGACTCATAGCGACCCCTCCTTGGGTTTCTGAGACGATATCACTACAGAAGTAGATTGCCCCATCTTCCTTCCGAGGAGTAGGAATGATACTATTTTTGAAGTACTATCAGTTTGTTATACTATGGTGTCTTGTGTGTTGCTATGATGCTGAAGCTATGCCACCAGTATTTCAAATACTGAGTCACCCATGGTGGATATGTTTCAGTGGAGACTAAGACAGACTAGGAAGAGAGGTCTGTCAATCTACTTCTGAAAGTTTGCCAGTGAAAACCCTATTGATCACAACAGTATATTATCCAATATATGTTAGAAAGCACTACATAATGATTACAACAATGAACTCAAAACACGTCAACTATCATGCAAAAAGCAGGACTGGGCAATATTTAATTGTGTTGTGCATAAGATTGCCACGTGTTGCAAACTCGATGGCAACTAACAACAACACCCCTTACTAAATAGTACTATGTTGATTAGTATATTGAATTCTGTTTAAATACTTTGTCTATTGTTTTTCCATTGCTAGGAAATATAGAATGAAATTGAATTTTCTCTCATCAATGTTTTGAAGTTCATTTTTTGAGATTCTTTTCATCTTGAAAGATTTCTGGATGGGGGGAGGGGAAGCTCATCTAGATTAATTTCCCCAGAAATGATCTCAAATCACATTGTCATGTTATACTTTTATCCCTCTAGTAAAACTGTCTTGGACGTGTATTGAGCCAACATTTTGGGTTTCTGTGAGGGCAATGTGTATATTCTAGGAGGTTCACAAGTTCCCTACAAGGATTTTGTATTTTCTGTTTTCATTTTTATGATATTACAAGAAACTATTAGCATATCCTGAATCATCTGAAAGTATTATCACATAAATTTAATGCATGCACTGATTTGAATTTAATTTATAGATTTGTTTGCATTGTATAGATGCATCAGAGCTACACCTGTCTCTTTAGTCCTAATTTTATATTTGCATGGGTATTACTTCATTAAGCTCTTTCCTTTGTGTCAAGCACTGATCTAAAAACCTTGCATGTATTATTGCATTTACTCCCCACATTGAAGAAGGTACTATTATATTTCCCATATTATGTATGAGGAAACTGAGGCACAGAGGGGTAAAGCGTAAGTAATAGGAAACTCAACCCAAAAATGCTTTAAATAATTATAGAGCTGTGTCTACTCACTGCAAAGTCCAGAGGGAGAGTGAGCTTCAGGTTAGTTAGGTTAGGGTGCTGGATAAATTTCTCTGAAATTATTTTCACTTGACCTCTTTCTATATATCAGCTTTTTTTTTTTTTCTGGTTGGCTTTTCTCAGAATCACTCTGTGACTACCTTCATCTGCTGGAACCACGTGTTCTCTCATTTATATCAAGGAAAGAGAAAGAGTCACTTTCATAAATGAATACAAGCTTTGCTGTGATAGGACTATTTCAAACCAATCTCTTGCCGGAGAATGCCATGAATTGGTTGGCTTAGGTTTGAGGTCATCCCTGTGGCAATGGAGATGGGGTGACCCCCTTAGACCCACCCAGGGAGTTGAGGGAAACTCATTTCCATGCAATGGAGGTTGGTGGAGTGGAATTAGGGGTGGGAAGGAGTCACAATTTTCACCCTGAGTAAGTTGCTCAAGGTCATGTGATTAATAAGTGGTAGATAGGTGCTCTGGTGGCATGGTGCCTAAGGCATTTGACTACTAACCAGAAGGTTGGTGGTTCAAACCCACCAGCCGCTCTGGAAAGGAAGATGGGGCAATGTACTTCTGCAAAGATTTACCACCTCGGAAACCCAAAGGAGCTTACTAAGTTGGAATTGACTAAATGGCAGAGGGTTTGGTTTGGTTTGGTTTAGCTAGGGTTCCAGTCCAGCAGCCTGACTCCAGAATCAGCTCTCTTAGAATACTTACCTTAGTAAAGTTATAAAAATTATTTGAGTGAACATTGAACCATTCAGTACTTTGTTTTAAGAAAGATTATGTGAGAGAATTTCTTCTGTGGATCAGGATTCTGTTGTGCTGCCTACAACTGTCCATGAGTGAACAATCCACCTTTCGGCCTGGAGATCTTGGATTCATCATTCATTGGAGTCAACAGCCGGTGCACTGCCCGCCAGGCCAAGGGGGAATATAAGTAGAAGGAAAACACTGCCTAAGAAAAAGCCTCCAGCTTGACGTTTGATCCAGGAACTTTGGACTTGCCGGCTTCTGTAAGTGTGTATGGAGGCATCCTGATATCCGAGTAACCCCAAGGACACTCCAGACCTTGACGACTCAGAAGGTGTGACATTCCCCTTGTTACTCTTATGTCCCACACCCGCATGATAAACGGAGGTTCGGCCATCCCCCACTCCCACCCACCTTCTGCGCCTGCAGGAACTCCATCCCACTCTGTGTGCTTGGACAGAGCCTGGGTGCCCTGCCCTGCCCTCCCCCGATTTTTTTTTTCTCTTTCTTTTTTCTGGTTTTTAGTTTGCTTGCTTTTGTCTGTTTTAAAACTGCTGCTATTCTTAATACATTTGTCCTTTTTACTATTATTCTTTATTCTTCCCCTTCCAGGTCCTAGTTTTCAGCTTTTTTCTTTTCCCTGTTCCTGGTTGCAATTTTTTTCTTCTTCTTCTTTTTTCTTGTGGTTAACCCTGTTCCTTGTTTTCTCTTTGCATTTTTCCCATTTTTTTCTTCATTAGTCCCCTTCTCTGCCTTTATTCTCTTTTTGCCCTATCCCCAGATATTGCAGGTTTTCTTCTGCTGACCTCCTTGTTTGTCCAGAGGGTGCAACCATTTTGGTTGTTTACAGATGGCAGGCATTTTGGATATTTAAAGTGACTGAGGATGCAGCCATTTTGAATGTTTACAAGTGGTGGCCATTTTGGATATTTAAAGTGACCGAGGGTGCAGCCATTTTGAATGTTTACAAGTGGCAACCATTTTGGATTTTAAAGTGATAGCATTTTCATTCGGATTCCAGGGACCTAAGAACAGGCAGCGAGGCGGGAAGCAGGGAGAGAACAAAAAAAGGCAAAGGGGACCAGAACCGATTGAGGAGTCAGCCGCAGGGACCCAGGTGAAGAGAGGGACCCCAGGCCATGCCCCATGAGGAGTGAGGTGGGAAGCAGGGAGAGGACAGAAAAGGCAAAGGGGACTGGAATGCATCAAGGAGTTAGCCACAGGGATCCAGGTAAGGGAGGTTGGAGGGGTTTCCAACAGCTAAGAGAGACAAACTTGTCTGTTGGTTTGTCCTGTTGTGGTGATGTGTTGCTGTGAGTCTTGAGGCTGTGCCACTGGTGTTTCAAACCCAGTGGGGTGCACATGGTGCACAGGTATCAGATCAGCTTACAGGCTGCGACAGACTAGGAAGAAAGAGGAGGCCATCCACTTCTCAAAGAATTGGCCAGGGAAAACCTTGTGAATAGCAGAGAAACACTGTCTGATACATTACTGTGCAACTTCATGAATAGTCCAGAAACATTGTCCAATACAAAGGAAGAAGATGAGTCACTTAGCTTAGAAGGCTCTCAAAGTAGGACTACGAAAGAGCTGCATTATCAGAGTAAAATCAGCCTTACTCATATGGATAAGGTGAAGCTTTCAAGACCTCTATTTGCTGATGTGGCACCACTCAAATTGAGGAGAAACAGCAGCAAACATCCATTAATAATCAGGACATGGAATGTACAAATTATGAATCTAGGAAAATTGGAAGTTGTCAAAAATGAAATGGAATGCATAAAGATTGGTATCCTAGGCATTAGTAAGCTGAAATAGACTGGTTTGGGCCATTTTGAATCAGACAACCATATGATCTACTATGCCGGGAACAACAGTTTAAAGAGGAATGGCATGGCATTCATCATCACAAAGGATGTTTCAAGGTCTGTCCTGAAGTACAATGCTATCAGTGATAGGATA
>NW_006921614.1:3379969-3393284 GCF_000298275.1 Orycteropus afer afer | reverse complement strand
TTTATTGACTATGCAAAGGCATTTGATTGTGTGGAGCATGACAAATTATGGATAATATTGAGAAAAATGGAATTCCCAAACACTTGATTGTACTCATGAGGAAACTGTACCTTGACCAGGAGGCTGTTGTTGAAATGGAACAAGGGGACTCTGCATGGCTTAAAATCAGGAAGGGAGTGTGTCAGGGTTGTATCCTTTCCCCATATTTATTCAATCTATATGGTGAGCAAATAATCTGAGAAGCTGGGCTATATGAAGAAAAACGTGGCATCGGGATTGGAGAAAGAATCATTAACAAGTTGAGATACACTGATGAAACAACTTTGCTTGCTGAAAGTGAGGATGATTTGAGGCACGTACTGATGAAGATTGAGGAACATAACCGGTAGTATGGATTACATCTCACTATAAAGCAGACAAAAATCCTCACAACTGGACCAATAAGCAGCATCACAATAAATGGAGAAAAGATTGAGGTTGTCAAAGAACCATTGCTTGGTTCTACAATTGACACCAATGGAAGCAGCAGTCAGGACATTATATGATGTGTAGCACTGGGCAGGTTGGCTGTGAAGGAACTCTTTCAAGTGCTGAGGAGCAAGGATGTGTCCTTGAGGACTAAGGTGCGCCTGACACAGGCCATGATATTTCCAATCACCTCATATGCATGTGAGAGCTGGACAATGAATAAGGATGACCGAAGAAGAGTTGATGCTTTTGAGTTGTGGTGCTGGCAAAGAATGCTGAAGGTACCATGAACTGCCAAAAGAACTAACAGATCTGTCCTGGAGGAACTGCGGCCGAGATGGTCCTTGGAAGCGAGGATGGCCAGACTTTGTCTCACCTACTTTGGTCATGTTGTCAGAAGGGACCATTCCCTGGAGAAAGATGTCATGTTTGGTACAAAGTGGAGGGTGGACAAAAGAGGGGAAGGCCTTTGACGAGATGGATTGACACGGTGGCTGTGACAATGGGCTCAAGTATAGCAAGGATCATGGAGCTGGCGTGGAATCTGGCAGTGTTTCGTTCTGCTGTGCAATGGGTCTTTATGGGTTGGAAGTGACTTGACGGCACCTAACAACAACAACAACAACAACATGTGACAGAAACTCTGTAGGGCAATTTCATTCTGTCCTATAGTGTGGCTATAAGTTGGAATCAACTCAATGGCAGTTGGTTTATGTTTTGTTTGGTATGTGAAAAAATAATATTTTAAAAGAAGAAAGAGAAAAAGATAATTCTGTATCAGTTATCTATTGCTTTGTAACAAATCATCCCCCAAACTTAGTGTCTTATCTTTCATGGTTTCTGTTGTTCAGGAATTTAGGAAGAACTTAGCTAGGTGCTTCTGCCTTCAGTCTGTCGTGTGGTTATAGTCACATAGTATCTGGAGCTGAGGCTGGCTGGACCTGTCTCTTCCTTCTTGTGGTTTTAGAAGCACTCCATTTGGTTTCTCTGCAAGGGCTAGTTTGGGCTTCCTCTCAGCCCAGATAGATTGGTCTCAGGACAGATGGTCTCAGGGCAGATAGATTACTGACATGGTGACCCAGACCTTGCCTGCACAATGAGGAAGTAGATCTCCAGGCCTTTCTTCCTAGTCTGTCATAGTCTGGAAGCACCAGTGAAACTGGTTCAGCATCATAGCAACGCTGCTGCAAGCCTCCACTGACACATGGGTAGTGGCTGTGCATGAGATGTGTTGCCTGGACCCAAGAGAATCAGGGGAAGCATATCACCCCTTAAGATCTAGTCTCAGAAGGTAAACAACATTCCTTTCATCAGGGCTATGAGTCTAGGCAAATTTAACGGTTAGAAACATAGACCTAATCTCTCTGTGGGAGGGAGGATTGACAAAGTCTCTTTGTAAGAAGAGCATGTGGATGGGAGACCCTGTTGGGGCCATCTTTGGAAAATATAATCTAGCACAATTTTTATACGTCTGTTATTGATGAGTTCTTGGGATCTTTGAAATAGAATCATCATCTGATGAGGAGCCTGTAGCAGTGCACACATAGCTGTTGTTTGCTTTAAAATTTCAACTGATCTCCTTTAAAATATGGTTTCAGGGGATGGTAGTAATTCCTTCCCTATCACAATTGTACTATTCAAAGGTTTACTTCTGTATATAATTTTTTTTTCTTTTTCAACTGCATGAATGTTGTTTCTTATATTTGTGAATTAGAAAAAGATGAAATTAGAAGGTCAGAATTGATCAGAAAGGTAAAGTGAATGGTAGATAAGGATGAGAGGCTTTTCCACTAAAACTTGGGAGAAAGAGAAGATATCTAGTTAGAGCCTCTTGTCTGTGGGAGGAGGAGCCCTAGTGACTCAGTTGTTAATCATTTGTCTACTAACCAAAAAGCTGGCAGCTGGAACCCACCAGTCGCTGTGCAAGAAAGGTGCAGCAGTTTGCTTCTGTAAAGACAGGGTTTCTTGGAAATCCTATGGGGCAGTTTTACTCTATCCTATAGGAGCTCTGGTAGCATAGTGGCTAAAGCACTTGACTGCTAACCAGAAGACTGGTGGTTCAAACCCACCGGCCACTCCTCGGAAGGAAGGTTGGGCAATCCTGCTTCCGTATCGGAAACCCAAGGAGGGGTCTCTATGAGTCAGGGCCAACTAGACGGCACATAACAACAACAACAACATAGGGTTGCTGTGAGTTGAAATTGACTCAGTGGCAATTGGTTTGTTTTGTTTAATTGTTTGGTCTGTGGGAGGGAAGGAGCTGAGATGTTTGTCAGAGGAGCTGACAGCTTGTCATCATTTACAGTGATGTCATGCTGGGCCAATGAAGGCTATTCAACTCTGGGTACTGGGAAGGGTTTTAAGAAACATCTACTCATTCATGCTGTGGAAAAATAAAGGTTGCACCAAGCATCTCGAACATCCACATTATGCTGTGTCTCTTGAATCACAACAAGGGCAGAAAATTCCATGTCATATATCAGTTACAACAAAATGATATGGCCATTCTCAGTAATAAAGAAAACCATCAAGCATCTCTCTCTGAAGCCAGAAGAAGGGAGCTTATAAATGATGAGAGATAGATGATGATTATAAAAAAAATCATTACTGTAGATTTAATAAAAAATATCATTGGTAGTTTATTTACTCCATATGTCATCTTTATGCTTATTATTTGTGAATATAAAGCATTTTTATGATGGCGTTCATACGTTTACTTGCAATTTGTTTCTTCCCACTTTATTTTTGCCTTGTTGTCGTTAGCTATCAGTGAGTTGGCATCCTGACTCATGGCAACCCCATGTACAAAGGGAAGTAGATCTCCAGGCCTTTCTTCCTAGTGTGTCATAGTCCGGAGTCTCCATTGAAACCCATTCAGCATCACAGCAACACAAAAGCCTCCACTGACACATGGGTGGTGGCTGCATATGAGGTGCACAGTATGGGAATCAAACCTGGGTCATGCATGGAAGCCCTTAATCCAAGCACTGAACCACCAATGTCCCCATTTTTGCCATAAAGTCTCAAAATTAAACCATAACATTTCAAAATTAAAAGTGGGGCTCTTAGAAAACTAGCTCTTGTGGTCTTGGCTGGGACACTAAACTAATGCCAGCTTCTTAGGGTAACTGTATGTGGTTGTGATTAAAAAAAAAAAAAGTAATATTTAACTAACGGAGCATCTGAATCTACAATGTGAATGACCTTATTATGAAAAGTGTTTTACTATAGAAAAACATGAAACTAAGTGGGACTGCTCTTAATTAATTGCTTTCATGGTTGATTGCCCTTTCATTGCTTCTGTTTACAACCAATTTTCAGAAATAATTTTTGATCTTTAAAATGAACCCACAAGGTCAGGAAGGTGACTCGGAAGTATAAGCTTTCAAGAGCAGAATATCAATATCATTTAAATTATTTTAGGTCTTAGAAGAATTTTTGCTAAAGTGTTTTATTCATTTTTTTTTTTTTTAATACTTAAAAGAATCATCTTTTGCTTTCTCCACAATAGAATCAAAACGTAGTTTGGGACTGGATAGGAAACTTAGGGGACAGTGGGTTTATGTTAATGGGGGAGGAACAACCCAGAAAAGGAGGATGAGAATGTTTTCACAACTCAAAGAATGTAAACAATGTCGCTGAATTGTGCATGGAGAAACTGTTGGGTTGGTGCATGTTTTGCTGGGTATAGTCTCAACAGCAACAAAATAAATAAAATGTAAAGAAAAATAAACATGCTTGGGAACTTAGGAAAGCCTTTTGACTGTTTCTGAATAGGCCGGTGACCAGGAGCTCTCTGAATAATGAGGTCATTTTTGATTTTTCAGAAGTAGATTGCCAGGCTATTTTTCAAGGCACCTCTTCCCCTGCCATCGAGTCGATTCCGACTCATAGCGACCCCCATGGGGTTTCCAAGGCAGTAAATATTTACAGAAGTAGATTGCTCCATCCTCCTTCTGTGGAGTGGCTAGTGGGTTTGAACGGACAACCTTCTGTTTAGCAGTCCAATGCCTTAGGCACTGTGCCACCAGAAGTCCTTAAGGCACCTCTGGGTAGACGCAAATCCCCAGTGTTTCAGTTAGCAGCTGAGTATGTTAATCATTTGTACCATCCAGGGACTCCAAAGAGCTCTACTGAGGTATCATTTCCATGTCATCAAATTCACTTATTGTAAGTGTGTAATTCCATGATTATTAGTAAATTTGTGGAGGTCAACCATCAGCATATTTAGTTTTTTTTTTCCTTTTTGTAACAGCTTTATTGAGATATAATTCACATACAATTTATCTATTTAAAGTGTACAATTCAATGGTATTTAGTATGTTCACTGAGTTATGTAACCATAACCACAATTAATTTTAGGACATTTTTATCACCTCACAAAGGAACTTCATACCCTTTAACAATCATGCTCCAGCTTCCCCCAACATCCACATATCCAGTCCTAGGCAACTACTAATCTACCTTCTGCTCAATATCTTAGTTTTAATATCTGAAAAGTGATTCTCACTAGAAACTTCTCAAGAATGTCAAAGTTTATTTAGATTATAACTGCGTGTTTTAAACTGACCAAATCTGCTTTCATGCCTTCAATGTAAAAATTAACATGAGGTATATTTTAATGAACGTTATCATCTTTATGGAGAAATTACTGTAAGACCACAGTAAGGAGAAAAGGACGCACAAAAAGTGAGGTTAAAGAGAAGTTTTTATTCTGAGTTTCCGGGGGAGGTTTACGGGCCCCGGAGAGGGGCCCGGGCGAGGTTCACGGGTCCCTGAGAGGGGCCCGGGAAGTCGCACCGCCTGGCTGGGGAGGGGAGGGTTTATAGTCTTGTGGAGGACCTAAGCGGGGACACTAAGGAAATAGTGGGGTCCAATTAGCTGTTAGTATGGGTCTGCACTTAATTAGCATGAGGGGGCTTCACAAGAGGAAGCTTGCCACTGCATGGGACCTTCCAGTCTGGGCGGGTTCTGTTACTTCCGTTGTCTTATCAGGCTGTCTCATCAGGGCTTGACGCCCGGAGGAAGCTGCTAACTGAAATGTTGGTGGCTTGGGTTTGCTTCAGCCTAACAATTACTAGTAATTCTTACTACCGTACAAAATTCTTTTGAACTTGGGAAGTCCATTTGGTGTGATGGAATGAGTTCTAGTCTAGATATTTCAAAGCTTCAGTTCTATCCCTGACTTTGGAACTTTCAAATCTAAACTGTCAACTTTCCACATTTTAAAAGTCATTTCCCTCCACAAGCTTTGGGAGAGAGGTGCATATCTCCTGTCTCCTCCCAAATTGTTTATTTGACCTCATCTTCTCAGAGCTATGTTCCTGCCTTTTCTACTCTGGGCTTCACTTACTTCACAGGTGGTCTCGTCTGGAACTTGTGGACTGCAGGGCCTTTGTTCTCTGTATGTGCATATGCATGTGTGTACACGTGTATGTATATGTGTGCATGTGTGTGTTTGTGTGTACATGTGTGTGTACGTGTGTGAGGGTGTAAAGGGTTCTAGTGAACAGGAGCCTTGTTTTATTTTCTTCTTCTTTTTAAAATTTTTATTGTGACTTGGGTGAAAGTTTACAGAGCAAATTCATTTTCCATACAGCAGTTCATACACATTTTGTTTCATGACATTGATGGCAAACCCCACAATGTAACAGCTCTCTTCCCACTCCCTCGCTATTGCTAGCTCTTCGCTATGTTCTTCTTTCCTACACATTCCTGCCCCTTTAGTTATCTCCCTGTGCAAATATTGCCTTCTGATCTCCTGTGATTGACTGTTCTAAGGAGTATCTATCTGTTGTAAATGATCACCTTATATGGCTGTCTGTTGTTTGGCTGGAAGCCATGGGAGTGCATTCAATTCCAGATCTGAAGGGTAACTAAGGGCCATAGTCTCGAGGGTTTCACCAGCCTCCATCAGACCAGTAAGTCTGGTCTTTTTTATGATTTTTAGTTTTATTCCACATTGTTCTCCCACTCTCTCCAGGATCTACAGGAACCTTGTTTTCAAGTGATAATTATCCAATACAACCCAGCTTAGGCAAAAAGAGGAATGTATTGACTCATAAGCAAAATGCAGAAAGGACAAGGATGCCCAGAACTAAGGCTCTTTGTCTTTCATCTCTTTCTTTTTCTTAAATTGTTTTTCTACTTGGGATGAGAATTCTGGCTGCTGGCAGCACTGGGACATAGCTCTCCAATCCTGACAACAAGGACTTTTTCCAGCTTCACTTGGAGCACACTAGGTAAGGATTTGGATTGGCCTGGCTTGCATTCTGTGGCCTACTGGATAAGCCTAGCTTGGGCCAAGTATTTCCCTTGGACTAGTGTGGCTTCATGCAGCTCATGTTTGGAACACGTTACAGTGAGCAGGAGGGCAGGGAGAAGCATTTCTTTTTCTTTCTTTTTTTTTTTTTTTTTTTTTTTTTTTTATTTTGATTTGGATGAAGGTTTACAGAGCAAATTCACTTTCCATACAGCAGTTCACATATACTTTGTCTCATGTCATTGACCACAGTTTACCACAATGCAACAGCTCCCCTCCCACTTCCTCCCCATAGTTACCTCTTCCCAGTGTCCATCCCTCCATACACTCCTGCCCCCTGAGCTGTCTCCCTGTGCATAAGCAGCCCTTCCTTCTCCCATGATTGTTCTCTCCAGGGCATGTGTCTACTTGAGGTAAATGTTTAACTCACATGCCTGTACTTTGTTTGGCTGGAAACCACAGGTGTGGGTTCAATTCCAGACCTGAAGGGCAGCTAGGGGCCATAGTCTCAGTGCTTCCACCAGGCTCTATTGGACAAGCAAACCTGGTCCCCACCTGGGAGAAGCATGTCTTCAAAGAAGGGAGGGCAGAGTCATGATCACTAAGGCCACTCTGAGCTGGGAAGCCACCCTAATTTCTTACACTCTTCTTATGGCTCTATGGAGCTTCTCTTTATAGCCACCCCACACAGCTATATGGGTGGATCAGGTTTTCCTGAAAGGTTGAGGAAAATTAAAGGGAATTATAGCAGATAGTAGAAAGAATTGCAAACCATATTCTGCTGTTTCCCATGGCCTAAGGGAAAGCTGACCTTTTGGTTAGCAGTTGACCACTTAACCATTGCACCATTAAAATTCAAAATGACCAACCACCCCGTGGAAAAAAAAAGACCTGGCAATCTGCTCCTGTGAAGATTACAGCCTAGGAAACCCTATGGGACATTTCTACTCTGTTATATAGGGCCTCTATGAGCGGGAATCAACTTAATGGCCTGTATCAACAACAACAAGAGAAAGTACTCAAGGTAGTTAGTTACAGGAGGTTCTCTTTATATCCCGATTTCTGCCCTCAGCCTCCCACTTCTCTCTGCCTCGCTCCTCTTTCTTCCAAGCTCCACTTGATCCTCCACCCACCAGTTGGGAAACCTTATCTCAAGAATTATTTTGTCCCAGGACGCACCTTTCTCCTCCCAGCTGTACTTTCTAAAAGTTCGAGCTGCTTAGTCTAGAAATAGGATCCAGAGGCTCTGGGAAGGTAGATGTCATAGACTGGGTTCTCTTGAGGAGCAAAACTAGTGAAGTGTATGTATAGTAAAACCTGTGAAACCTGGGACCTGTATAAGATGGAAACCTGTCAGAGAACAAGTCTCAAATATATTCCACTAAAATGAGTGATAGAATAGTGATAAGACTGCATCCTGTCAATGGTGGAAAACTTACAAGACCTGGAAAAACAAGACATCTGCATGGAGTTCCAGCTTTCACAGGTTTCACTGTATAAATATATACAGAGAGATTTATTTCAGGGAAATGGCTTACACAACTGTGGAGGCTGGCAAGTCCCAAATCTGTGGGTCAGGTGGCATGCTGGAGGCTTCTCCTGGTTCACATGGTTACAGAGGCTGATGAACCCAAATCTGTAGCTCAAACAACAGGCTGCTTACTCACAGGGTTGCAGGAGTTGACAAATCCAAAACCTGTGGGTCAGGCTGCAGGCTGAAGTCTTCTCAGTCCCAGGAACTGGAGGTCAGACTATGATGAGTTGAATGCAGGATTGAGAAAGATATAGCTTTGCTAGGATACCAATTTATATCATGAATGCAGACCACATCCCAAGGAAACTCCTTTTCTAAATGATTGTCTGCTCACATCAGATCTCATAATGGGAGGTGATTACATAATGTCTGCCAAATAACTGGGAGTCATAGCCTAGCCAAGTTGACACATAACATGAGCCATTACAATAAGCTGGGGTGACCTTTGCCATCCTAAGTCCCCTAGAACTGTCCAAGCAATAGGGTTCTTCTATGAGATAGTCCTGGCAAACTTTCCAATGTTGCTCTTCTTTATGCCCTGCCCATCAGTGAGTTGCATAAGTGCTTATTTATTTTTTGTACTTCCTGCCAGAGAGAAAGAGATGAACACTTTCCACACTGTTTCATCATTGTAAGGCCTGCTTACTCACAAGAGTTCTGTTCACCTTGGCTTTCAAATTGTTTCCTTGTGGGTCTGTTGGGATATCAAATGGGCCCATTACTCAGCTGTACTCAAGGGTTGCTCCCTTGTACTAAAGAGATGCAGCCAATGCACTAAAGAGGGTGCATTAAAAGCCTGGATTAATGCTCTTGAAGAGATTGAATTGAATTCTTAGGTGAGGATTAATCTTTCTAATCTCTGGAAAAAAGCTGTTTTTTTTTCTCCATTATGCAAGTTATTTCACTCTGGTAGCATAATGCCTAAGCCATTTGACTGCTAACCAGAAGGCTGGTTGTTCAAACCCACCAGCCACTCCTTGGAAGGAAGACTGGGCAATCTACTTCTGTAGAGATTCCACCTCAGAAACCCAAGGAGGTGTTGCTATGAGTTGCAATTGACTTGATGACAGGAGTGAATTTTTATTTTTTATTTTTTAATCCAAGACAAGTTTGAAATCCTTTTATTTTATATCTGTGCTTATGTTGTTGTTGTTATTTGGATATAAGTAATGTTTTAAATTACTTTCTACTGAGCAAAATCATTTTCCAAAACGTGGGCCATGCTTATCCAGTTACCTTCTGTTGTTATTGCTAGCTGCCAATGAGTCAGCACCCATTCACTGTGACCCCATGAACAATGGAATGAAATGCTTCCTGGTTCTGTGCCATTTCAATATTTGGGGGTTGTTGTTGTTGTTGTGTGCCTTTGAGTCAAACCCGACTCATAGCGACCCTCCTTAGGTTTCCAAGGTGGTATCACTATGGAAGTAGATTGTCCACTCTTCCTTCTGAGGAGTGGCTGGTGGGTTTGAACCACCAGCCTTCTGGTTAGCGGTCAAGTGCCTTAGGCACTAAGCTACCAGAGCTCCTATATCTGGGGGTGGAAAGGGCCTTTTTGATCCATAAGGTGTTCATTGACTGATTTTCAAAAATAGATCACTAGGCATTTCTCCCCAGTCTGTCTTGGTCTGGAAGTTCTGCTGAAACCTGTTCAGCATCATTGCAACACATAAACCTCCACTGACAGAAAGATGGTAGATACACATGAGGTGCATTGGCCAGGAATTGAACCTGAGTCTCCCTCATGGAAGGTGAGAAACCTATCACTAAACCACCACTATTATTCTCTAGCTTTCAGTAGTTCTTGGTATTGAGTTTGAAAAGCCTGATAATGTGGAATTGCAATCTTCTGGAGCAATTTTAAGTAGACTGGGACTTTATAAAATGAAATCGCTGGGACATATAACGTCATCCAGATCTTGAAAGTTGATGAACAGAAAAGAGCTTTCTAGACAACTTAGGAGAATTTGGTATATGCAATACCTATGCCTCTCAACAACTTCTGACCCAGGACCTCATTCTATATTTGGATGGCAACTTCATGTACTCCCTGGCTTCATATGAACCATTGATTTGGATGGTTCCCAACTGGATTTAGCACCCTTCACTCTTGGTCAACTCTGAAAATCTCAGGAGATCCTGGGTTGGGTGTGTGTAATCGTTGAGATATCAATATACCTCTGGACCTGGTGGAAGTTTTTGCTACCTAGTATCCATTCACTCTTCTCAGGTACCCTAGTATCCTTCTGGAGAACCAGCCATGACCCACTTTCATTCTGTGTACTTCAAAGGTTATGGCTTCTTCCTTGGATCCACATATGGAACATGTGACTCAAGTCTAGCCAGTCAGAGTATCCCAGTTTCCTGATCAAGGGCCCAATATGACTCATCATAGCTAATAATAAAAATGATAATAATAATAGTAATAATAATAAATCTTATTGAGCTTAAAGCCTAGAAACATTGCAATTTATGTCTTTTGTAGCCATCTTGTGATCAGAGAGACAAATTGTCTGAAAATCAGGTCAAAAGACATGTGATGAAGCAAAAGTGAGTCCTGGAAATATTGCTTGGTATTTCCAGCAATATGCTTGAAGCTAATTCTACCCTTGGATTTTTTTAAGTTATCTTAACTAGTAAAATGCCTTTTTTTTTTTTTTTTTGCTTAAGCCCATTTGAGTTGGACTTTTTGTTTTTTGGAACTGAATGAATTCTAACTGTAAGTTCCATGCAAGAAGGAATCTTGCTTGCCTAGTTTACTACTATATCCAAAGAGCTGAGAACAATGGTTGGTACATAATGTATTAAGGGAAAAGAGATCCCAGGTTCAAATAGGTTCAGTAGACAAATCAAAACTCACTGCTATAGAGTGGATTCCAACTCAAGTTGGATTTCCAAGGTGGTAAATCTTTATGGAAGTAGATTGTCCAGTCTTCCTTCTGTGGAATGGCTGGTGGGTTTGAACTGCCAACCTTCTGGTTAGCAGTCAAATGTCTTAGGCACTATGCCACCAGGTTCAATGAGCCACTTTTATTAAGCCTTGGACAGAACAAAGACAAAACAAATACAATCATTCTGGACGAGGGAAACCATCAGCATGAGAAAACTGGAGTCTGCTGAGTCATGGCCATGTGGCTAATTTTATATGAGTTTAAATCATCATGAAATCATCACTGCTAACCAGAAGGCTGGTGGTTCAAACTCACTCCTCAGAAGGAGGATTGGGCAATCTACTTCAGTAGTGGTACTGCCTCGGAAACCCAAGGAGGGGTCGCTATGAGTCCGATCCAACTCAATGGCAGCGAGTTTGGTTTGGTGTTTTGTATAGGCCATCAGATTATGAGGAATGACATTTTGTTTTGACTGAGAAGATTGTATATTTCTCAGTGATCCTAAGCTTGGTGCTACATTAGAGCTGGATTATCACCTTTTGGAAAAAGGATGAGTGTATTTTAAGTAGGTGCAGAAACTTTGTAAGTTGTAGGAGGAAGGATGTGTGCATGTGTATTGTGGGCACCCAAAAGTGGAGAAGTGTAATGCAATTTTATTATATTTTGTCACCCAGCATCCATTTTTTTTTTTTTTTAAATTGTGATTTGGGTGAAAATTTACAGAACAAATACAGTTTCCATACAGCAGATCACATACACTTTGTCTCGTGACATTGACCACAATTTAGCACAATGCAACATCTCCTCTCTCACTTCCTTCTGATAGCTATCTCTTCTCTGTGTCCATCTCTCCATGCACTCCTACCCCCTGAGCTGTCTCCCTGTGCCTGAGCAGCCCTTCTTTCTCTCTTGCTTGTTCTCTCCAAGGAGTGTATCTACCTCAGGTAAATGCTCAACTAGTATGCCTGTCTATTGCTTGGCTGGAAGCCACAGGTGTGCGTTCAATTCCAGACCTGAAGGACAGCTAGGGGCCATGGTTCCACCAGGCTCCATCGGGCCAGCAAACCTGTTCCCTGCTTTTTTTTTTTTTTCCCAAATGATTTTGAGTTTTGTTCCAAATGTTCCTCCTGTCTACCCAGGATCTCCTACAAAGATGCTCTTCCAAGTGGTTGACAGTAGTAGCCAAGCACTGTCTATTTCTTCTGGTCTCATAGTTGCATAGGCTGCAGATCGGATGGTGTACCAGTTGCTAGGACTGATTGTTTCCATGAATTTTTGGTTTTCTTCATTCTTCTTGGCTCTGGACGAGGAGAGACCCATCATTGCATCTAGATGGCAGCTTGCAAGCTTTTAAGATCTCAGTCGCTACTAGCCACAGTAGAAGGTGGAACAATGATTTGTGTAGTATGTTATGCCAATTGAGCTTGATGTCCTCTGCGACTATGGTCCTGAGCCCACAGGTTCAACTACTCGGTCCCTCTGGGTAGCTGGCTATGACCAAGTAGTGACTACAACCTTGCCCTTGTCAGCCCCATTATACACCTGGGAATTCAGATCATACACATAAAGTTATTGGACCACTTTCTGCCAACCCTATACTTGTTCTTGTGCACTCTCCACTTCATATAGATACCTAATATTTCAACCTGTCCACCCATCTATCCACCCATTTACCCGTGTTTGCCTTCACTGAGCATGCCGTACTATATGTGCAAAAGGGTTCATCTTTGTTGTCTGTACTTCCCACGTACCTCTCTATGTCTTTCTCTACCTCAATGCTACTATATTGATCACTCACATTTGGTACATTGCCCTTTTCTTCACCCAAATCAAAACTTATCTCTATCTATCTAACAGTATTCCCTGCCCTTCCCTCCCACCCCTGGTAACGAACAAAGAAAATGACCTTCCATAGATAAGTGTTTTCTTTCTTTCTTTTTTTTTTTTTAAATTGTCATTTGGGTGAAGATTTACAGAGCAAATTCACTTTCCAACAGCAGTTCACATATACTTTGTCTCATGTCATTGACTACAGTTTACCACAATGTAACAGCTCCCCTCCTACTTCCTCCTCATAGTTACCTCTTCCCAGTGTCCATCCCTCCATACTCTCCTGCCCCCTGAGCTGTCTCCCTGTGCATAAGCAGCCCTTCTTTCTCC
>NW_006921614.1:3347165-3360250 GCF_000298275.1 Orycteropus afer afer | reverse complement strand
AGGGTGGAGGGTCGACGAAAGAGGGGGAGGCCTTCAATGTGATGGATTGATACGGTGGCTGCGATGATGGGCTCAAGTATAGCAGGGATTGTGGAGCTGGCATGGGATTGGGCAGTGTTTCGTTCTGCTGTGCATGGGGTCGCTATGAGTCAGAAATGACTGAACGGCACTTAACAACAACAACAGCAAATTTCTAACATTTTGAGAAAAGATTGAAGTTGTCAGGGATTTCATTTTACTCAGATCCATAAGCAACACCCATGGAAGCAGCACTCAAGATATCAGATGATGTATTGCACTAGGAAAATCAGCTGCAAAAGACCTCTTTAAAGTGTCAAGAAACAAAGATGTCACTTTAAAAACTAAGATGTACCTAACCCCAGCTATGCTATTTTCAATAGCTTCATATGTATGTGAAAGCTGGACAGTGAATAAGGAAGACAGAAGAAGAGTTGATGGCTTTGAATTGTGGTGTTAGTAAAGAGTACTGAAAATACCATGCACTGTAGAAGAATGAAGAAATCTGTCCTGGAAGAAGTGCAGCCAAATGCTCCTTAGAGGTAAGAATGACCAGATTTGGTCTCATCTACTTTGGCCATGTGGGACTAGTCCCTGGAGGAGGATATCATGCTTGGTAAAGTAGAGGGTCAGTGAAAAATGGGAAGATGTATTGACACAATGGCTACAATGATGAGCTAAAGCACAGCAAGGATTGTGAGGATGGTGCAGGACTAGGCAGTGTTTCATTCTGTTGTACATAGGGTCACTGTGATTGGAGCCAACTTGATGACACATAACAACAACAACAGCCATAGCAGTAAGAAAGAAAGGAAGGAAGAGAGAAAGAAAGGAAGAAAGAAAAGAAGAAAGGAAAGAAGAAAGGAAGGAAGAAAGAGTTTGGAAAAGAAAAGTAAAATCATCTTCTATTCACAGATGATATGACCCTATATATTAGGAAATTCCACAGAGACCACAAGAAAACTTTTAGATCTAACACAGAAATTTAGCAAAGTTGCAGAGTACAAGGTCAACAACAACAAAAAATAAGTTGGGTACACAAAAACTCTAAAAAACCAAACTCACTGCTGTTGTCATTTACGACTCATAGCGACCCCTCCTTGGGTTTCTGAGGCGGTATCTCTATGGAAGTAGATTGCCCAATCTTCATTTTGAGGAGTGGCTGGTGGGTTTGAACCACCAACCTTCTGGTTAGCAGTCAAATGCCTTAGGCATTATGCCACCAGAGTTTCCACCTTATATTGAAGGAGCAGCATATGACATCTTTTGTAGAAGTAAAGTACTCACTCCAAATCAGAAGACAGGAGAGGTGCAGAGGCTTCTTCAATCCAAGAGAGTCTCCAGTCCCGAATTTTTTCAGGTACTTCATTGGTCTTGCTAAGGTGCTCTGGTGGTGTAGTAGTTAAGGTATTTGGCTGCTGACCAGAAGGTCAGTGGTTCAAACCCACCAGCTGCTCCATCGAAGAAAGATGAGGCAGTCTGCTTCTGTAAAGATTCACAGCCTTGGAAACCCAGGGGATGCTATGAGTCGTAATCAACTCGATAGCAATGAGTTTGTCTTTTTGCTTTTGTTGTTGTTAGGTGCCATTGAGTTGATTCTGGTTCATATTGACCTTATGTATAACAGAACAAAACACTGCCCAGTCCTGTGCCATGCCCACAATCATTGCTATGTTTGAGCCCATTGTTACAGTCACTGTATCAATCCATCTTATTGAGAGTCTTCCTCTTTTTCTCTGACCTTCTACTTTGAAAAACATTCAGAGACTTACCTCACTGAAATAATCCTGAAGAATATTCTTATATAACCCCAAAGGATCCAGCATTTCAGAAGGCTTGCTCTGTCAAAATAACCATTTACATGTCCAGGGAAGGGGAGCCTAAACTTCAGGTTTGCATTTCTGCTATGATCCTACTCTAGAAAACCACTATGTTGTTCTTGTTAGGTGCCGTCAAATCAACTCCAACTCGTAGTGACCCTGTGCACAACAGAATGAAACACTGCCTGACCCTGCATCATCCCTACAAGCATTGCTATGCTTGAGCCCATTGCTGCAGCCACTCATATCAGTCCATCTCATTGGAGGTCTTCCCATTTTTCGCTGACCTTTTACTTTACCAGGCATGATATCCTTCTCCAAGGACCAGTCCCTTCTAACTATGTGACCAAAGTAGGTGAAATGAAGTCTGACCATTCTCACTAATAAGGAACTGCATTTCTTCCAGGACAGATTTGTTCATTCTTCCAGCAATCCATGCGATTCACCAACATCACAATTCAAAGGCATCAACTCTTCTTCCATCCCTCTTATTCATTGTCCAGTTTTCACATGCATATGAGGTGTCTAAAAATACCATGGCTTGAGTGAGGCATATCTTAGTCTTCAAAGTGACCTCTTTGCTCTTTATCACTTTAAAGAGGTCTTTTGCAGCAGATTTGCCCAGTGCAATATGATGTTTTATTTCTTGACTGCTGCTTCCGTGAGTGCTGATTGTGGCTCCAAGTAAAATGAAATCCTTGATCTTTTTATCTATTTCTCTTTTCATCTTTTCTCTATTTTATCTATTTCTCTATTTTCTCTAATTTATCTATTTCTCTATTTTCTCTAATTTATCTTTTCTCTTTTTATCATAACTTTGCTTATTGGTCCAGTTGTGAGGATTTTTTTTTTTTTACTCGTGTTTTATTGTCTATGCAAAAGCATTTGATTTTGTGGATCATAACAAAGTGTGGATAACATTGAGAAGAAAGGGAACTCCAGAATACTTAATTGTGCTCATGAGGAACATATACATAGATCAGGAGGCTGTAGTTTGAACAGAACAAGGGGATACTGCATGGTTAAAATCAAGAAGGGGGTTGTCAGGGTTGTATCCTTTCACCATATGTTAGAGCTCTGTCGATACTCAATGACCATGCCACACACCAGGGTAGCCAACAGGAGATTTTATTAAAGAGGTGAAAGGGCACCTGTGCCGAGGAAGGACAGAAGAAGAAGAAGAGGAGGAAGAAGAAGAGGAAGAAGAGGAGAAGAGAGCGAGCAGGGGAGAGGGTGGTCTTATATAGACCTGGGGTTAGGAGTTGTACGTCAGAGCTGGGGGAAGGGGTCTTAACCTATCAGAAGCTATGTTGTCTTTTAAAATTCACGCCTTTCAGGAAGCTCAGTTTTGACTTCCTTTAACTGACTTATGACCTTGGGTGGGGCAGCAGGGAATGAAGAAGAACCCGGAAGAGCCACGCAAGATGGCGTGGCTTATCTCTAACCTTCCCCCCTCTTTGGTTTTTTAAAAGGAAAAAAAGAAGGGCCCGCTTTTGTGGGAAAAGGGGCAAAGGTCAATCTTCTGAAGCTGCTTCCTGCTGGTGAGGGGCATGGCGTCTTTGGAAGTGGGGCTTTCTGTCTATCCACACACAAGTTTGTCTCTTGTAGTGCCAAAACCAGTTTTCTTTTGCTTCAACTTCAGAGATGCTGTGTTGTTTTGCCTGGTTGGTGATTTGTAGTATGTAGAGGTCCTCGAAGAATCGGCTTCTAAGGGTGTCAACTCCCAGGGGTCGGCTGGACATGTTTGGTGTCTGGTGTTCTGGGACCTGTAAGACAGGCTGGGTTGCAATGATTAGGGAAGGGAAGTGAGAACAGGGAAACAGTGGAGCCTAGGTGGCCAAGGTATCTTATTAGTTGGGTGGTCTCCATGAGAGCAAGGGAATCTCTTCCAGGTCTTTGGCTCGAAGGATCATTTGGTTTGCTGTCTGTAGCAAAATTTGGGTAGATATCTGGTGGACCTGTGATTGAATGAAACAGAGAACACAGGGGGTGATGGTAACAATCAACACGATGGAGATTAGGGGTCCCAAGAATGGTAGGAGCCAGGGTAGGGAGTCCGAAAAGAGGGAAGAAAAAGGTGGACCATTGTTAGTGGATAGATGTTGATCTATATTAGTTGACCTCTCGATGAGTCTTTTGGCTGCATCTTGTGCTATACCTGACTGATTTATATAGAAACAACATTCTTCTCCCAGAAATAGGTAAAGACCTCCTTTTTCTGCTGTTAGTAAGTCTAATTCTCTCCTGTTCTGAAGAGTGACCACCGCAAGGAAGTTGAGTAATCTCCTGCAGTTTATCGAAGTTAACAGCTTTATGTGAAATAGCCTATAGGCCCGCTAGGAGGCACTGGAGCATTTTGTCCCTGCGAGTGCGGCCATTCTGCCCAGATTGGGTGTCTAATTGGTATTCCCATCCAGGGTCCTGCTCAGGAAAAGCTTCTGGACCTACTGGCATGGTAGAGTCAGTTACAGGAGTTAGATTGGTATTTTCCCGAGCAGCCCCAAGAACACGTTCCCTTTTGTCAGAATAAATAAATGTCATGTCAAGTTAAGGCATAGGCTTGAGAGAGGTAATGAAATTCCTTAATGTAGGTGGTGGGATTGTGAGAAAGGGAACCCAGATGTTTTCAATCTGAGATAAGTTGGTGAGGGAGAAAGGAATATGGACACGGATAACACCTTCAAAGTCAGCCATTTCACATAAGGAACAGAGAAGGGGCTGTTGAGAATGGGTGTGGCTGCTCCCTGGGAAGGGTAAAAAAGGACTCTGGGGAAGTAGTTTCTGGAGATGTTAGTGAAGAGGAAGGTGGGGGTGGCTGAGAGGGTGCAGTGGCGTTAACAGGAGGTGGAGATGAAAGTGCCTGTCCTGAATAAGGGGGTGGTGTATAAAGTGGGGATGAAAGAGATTCAGGTGGTCAGAAAAAGAGGAAGTTGGATGCTCTGGTGGATGGGTATTGCAAGTAGAGCAGAGAGAGTGAGAGAGAGAGAGAGAGAAAGAGAGAGAGAGAGACAGAGAGAGGGAGAGAGAGACATGGGAGTGAAGGTAAAAGAAAGTTTGGATGTAAGGAACCTCTGGCCACTTGCCTATGCGGGACAGAAATTATCAAGATCAGTGAGGATGTTAAAATTGAGAGTTCCTTGCTCAGGCCACCGAGAATTATTATTGGGGCCAAACAGTATTGCAATAGAAAATTAGGCGTTTGGAGTGTAAGTCCTGAGCCAGCCCCAGGGTGTGTCAACATTTGGAACATACTAAGAGACACCCCAGGGGAGTAGTTGGGTCTAGTTTGGAGTTCTGGTTACCCATGATCCCTTAAGTCCCAGTGGAAAGATTCTGTCAAAGGACCAGTGTCCCAGTCATTTTGCCAGAATCTTGGAAATGGAGACTGGAAGAAAACAGTGGACATCTCTGCAGTAGTCTTCAGTCTGGAATGGCTATGCCGTGGAAAGACAGGGAACCCAGGGCATCCCCAGGGTACCTCAGCCTTTGGAGTGGAAGAGACTCTGATGTGAGCTCACGGTTTGTGGACAGAGGCTCTGGAAATGGAACCAGGACTTGGGATCTAGGTGCCCAGGATTGGGAAACTAGTCAAAAATGGGAAACTCACCAGTGTTGGTTGGTGGTGGCTGGAGGCTCCTGGTCCGTGAAAAGGAGGAGGGATTAAAGAGAAGTTTTTATTCGGCACCCCCGGGAGAGGTTGGGGAATGTTACAAGGGGTCCATGGATGCATGGTCACATATGGACTATGTCGGCCGTTACAGAATCCTGAATTTTTGTTGAGAAGTCCCTGACTACTGATCTGTGGAGGGCCTGTAAATCTTACGGGCTTAATAAAAGGGGCATTTTGGGTAACTACATAAGAAGTGTGATCCGTTGGAGGCTGCAGTTGTATAGTGTAGTTGCATAATTTAGGTGAGAGATGTCCCAATGGGGCCCTTGATATGTTGCGCTGGAAACAGAGTGGGGCCTAGAATGTAAGTGTTGGGTGGTCTAGTCCTTTGGAGTTGTGGTGTCTAGGCCTAACCCAAGTATGAGGCCAAGTGCAATAATGAGGATCAGACAGAGGATGCTAAGCGGTGTCGGTGAAGAGAGAGTTTGACAGTACATGAGGGTTTAGGTAAGGAGAATTAGTTGGTTGTAGGAAGCCCTTGTTGAGCAGGACTGTAACAATTGGCAGTAACCCCAAAAGACTAGAGTGTGGCAAGGGATACTGAGCTTGGGCCGGAAATTGGGAAGAGTCTTTGAGAAGGATTTTAACAGGGGAGCACTTGGCTATCGAAGGTGAGTGGATGTCCCAGACTTTAGGGTCAACTAGGGTAGGGTCAATAGGCCATTGGGGGAAGGGGAACTGGGACTGGACAGCCTGTGAAAGTAAAAGACAGAGGGAGGATGTCGGAGTGCTGGAGGGATCCGGAAGTGAAAACTGGATGGAAGTGTCAATTTTGAATAAAATGTCTCGACCCAGCAGGGGAATGGGACAGAAAGGGAGGACCAAAAAGGAATATAAAAATGAAAAATTACCAATTGTACACGATAGGAGGGGAGTTTGTAGGGGGCGACATGGTTGACCTTCTACCCCAACAATAGAGGTCTGAGACAAGGAGGAGGATCCTCAGTACCTTCGTAAAGCAGAAAAACTGGTGCCAGTGTCGGTCAAAAAGATGATCATCTTACCTGCCACGGTGAAGGTTACCCTGGGCTCCTGGGTGGTGATCTGCGTTGGGCCAAACAAGCCAGGGCCTCCTCATAGGTCTTCTGCCACCAGACCAATAAGGTCATTTGAGGGAACAGGAGGGCCAGCGACCCAACGGTGGGTGGACACCAGGGGGCAGTTGAAACCCCAATGTACCTTTTGTTTGCATTTGGGGCAGGGCCTCGTGGGAGGTTTGGGGTTTGGGCATGCACTAGCCCAATGGCCTTGTTGATCACATTGGAAGCAGGGTCCCAGAGGGTTGGAGGGTCCCCCATTGGGGCGTCGTGGCACGGTGGGATTGATGGCCTGTGCCAACAATTGGTATTTTTGTTTGGTTCTTATCTCATCTCGGCCATTATAGGCTTTAAATGCAATTGCAAGAGTTTCTGCCTGGCAAGTAAGGGGACCCCTTTCTAGTTTTTTTTAGCTTAGACTTAATGTCGGGGTAGGCTTAAGAAAAAAAGTGCATCATAACTAGTCTCTGGCCATCGGCAGACTCCGGATCTAGGTTAGTATATTGCTGGAGGCCTTCAATCAGTCTCTGAAGGAAGGCGGATGGATTTTCGTTTTTATCCTGAATAATTTCATTTAGTTTATCATAATTGACAGCCTTCATGGCTGCTCTGCGTAGGCCATAGAGTAGGCAAGCTAACATACCTTTTTCTGGCATTGGTACCTGCCTGAGTATTGTAGTCCCACTTTGGGTCTTGATCGGGGACAGCATCCACGCCTGCTGGGTGATGATTGTTTGTGAGGTGTTCTTGATCTGCATTGGCACGGGCCTGCTCCAGCACTCTTTGGTTCTCCTCAGGGGTAAGTGAATTGGTCAGGACAACAAAAATATCATGATAGGTTAACTGGTATGATTGTGTCAGGAATTGAAACTCTTTGATAAAGGTTGCAGAGTCAGAAGTGAAAGATCCAAGCCTAGACTGAATGAGAGCCAGCTCAGCCATTGGAAAAGGGGTATGGACTTGAACAATTCCCTCAGCTCCTGCAACCTCTTGCAAGGGCACCATCATGTAGGCAGACTGAGAAACTTCAGGGTCAGATGACTTATGGGCCTTGGAGGGAGTGATGGGTGAAGTCGGCGTGCAGGGAGGGGCAGAGGGAAGAGAAGGGGTGGGAGTGGAAGGCTCTTGTGGTCTTGTGGGGGATGAGTGAGGAACTAGAGCCTGGGGTAGAGCTGCTTGTGGCTCTCCCCAGTAAGGAGGATCATCTGCCGGTTGAGATGGCCTACAGACTCGAAGGGGAGGGGACTGTTGATTAGCTAGCGAGCAGAGGGAAGACTGACTATGGAGATAAGAAAAGCCTTGAATGTAGGGAATCTCCAACCATTTTCCTTGGCGCTCACAAATGCTATACAGGTCTCGAATTAGACCAGATTCAAGTGAGCCATTAGGTGGCCAAACGTTTTGGTTGTCCAATTTGTATTGGGGCCAAATTTGAGTGGACAAACTTATGAGACACTTGGGCTTTAAATTTAAGCCTTCAAGGTGCCGTAACAAACACCCCAGGGGATAGTCTGCAGGTATAAAGGATCCAGAGCCCATGGTGACCAGAAGCAAGACAAAGGGCGGCGCCTATAACTTAAGACATCTCTCAAGGTACAGATTGTGCGCCCCAGCTTAGGACCCGGTCCTAAGTATGGGAGCCTAGGCTCCTCGTGGAGGCATCCCACCACAGGGAGAGGGCTTGAAAATTGGGGCCACACCACCTTCTGAGGCGTCCCTGCAGCGGGTGGGGGTGGAATGGGCAAGTCCTGGACTTGGCCCGGTGAGTCCCAGACTCATGGTGGGAAGACACCAAACCTGGTACCCGGTTTGCCCTCTGGAGTGGAGTCTTGTTTTTCTAGTCACTAGGACTTAGAACTCAGATACCCGAGCTGTTGTTAGAGGACTTACCCAGGCCGGGCGAAGGTGATGATTTGCCGGTGTTGTTTGCTGGGAAGGTGCCAGGGAGATGGTCACGGGTGCTGGGGGGGCAGGTTGGAGTACCGGGGGAATGGGGGGTTCTGGACCCTTTGATGAGGAATCGGGGGCACCAGCAATCCCGCTTCTGACACCAATGTTAGAGCTCTGTCGGCACTCAACAACCATGCCACACACCAGGGTACCCAACAGGAGATTTTATTAAAGAGGCAAAAAGGCGCCTGCAGCAAGGAAGGACAGAAGAAGAAGAAGAGAAAGAAGAAGAAGACAGAGAGGAAGAAGAGAGAGGAAGAAGAGCAGTTGTGAGGATTTTGAATAGCAGTATGGCCAGTGGAAAATATTAACCATGGTCTGCAGAAATTTCTGGAAGCTCTGCATCTGGGATGATGCCCTTTGTTAAAATAACTGTAATATTTTCATGTAGGACAATGGAAGACCCAGAAAATTATCTTCATTCTTGGTCCCTAAACTCTCCTGAGAAACAGCTACATGACCTTTATGCTGCTTCTGGAGCCTTCAAGAATACAAGAGTTTTAGTAGTATTAGACCACCTTCCAAGGATTGGTTATACAATGCTCTGTACTGAGTCTCCATCCATTTAAGCCATGGTCATCAGTAAGTCAATTAAAGATTCTTCCTCACAGAACATCCTAGCCATACTATTATGGTCTGCAGTTTATATCCTGGTTCTAAGATGTGTTATCCAAATTCCACCATGAGCTTAGGTATATGGTGGAAGAGTACTTCAATAGAAATACTTCTGTATTTCAATTTGAAATAAACACGAATTCAGAGATTCTCTGTAGCAGATAATATTGCTGGCCAATCAAGAATCACTGCAACCCTTTAGAGCATCAAGAAGCATAAGGCTCCATAAAACTGGAAAGAACATTTACAAAGGAGATGTTGCTGGTTTTTTTTTTTTTTTTTTTTACTGACACCCCTATACCATTCACCTTTGCTGAAAACATGCAGACTGATTTCAGTGATGATTTGCATTATGGAGGTTATAAATGCAGCTGATGTATCCATTTTCTACTGTTTTCTCTAGTCTGCTCTATCACTTCCCCATCCTCTATCCCTTACAATTTTTTTTAGCTCTATGGAACTAGAATACATATTGCAAAAACAACTCTAGTTCTATTGGCACCATGGCCAGCATAGAGGGACTCAACAAATATTTGATAAATGAATGAAGATGCATTTACTTATATTTTTTTTTTTTTGTAGATGTTTACAGCATTCTTAGACACCTACTGCATTAAATGAAATGCCTTTTTTACTTGGAGTACTGCCATGAAACACAGAACCTACGTGGATCCTGGGTTGTATTTTTCTCTTAAGGGCTGCCTGAATTACAGTCTTCATCACTTTTGTCTGAGCCAGGTGAAAACCATGCATGATCCACTACGAGGCTATTCCTCTCCAAAGCACTGAATTTCAGGACTTCCATTTTGGGTTGTATCTTCTTGAAAACAATTCCATTCGATTTTGTAGGTGCCCTTATTTATTTTTAGGTACAAGAAATGCAAGAAGTACAAAAGAGAACTGAGTACTTCTTTTTTATAAACAGAACAGTTTTGTAAGCATCAGGATATGAGGGTATTTAGACTAGGCTCCTTCATTACATAAAACATCTTTCTTGTAAATAATAATTTTATTCAATCATTTAATTCATCTGGTCAATTTCTTAGACTGTCTCTATTACATTTGCCTAATGTTGAATTTGCATTTGGCTTAATTATCTTTTGGTTGGCATAGTTTGCTAAGGTTTTTTTTCTTCTAAATTTCTTATCACCATCTCTAAATTCAAACCATGGGCTGAGTAGTTTGTGGATTACTGTTACATACCCTAAGTGTCTCTAAGTTCTAATCTGTAGTCTCAATTAAAGGCAGAAGTTGTTGTTAGTTACCATTGCTGTTGAATTGACTCAGACTCATGACAACCTCACGTACAACAGAATGAAACAGCCCAGCCATCTTCATGACTATTGATATGGGTGAGTCCATTGTCATGACCACAGATGATTTGAGTGCCTTCCAATTTAGGGGACTCTTTCTTGCCTTGTTGCTCTGGCCAAGACTTCCAGTACAATGATAAATAGAAGTGGTGATAGAGGGCATCCCTGTCTGGTTCCCGTTCATAAGGGGAATGCCTTGAGTCTTTCTCCATTAATAATGATGTTGGCCATTAACTTTGCATATATGCCAATGGCCAGCATCATTGTTAATAGAGAAAGAAATAAAAGGCATACAAATTGGCAAAGAGGAACTAAAACTATCTGTGATAGTTGGAGCTGTGGGTCAACTTGGCTGGACCACAATTCTGTGTGGTTTAAGCAATTGTGATGTGGGCTGTTCTCATGATGGGATCAGATGTATATGTTTTGAGCGGCCAATCCATTGAAAGGGAGTTTCCCTAGGGGTGTGGCCTGCTTCCAGTATATTTATGGACATCCTGGGAAAAGAGACACTCTTCTGTGGATCGGGATTCTGTTGTGCTGCCTACAACAGTCTATGAGTGAACAATCCACCATTTGGCCTGGAGATCTTGGATTCATCATTTGTTGGAGTCAACAGTTAGTGTACTGCCTGCCAACCTTGAGCTTGTCAGCCCCTGCAGCTGCATGAGTTGGGAAAAGCCTCCAGCTTGATGTTTGTTCCAAGAACTTGGGACTTGCCAGTTTCTATAGGTGTGTGAGCCATTTTCCTAAGATAAAATTTTTTTTCTCTCTCTCTCTAAGCTTTACCGGTTTTGCTTCTCTAGAGAACCCAGTCTAACACATTTGGTACCAGGAGTGGGGTGGTTCTGTTGTTGTTGTTATGTGCTGTCGAGTCAGACCTGACTCATAAATGACCCCTCCTTGGATTTGCGAGGCAGTATCACTACAGAAGTAGAGTGCCCAACCTTCCTTCCAAAGAGTGGCTGGTGAGTTTGAACTGCCAGCCTTCTGGTTAGCAGTCAAGTGCCTTAGCCACTATACTACCAGAGCTCCTGGGGTGGTTCTAGAGAGAAAAAAATCATAAATATGGGCTTCCTAAATTGGTTCTCCAATTTGATTAATTGTAAAGGCACTGGTGCCCCTGCCTCCGATAGTAAAGAGGGCCCTGTTAATCTGTAGCATGAGGTGGCAACATTAATGTGCAAAATAGCACCACCAATAGATCAAGTACTTTTGAGAAGTGAGGCTCTGGGTGATCACATATTTGATACTTTTCTGCAATTTTGTCAGCATGAGGAATATAAGGAAGCTAGTTGGTTGGTCCTACTTATACTGGACAAAGTGGTGAAAGAGCAAGATGAGTTCAGGACTACTGAGTCACAGTTCAAGCACAGCATAAAAGACCTCAATGTTTCCAGTTGTGCTCTGAAAGAAAGCCTTATTTCTTCTAGGAACAGAGATGATATTGCTGTAAAAACAAACCCAGAGTCTTATTGTAAGGGTGGCTGAATCACAATGCCAATTAAATTGCCAACGCAGAATGGTGTCTGAAGTTAAAGTGAGGGCATTGATTGGGAAAAAAATGGGATCTTGAAACCTGGAATGGGGACATATGGGCAGATAGTCAGGAAGATCAGGACATGGAGCTTGTAAATTCTGTTGAATCCCTGCCATCTGAAGGGATTATTATAAAACCATCATCCCTCCACCTCAGCTTGATGGGATTAACCTGACTGTTCCTGCTGGGTCATTGCCTGAGGCAGAGGACATGGAAGACATTGATGAATGTTCTCAGGAACTGCCTCAACCACCCATTGTTGCTGCTAGACCTAAAACTAAAGTTAAGTCCAAGGGAGCCTCAAAAGGTGAAATCCAAAGTGTGACTGAGGAGGTGGTATGCTACACCCAAAAAGACCTACTTGATTTTGCTAACATGTACAGACAGAAACCTGGAGAATATGTATGGGAATTGCTACTGAGGGTATGGGATAATGCTGCAAGGAATGTAAGATTGGATTAGTCTGAGTTTATTGATTTAGGCCCACTAAGTATGGATACTTCATTCAATGTTTCAGCTCAAGAGGTTAGGAAAGGATCTAATAGTTTGTTTAGTTGGCTTATTGAAGCATGGATTATGCAGTGGCCTACCTTAAGTCAAATTGAAGTACCAGATCTGGCTTGGTGTAATGTAGAAAGTATCCAGAAGTTTAGGGAAATTGGCCTGTTAGAGTGGATTTATCAGATTAGACCCCTAGAGCCAGAAATGGAGAGTCCAGAAGACATGCCTTTCACCAGTATGTTGTTGTTACGTGTCGTTGAGTCATTCCCAACTCATAGCGACCCCATACACAGCAGAATGAAACACCGCCCGATCCCACACCAGCTCCATGATCCTAGCTATACCTGAGCCCATTGTTGAAGCCCCTGTGTCAATTCATCTCGTTGAAGGTCTTCCCCTCTTTCCTCAACGCTCCACCTTACCAAGCATGACATCCTTCTCCAGGGAATGGTCTCCTCTGACAGCATGACCAAAGTAGATGAGACAAAGTCTGGCCATCCTCGCTTCCAAGGAGCATCTTGGCCATACTTCCTCCAGGACAGATCTGTTAGTTCTTTTGGCAGTCCATGGTACCTTCAGCATTCTTCACCAGCACAACTCAAAAGCATCAACTCTTCTTCA
>NW_006921614.1:3337506-3343925 GCF_000298275.1 Orycteropus afer afer | reverse complement strand
ACAGTGTTTCTCTGCTATTCATAAGGTTTTCCCTGGCCAATTCTTTGAGAAGTGGATAGCTCCTCCTTCTTCCTAGTCTGTCTCAGTCTGCAAGCAGGTCTGATACCTGTGCACCATGTGCACCCCACTGGGTTTGAAACACCAGTGGCACAGCCTCAAGACTCACAGCAACACGTCACCACAGTAGGACAAACCAACGGACAAGTTTGTCTCCCTTAGCTGTTGGATTCCTCCAAGCACCCTTACCTGGATCCCTGCAGCTGACTCCTCGATCTATTCTGGTCCCCTTTGCCTTTTCTGTCCTCTCCCTGCCTTCCCATCTCGCTGCTTGTGGGGCGTGGCCTGGGTTCCCTCTCCTCACCTGGGACCCTGTGGCTGACTTCTCAATCTGTTCCAGTCCCCTTTGCCTTTTTTGGTCACTTTAAATATCCAATACACTCTTTAGCACATAGGACAAAAAAAAAAAAAAAAAAAAACAGTAGAACTCTGAGGAATAGCTATAGTAACTATTACTACACTAAATACACTAAATGTATAGTTACATACATGATGCTTTCCCCTTAAATTGCAAGAATGACGTAAAATCACTCAATACAAACCTACATCAAAATTAAAAGATAAAAAACTACCGAAACTTTTCTTAAACCAAGCACATTCAGTCTCCGTAGAGACTGTCAAAAATTGCCAATGCTGACTATATTTCAAGTTGTCATGGCGGGGCATTAGGAAAGGTTTTCAATTAGCAATAATCGTGCTTTGGCCACGCCCCACAAGCAGCAAGATGGGAAGGCAGGGAGAGGACAGAAAAGGCAAAGGGGACCAGAATAGATTGAGGAGTCAGCTGCAGGGATCCAGGTAAGGGTGCTTGGAGGAATCCAACAGCTAAGGGAGACAAACTTGTCTGTTGGTTTGTCCTACGATATTGCCACTGCGCAGTATGGTGAGGAACAAATTCGTGAAGGGAGGTCTAGCATCCTTGAAGACTGGCTATTTTATGTAAGCCAGATTTAACAGGGGAACTGCCCTAATTGAGCTAAGACACTTAACTACTATGGGGCTGATTGGACCCTGTGGTAGTAGGGGCCAAGTGGCAGCAGTTAATTGACAAAAGCAAGGTGGGTGTGGTTACCATAATGGACAACAGAGTTGAAACAGTAATCAGAATACTCTGACTCATGTGGAATTGTGGCATTGGCTACTTAGTCATGGTGTTCCTAGGAGTGAAATACATGACAAACCTACTAAATATTTACTTGATCTGTATAGACAGAAGAATTCTAGGTCATGTGAACAGCAGCTTAGATTGAATCACCAGAATGCAGAGTCACGGCCTCTCAATCAATTCCCAGACTTGAGTCAGTTTACAGACTTTCAACCTCTTGAATGAAGGGGAGGCCAGGTCCCCTTGAGCAAGGACCTCACTGCATTGCCAAAAATTTATAATGTCAATCTTTCTCCCAGCCTTCCCCAGAGGGATCTGAGGCCTTTTATGAGAGTGAGTGTTCATTGGGGAAAAGAAAATAATCAGACTTTTCGGGGATTACTGGACACTGGCTCTGAACTGACATTAATTCCAGGAGACCCAAAGCATCATTGTGGCCCACCAGTCAGAGTGGGGGCATATGGAGGTCAGATTATTGATGGAGTCTTAGCTCAAGTGCTTCTCACAGTGGGTCCCTGGACCCATCCTGTAGTGATTTCCCCAGTACCAGAATGCATAATTGGAATAAATATACTGAGCAATTGGCAGAATTCCCACATTGAGTCCCTGACATGTGGAGTAAGGGCTATTATGGTAGCAAAAGCCAAGTGGAAGCCATTAGAACTGCATCTACCTACAAAAATAGTAAACCAAAAGCAATACCACATCCCTGGAGGGGTTGCAGAGATTATTGCCACCATCAAGGACTTGAAGGATGCAGGGGTGGTGATTCCCAGCACATCCCCATTTCATTCACCTATTTGGCCTATGCAAAAAACAGATGGATCTTGGAGAATGACAGTAGATTATTGTAAACTTAATCAGGTGGTGACTCCAATTGCAGCTGCTGTTCCCAATGTGGTTTCATTGCTTGAGCAAATTAGTACATCTCCTGGTACTTGGTATGCAGCTATTGATCTGGCAAATGCCTTTTTCTCAATACCAATTTTAAAGAACCATGACCAGCTGAGGTGCTTGGTGAGGGCAAGGGAAATACAGAATGGGTGGTGGAAGAAGGTAGTTTTGAATATCAGCTATGACCTTGTGACCAGATGCAGAAATGAAGACTGTGATTGTTATATTTCTTCCTTGTATATGTGCATCAAATATTTTTGTTTCCTTCTGTTATGAACTGTGAATTGTAAATAGGGTTAATGCATGTTATGCATGTTAGCTTATCATGTTACGTGCAAATATGATTTTATGATTTTCCTTATTTAGAGATTATATATGGTTAAGAAGATTTGTACAACTGCCAAGTTGACAAGTCGTAGACTGTGATATTTGGAGCTGTGTGTCAACTTGGCTGGACCACAATTCTGTGTGGTTTAAGCAACTGTGATGTGGGTTTTCCCATGATGGGATCAGATGTATATGTTTTGAGCAGCTAATCCATTGAAAAGGAGTTTCCCTAGGAGTGTAGCCTGCTTCCTGTATATTTATGGACATTCTGGGAAAAGAGACACTCTTCTGTGGATGGGGATTCTGCTGTGCTGCCTATAATAGTCCACGAGCAAACAATCCTCCATTTGGCCTGGAGATCTTGGATTCGTCATTCGTCAGAGTCAACAGTCAGTATACTGCCTGCCAACCTGGAGCTTGTCAGCCACTGCAGCTGTGTGAGTTGGGAAAAGCCTCCAGCTTGATGTTTTATCCAAGAACTTGGAACTTGCGAGCTTCTACAAGTGAGTGAGCCATTTTCCTAAGGTAAATTTCTCTCTCTTTCTCTCTATAAGCTTTACTGGTTTTGCTTCTCTAGAGAGTCCAGTCTAACACACTATCTCTATTTGCGGATGATATGATCTTGCACATAGAGAACCCGAGAGACTCAACAAAAAGCTACTGGAACTAATAGGTTCAGCAAAGTGGCAGGATACAAGGTCAACATACAAAAATCAGTTAGATTCCTCTACACCAACAAAGATTCCTCTGATAAAGAAATAAGGGAAACAATACCATTTACAATAGCTACTAAAAAGATAAAAT
Source organism: Orycteropus afer afer (assembly GCF_000298275.1). Taxonomy (NCBI): domain Eukaryota; kingdom Metazoa; phylum Chordata; class Mammalia; order Tubulidentata; family Orycteropodidae; genus Orycteropus; species Orycteropus afer. The sequence goes on along the minus strand of NW_006921614.1, from coordinate 3,340,738 downwards.
ATCTAGGAATAAACCTCACCAGAGACACAAAAGACCTATACAAAGAAAACTATAAAACACTGCTACAAGAGACAACAAGGGCACTATATAAATGGAAGAACCTGCATTGCTCGTGGATGTTGTTGTTGTTGTGTGCCGTTGAGTCGGACCCAACTCACAGCAACCTCTCCTTGGGTTTCTGAGGCAGTATCACTACAGAAGTAGATTGCTCAACCTTCCTTCCGAGGAGTGGCTAGTGGGTTTGAACCACTAGCCTTCTGGTTAGCAGTCAAGTGCCTTAGTGTTCATGGATAAGTAGACTAAATACTGTGAAAATGTCAATACTACCTAAAGCAATCTACACATTTAATACAATCCCGATCCAGATACGAACAAAATTTTTTAAGGACATGGAAAAACCAATTACTAACTTCATATGGAAAGGAAAGAGACCTTGGATAAGCAGAACACTTCTGAAGAAGAACAAAGTGGGAGGTCTCACACTCCCAGATCTTAAGAACTACTATATAGCCACAGTGGTCAAAACAGCATGGTATTGGTACAATGATAGTCAGATAGACCAATGGAACAGAATTGAAAATCCAGGTATAGATCCATCCATCTATGGACAGCTGATCTTTGACAAAAGTCCAAAACCCATTAAATGGGGAAGAGACAACCTCTTTAACAAATGTTGCTGGCAAAACTGGATATCCACTTGCAGAAAAATGAAACAAGACCCATACCTCACCCCACACACAAAAACAAACTCCAGCTGGATCAAAGACTTAAATGTAAAACCTTAAACTAAAAAGTTCATCAAAGATAAAATAGGGGCATATCTGGGGGCCCTAATTTATGGCATAAATATACTATCAAGCATAACTCAGAATGTACAGGAGGTAGTAGAGAAGCTAGTTGACTGAGACCTTTCAAAAATTAAATTCTTATGTGCATCAAAAGACTTTGTCAAAAGGGTAAAAAGAGAACCTACAGATTGGGAGAAAATATTTGCTTATAACATATCTGATAAAGGACTTATCTCCCAAATCTACAGAAAACCTCAACACCAAAAAGACAAATAACCCACTTCACAAATGGGCAAAAGACTTGAACAGACACTTCACCAAAGATGATATACTGGCGGCCAACAAACACATGAAAAATTGCTCATGATCATTTGTCATTGTTGTTGTTGTTGTTAGGTGCCATCGAGTCAAACCCGACCCATAGCGACCCCTCCTTGGGTTTCCGAGGCAGTATCACTATGGAAGTAGATTGCCCCATCTTCCTTCCAGGAGTGGCTGGTGGGTTTGAACCGCCAGCCTTCTGGTTAGCAGTCAAGTGCCTTAGGTACTACACTACCAGAACTCCCCATTTGTCATTAGAGAGATGTAAATCAAAACAATGATGAGATATCATCTCATTCCAGCAATAATAGCAAAGTTCAACAGGTCAGAAAATAACAAATGCTGGAGAGGTTGCGGAGAGATTGGAACTCTTGTGTACTGCTGGTGGGATTGTAAAATGGTACACCATTGTGGCATATGGTATAGCTTTTCCTTAAAAAACTGAAAATAGAAATACAACTTGACCCAGTAATTCTATTACTAGGAATATATCCTAAAGAGGTGAGAGACAACATATGAAAAGACCTATGTACACCTATGTTCATCGCAGCACAATTCACTATAGCAAAGAGATGGAAACAACCTAAATGCCCATCAATGGATGAATGGATAACCAAATTATGGTACATGCACACAACAGAATACTATGCTACATTAAAGAACAATGAGGGATACACGAATCATATCACAATGTGGTTGCGCCTGGAGGACATTATGCTGAGTGAAATAAGTCAATCACAGAAAGACAAGTACTGTATGAGGCCATTACTGTAAAAAGACAAAGAAGGGTTTGCTTGGGAAAGGGAACTCACTTTGTAGGTTACCGGGATGGGGAGAGAAAGGGAGGGATTAATTTTGAGCTAGTTGGGGCCCACACACTGATGTGGGTAAAGGGAGGGGTATATGGAAAGAGTCTGTGACCACCATGATAACATTAGGAAATGGGAGGACCCCTAATTGTGCACATAAGAGATAGACGACAGATTCTAATACCAACCAATATGTCCACAATACTGCATTACCATTAACACCAAACATCAGACTTCAGATAAACACATAAACACCTGAGAGGATCATATGGGGATCTATGAACAGGAGTATGCTCTAGACCAAGGATAGATTCAGCACAGGCTAATCTTGTACAGACACCAGTGATACAAAATACCTGCAATCCTTACAGAAATAATAGAAGACAGACACAGAGTAATCCCTCACAGACACCCAGACACTATGGGAGAGAGATCCAATATATCTACTGTGTCAGGACCATAGTACTGGGGGACACCAGGCTCAGTGGGCACAACAAAATACATAAAAGCCTTGTTCCACATCCTGCATTGGTGAGTAGTGACTGAAGTCTTCAAAGCTTTCAAGCGGCCATCTAAGCTGCGGGTAATGGTATCTTAGCATCAGAAGCAAAGAACAATGCAAAAAAACAAGGGCATTTGGAAGCAATCAGCCCTAGGACATGATGGCCCTTGAGACTAGAAGAACTATATGGTGCCTGGCTACCAATGCTAACCACTATGAAGAGGATCAAATCTGGAGATCATGGATAGAGTGGGAGGAAAAGCATGGAACAAAATCCAAAAACTCAATAATGACCAGAATTACTAGCTGGATGCAGTCTAGTGAGACCCCCAGTACTATGGTCTTGGAATACATTCTGCATCTAGAGTAAAACTCACTCTCAGGGGCTGGTTCTCAGCCCAATAATTAACAAGATGTACATGCAGACCACTCAACCCAGGATAACGCACCCACATACTCTATGGACATCCCTTAGAGCAATAGACCATGGGGCACCAGAGGGGCAACATTCACATGGAGGAAATGCAGGACAAACAGGAGTGCATGACTATGAGGGGCACAGGGGGAGGGTTACAGAATAGGGAGGGAAGGAGCCTGGGTTAGGGTTGGGCATGGTAAATGGAGAGTGAAACTAAATGTACATGTAACATTGTAGGTAAAACAAACTCTTCTATTATTATTATTTATTGTGATTTGGGTGAAGATTTACAGAGTAAATTCACTTTCCATACAGCAGTTCACATATACTTTGTCTCATGTCATTGACCACAGTTTACCATAATGCAACAGCTCTCCTCCCACTTCCTCCCCAT
>NW_006921614.1:3331479-3333206 GCF_000298275.1 Orycteropus afer afer | reverse complement strand
TTTTTTTTTTTTTGCATAGGTTATAGAAATGTTTTTCTTTTTCTTTTTTTTTTTTAATTGTGATATGGATGAAAATTTACAGAGCAAATACACTTTCCATACAGCAGTTCACATACACTTTGTCTCATGACATTTACCACAATTTAGCACAATGCAACATCTCTCCACCCACTTTCTCACGACAGTTACCTCTTCCTTGTGTCCATCTCTCCATGCACTCCTACCCCTTGGGCTGTCTACCTGTGCCTGAGCAGTCCTTCTTTCTCTCATGCTTATTCTCTCCAAGGAGTATATCTACCTCAGGTAAATGCTCCACTGATATGCCTGTCTATTGTTTGGCTGGAAGCCACAGGTGTACATTCAATTCCAGACCTGAAGGGCAGCTAGGGGTCATAGTCTCAGTGGTTCCACCAGGCTCCTTCAGGCCAGCAAACCTGTTCTTCGCTTTTTTTTTTTCCCAAGTGATTTTGAGTTTTGTTCCACGTTGTTCTCCCTGTCTATCCAGGATCTCCTTCAAAATCCTCCTGCAAGAGGTTGACAGTAGTAGCCGAGCACCATCTATTTCTTCTGGTCTCATAGTCATATAGGCTGCAGATCGGATGGTATACCAGTTGCTAGGACTAATTGCTTCCATGAATTTTTGGTTTTCTTCATTCTTCTTGGCTCTGCATGAGGAGAGACCCATTGTTGCATCTAGATGGCAGCTTGCAAGCTTTTAAGATCTTAGTTGCTACTCGCCACAGTAGGAGGTGGAACAATGTTTTGTGTAGTATGTTATGCCAATTGCAACTGATCCTTTAATCATTATATAATGTCCTTCATTGTCTCGTATGGTGGTTTTTGTCTTAAAATCAATTTGATCAGAAATTAATATTGCCACTCCTGCTCTCTTATAGTTTTCATTTGCTTGATATTGTAGCATAGTGCCTAAGGCACTTGACTGCTAACCAGAAGGCTGGCGGTTCAAACCCGTCAGCCACTCCTCAGAAGGAATATGGTGCAATCTACTTCCGTAGTGATACTGCCTCGGAAACCCAAGGAGTGGTCGCTATGAGTTGGGTCCAACTCGATGGCACATAACAATAACAAGCCTTTGATTTTTAGTCTATTTTTGTCTTTATCTCTAAGGTGTGTCTCTTGTAGGCAGCATATTGATGGGTTTTGTTTTCTTATCCAATCTGCAACTCTCTGTCTCTTGAATGGTGCATTTAATCCATTAACATTCAGTGTAATTATTGACAAATATGATTTGCTTGCTGTCATTTTGGTATGTGTTTTTTCATGGCGTCCTTGGTTTCTTTGTTCCATGTTATTTTCTGTGCTGAGCTCATTATGTTTATGAGTTGTGTTATCATTTCCTTTGTTGCTGTTGTTTTAGTATTTGCTGAGTGTTTGTGCTTGTCCTCTTTTTTATTGTGATATGAAATTTTATCATTTTTCTTTGAGGTTACCCTATGATTTATAATTTTCTCTCCAAGTTTAGAACAGTCCATTCTGTCTTGCAACTCTCTTAACTTCCTCAACATTTAGAAGTTCTGTAATTACAGTCTTTTCCCTCTTTTTGTTCATAGTTGTCCTCACTTGCCAATTGATGTCTCTGGTTCCCTGTTTACAATCTTGTAAGCTCATTTTATTTTGGCTATGTCCATAGCTGTGGTTTCTGGGATATGTCAACTTGTGTATTAATGGTCTGTTGATATTTGCTAGTTTTGGTTCTCTGTTCAAAG
>NW_006921614.1:3328104-3329949 GCF_000298275.1 Orycteropus afer afer | reverse complement strand
TTTAACCACGAGAGAGAGAGAGAGAGAGAGAGAGAGAGAGAGAGAGAGAGAGAAAGAAGGTGTAAACTAGGACCTTTTCAGTCATGAAAATATGACTGAAAATTCATATTTTGAAAACGTGAGTGTGGTGTGTTTTATTTTATTATTGTTTCAGGTGTGTTGGGTTGCTATGCTGTTTTCTTTGTGATGGTGGAATCACTGCATGTAGTGTGGATATGTGTTTCTGTTTTTTGTAAAGAGGGTTTAGAGTTTGAAGTGGGTGGTTTTTTGATAATTGACTGAATATGGTTTCTTCCATTGAATGAGTGAAGTTATTGGCGGAGAAGGTAGGAGCAGAAGAAGGAAAGCTTGGTGTTGCTAGGGTCGGTTTCTAGGGGCTTTGAGCAGGCTATTATTGATGATGGATTTATTTGCAAGACCGTGGCTCAACCTCAGGAAAGATTCCTATTGTTAGAGTGTTGCAAATTTCCACCAATTTCAGGCACACTCAAAAACCCCGCCTCTGTGGCCCCACAGCGCCAAAGAACCGCTCCAAGGCAAAATTTGCGGGGCCGCACTCAGCTGCAATTTCTTTGCTCTCCATGCCCCGTTTGCCCGCAGTGCTGATGCAATCCCGCCAGACCGCTAATGGCCAGCTCTGGAGTTTGTGATACTGCCCACCTTTGGTGCCAAAGATGCACGCAATTTCAGCTGCATTGGAGTCAGGGGAGTACCTGCTAGTGACCTGGGGTCCCGATATCTATGGCAAAGAAAAACATGGTGTCTCCTAGTCTGACCCAAGCCCGCTCTGGCGCAACAGTGAGATCTCCGCCTGAATCTCACAGTGGTTCCTGTGCCTGCCTGCACCCAGATGACCCAAATTACCAACAAAATCAGCTGCTGGAGGTAGGTTTCTGCCGCTGCCTGCTTGAATATTGTAGTGGTCATTGGTATGCTGCTATAAGGTGTCTTCCTTCTTGGCTTGGGGAACTCAGGTGACCACCCTTGCCTGGCAGACAGTGACTGCCTGAGGAAAGTTTCCAATGGTCTCTCTTGGGTGCTTGTCCATCCTCCACCAGTAGCTCTTTCCTAAATAATCTCCCTGTGGCTTTCCACTAATTCTGCTCTTCTGTGTTTGGTGCACTCTGATTCAGTGAGCTGTCCAGAGCACCAAAGTTCCTAATTCAAACCGTTGTACCTAGTTTTCAAAGTCCTCAGATGCCAGAGGGAAAAAAGCATGCTTCTCACTGGCGAGACTCCATTTTGAATTAGGCTTTCTTAATTTTGTTTTGATCTTTTTTTGATTGATTCCTTTCCAGAGAAGTATTGTGGTATTTGTCTTCAATCTCGTTAATTCTGCCTTCCATTGATTCAATTCTACTCCTTTGCTCTTTCAATGTGTAATCTATTTCTGATAATTTATTACTAATCTTCTGGATTTCTATCTGTAGATTTTGAATAATTTCTAATTTTTAATTTATTTTATCATTTTGTTCTTGTGTTTTATTCTGAAATATTTCTAGGGTTGTCTCTGTTTTCCTTAATTTTGTCAGTGTTTTTCTTGATTTGTCTCTCAATCCTTTGAAGATACCTAAATATAATCCTTCTGAATTCCTTATCAGGGAGTTCCAATACTGCTTCTTCTTCTTCTTCTTTTTTTTTTTTTTTAATTTTGATTTGGGTGAAGATTTACAGAGCAAATTCACTTCCATACAGCAGTTCACGTATACTTTGTCTCATGTCATTGACCACAGTTTACCATAATGCAACAGCTCTCCTCCCACTTCCTCCCCATAGTTACCTCTTCCCAGTGTCCATCCCTCCATACTCTCCTGCCCCCTGAGCTGTCTCCCTGTGCATAAGCAG
>NW_006921614.1:3324601-3327214 GCF_000298275.1 Orycteropus afer afer | reverse complement strand
TAACCAACAAAGAAAATTTCCTTCAATAGATAAACCTTTCCTTAACTTTTACAATAACGGACTAATACAATATTTGTCCTTTTGTGATTGACTTATTGCACTCAGCACAATGCTGCTTCTTTCTCAGGAATGTGTTCTGGTCTGTATTTTGGTCCCTTGTTTCTCTTGGTTTATCTTGCTTCTTTGTGTAGACTGTCATGGTCTGTTGTCTCCAAGACATTGTGACTTTTTGTATTTATATTTGATGATTATATGTTTAAGTGATTCTCCCAAGCTTTTGGTCTTCATTTTTCTTTTTTTGGATGTATCTAAGTAAGGAGAATACTGTGCTCCTCTATTCACTTGTTGTCTGTACTTAAGCATTCATCACCTGCCTCCTGATGGGTGTGATGGAGAATGAGAGTGGCTGCACAGATCTCTGTTAACTGTTTTTGGAAAGCAGTTAAGGGTGAGTCAGGCTCTTATTGGTGGTCATGTACCATTGGTTCAGAAGCAAGTTTTGGCTCTCACTCAGCCAGTGAAGCTGCAGGAGGTGTGGGTGTGGTTGGGTCATATGGGCATGGTTGCTGTCTCCCACTCAGTTAGTGTTTTGGTTACCTAGTACCGCTCTGACAAGAATATACCACAAATGGGATGGCCTTCACAAATTGGAGGTTATTCTTACAATTTGGAGGCCTTAAGTCTGAGTTAAAAGTGCCAGGTTATAGTGCCTGGGTGAAAACATCTCAACATTGAGCTTCAGCTCTGCCTCCTGCTCCTGGCCCACTGAAGCTGGAGGATTTTCTTCATTCAGCTGCTGTATGCTGAGGCTGACAAGCCCAAGGTTGACAAACAAAATGACATAGTCCTAATATTACCAAACTACATGGCAGGCCATTAATTCAAGTCCATGAAAAGTCCCAAGATTGGTAGAGTGTGGCCGGCAGCTGAACAACAACTTGGCCACATGCAGGATTCAAGCATCCCATAAACTACAGACTATTCCCCAAGGCTTCTCCTGTTATATAGTTAGCAGACCATATTCCTAAGGAAGATACTCATCTGCTCACAGTAGATTTCACCATGGAATTGATTACCAATCTCATCGTGGGGAATACTACATTCAGCTGCCCAGCCACTCAACAAGGTCCAGCCAAGTTGACACACAACCTTAACTACCACAGTTAGACAAAAATAACAATAGAAAAACCATCAAAAAAGTAAAAGTGGATGTCCTGCAAGATGGAAGTCTAGGCAGAAAGACTGCACAGACCCTCTTCAACAAAGAAAAGGGAAACCAATTAACACAGACACGGAAGTAATCCTGGACCCCTGAGCCTTGAAGGGAAGGATATGGAAGTGGACTAAACCCCAACTAGCAGAAGAATTTGTGTGAAAATACCAAAAAGGGAGACATACAGAGCTGCGGTCTGGCAGCAATCCTGAGTGATCCTGATGGCACAGACAGCTTGGAGATTCCCGAGTGGTGGTAGGACTTAAGAATTAACCTAAAAATCAGCCCTCCTAGCCAGGGACTGCACAGAGGACTGTGCACGGTGGCTGGGGAATAAACGGAGAAGGTGAAGAGAAAGGCGGGCTGAGCTGTGGACTTTTGCTGGTCCGGAAGTCGCCACCATTTTGAAGGTTTAAAAGCGGCTTGACTATATTGGATATTTAAAGAGACAGTGCTCTCACAGATTCCTGGGGCTTAAGAACATGTTCTGCTTTCCAGCAACCCCAAGGACACTCCGGACCTGCAAGACTGAAAGGTACAACATTCCTCTTGTTACTCTTATACCCTATACTGGCTTGGTGAGTGGAGGTGCTGCAATCCCCCACTCCCACATACCTTCTGGGCCCACAGGAACTCCATCACAGTCCGTGTGCTAAGACAGGGCCTGGGTGCCCTGCCCTGTCTTCCACTGATTCTTTTTTTTTTTCCTCTTGTTTTTATTTTTTTCTTTTTTGCTTTCTTTTTTCTGGGGATTAATTTGCTTGTATTTGTCTGTTTTAAAACAACTATTATTATTAATACTTTTGTCCTTTTTATTATTATTCTTAATCTTCCCCTCCCAAGTCCTAGTTTTCAGTATTTTTTCTTTTGAATTTTTTCTTTTAAATTTAAGGTTTCTTTCCCCCCTTTTCTCTCATGGTTAACCCTGTTCCTTGTTTTTCTTTGTGCATTTTTCCCATTTTTTTTCCTTCATTATTCTCCTTCTCTGCTTTTTTTCTCTTAGTACCCTATCCCCAGATATTGCAGGTTTTCTAGTTTTTTCTTCTTCTTTTTCTCTTTTTTCTTTTTTTTTGGCTACTGTTCCTGTGTGATTACATGGCGTGTTTTATGTCCATGTGCTTTTAGTTTTTTGATGGATATTCAATTGTAATTTGTGTCTAACTGAGTGGGAGACAGCAACAGTCCTCATAAGACACAACTACATCCACACCTATGGCAACTTCACTTACTGAGCGAGAGCCACTACCTCCTTATCCATCAACAGGCCAACAACAAAAAACCACCAAGAAGAGCCTGAGTCACCCTTGGCTGCTCTTCACAAACAGTTAACAGAGATCTTAATACAACAATGCCATGATGCCTCGGAGACAACAGACCATCACAGTCCACACAAAGAAGCA
>NW_006921614.1:3312910-3322226 GCF_000298275.1 Orycteropus afer afer | reverse complement strand
GACCAGGTTTGCTGGTCTGACAGAGCCTGGTGGAACCACTGCGACTATGGCCCCTAACTGCCGTTCAGGTCTGCAATTGAACCCACTCCTGTGGTTTCCAGCCAAACAAAAGACAGGCATATGAATTGAACATTTACTTCAAGTAGATACTCTCCTTGGAGAGAATAATCATGGGAGACAATAGGGCTGCTTATGCACAGGGAGACAGCTCATGGGGCAGGAGTCCATGGAAGGATGGACACAAGGAAGAGGTGACAGTCAGGAGGAAGTGGGAGGGGAGCTGTTGCATTGTGGTAAACTGTGGTCATTGTTATGGGACAAAGTATATGTGAACTGCTGTATGGAAAGTGAATTTGCTCTGTAAATCTTCACCCAAATCACAATAATAATAATAATAATAAAGTAAAAGCAAGGGGATGAAAAACATACACCATATAAACACACAGGATCAATCACCAAAAAGAGAAAAAAGAAAAAAAAGAGGAAAGGCAATAAATGGAAGAAAATATTTAAAAAAATACTTATAAAAGCCAAAAGAAATACAAATAATAAGAAGGGGGAAAAAATCCCTGCAATATCTGGGGAGAGGGAAATAAGGGAAAAGAGGTAGAGTAGGAGAATAATGAAGAAAAAAAATGGGAAAAATGCAAAAGAAAAGGAATGGAGAGAACCACAAGAAAGGAAAAAATGGGAACCAGGATAAGGGAAGAGAGAAAATGCTGAAAACTAGAACCTGGGAAGGGAAGAAGAAAGAATAATATTAAAAAGGACAAAAAAAAAGTGAATAATTTTAAAACAGACACAAACAAACTAAAATAAAAAGAAAAAAAATCTGGGCAGGGCAGGGCAGGGCACCCACACTCCATCACAGCGCACTGACTGGGATAGAATTCCTGCTGGTCTAGAATGTGGGTGGAAGGGAGGGATGGGTAAATCTTAGTTCACCAAGAGAGTGTGTGGTATAAGAGTAACAAGGGGAATGTCGTACCTTTCCTGTCCTCAGTGTCCAGTATATCCTTGCTGTCTCTGGCAAGTGGAGCCTATTCTTAGATCCCTGGAATCCAAGAGAATGCTATCACTTTAAACATCCAAAATGGTAAAAACTGCTTGTGAACATTCAAAATGGCTGTGCCATCCAGACAGCCAAAAATCCACAGCTCAGCCTGCCTCCCTCTTTGCTGTTTCCCCTTTTATTCACCAGCCACTGTTGCAGTCCTCCATGCAGCCCCTGGGCTAGCAGGACCTATCTTTATGCTAATTCTTCGGTCCTACTACCACTTGGCAATATCTAAGCTGTCTATGCCGTCAGCATCACTGATAGTCTGCAGCTCCGTATGTCTCCCCTTTTGCTGTTCTCATGCAGGCTTTTTCACTAGTTGGACTCTAGTCCTCTTCTATATCCTTCCCTTCAAAGCTCAAGGCTCTAGGATTATGTCCTGTATCTGTGTTATTGTTTTTTTGGTGAAGAGGGACTGTGTAGTTTGTCTGCCTATTCTGCCATCTTATCAGAACTCAAAAATTGCCCCTGTTTTTTCTCTGATGATGTTTATAGCTTTAGGTTTTACATTTAGGTCTTTGATCAATCTTGAGTCAGTTTTTATATATGGTGAGAGATATGGATCCTGTTTGATTTTTCTGCAAATGAATATCCAGTTTTGCTAGTAACATGTGTTAAAGAGATTATCTCTTCACTGTTTAATGGGTTTCAGCCTTTTGTCAAAGACTAGCTGTCCATTGGGGACAGTTTTTACCATTTTAGATTTACTTCTGGGTTCTCAATTTTGTTCCATTGGTTTATGTGTCCGTCACTGTACCAATACCAGTCTATTTTGACTACTGTGGCCATCTAGTAGGTTTTGAGATTGGTGAGTGTGAGGTCTCCTACTGTGTTCTTTTTCTTTGATATTGCTTTGCTTATCTGGGGTCTCTTTCCTTTCAAAGCACCTTAATTATTAAGCTCAGAAGAGGTGTTACTTGCATTTTAGCAAGAAAGTTCTCTGTGTGGGGCATTGTCTTGTGCCTAGCAAGATGTGTAGCATCCCTGGACCCCACCTGATAAAGGCCTGTAGTGTTCCACAGTTAGTGTGACAATTAAAACTAAAACTAAAACCGATCAACCTTACAAGTAAAACTAAACAACTAAAAGTGAGATGCTCCTGTAAGTCTCCTGTAAGACTTTGTTTACAGGAGAGTGTTTGGGAGTTAGATAGCAAATGTGTATTTATTTTCATGAAGAGCACTGTGGGGCATACAACAGATAAATAATGTCTTCATTCTCTGCTAGAAGTAGCTCATTCTGCATTAATGTGATTTGGCCGCTGGATTGGTCAAACTCTTGATCCAGGTTCAGAATGGCTTCAGAAATTTTCCTCCTAAGGTACCTCAGATGCCTAATATTATTTCAAGGCTTGGCTTTTACTCCAGAGTTTATCCTAATCTATTTTCCCATGAGGATGAGAAATAGTTACATAGATCAGAAATTGGGCTTCCCAGGACCAGGAGTAATTGCTATCAAGTTTGTGTTGGAGTCTCTGGGCCCTTTTGGCCTGGGCCAGATTCAGGAGTGGTGCATGTTTACCCACAGTTTACTTTTTGCCTCTCTTCAAGGCACCCTAGTATAAGACTGCTGATAATCAGATGGAAATTGTGTGGGGAAAGAAATGATCCTGGCTTTGTTAGTATGAAAAAAATATCCAAAAGTAATGAAAATTTAAAGAACCAGATGCTTATCATATGGTATTACCAAAGTGGAGCATTGTTTTAGAGTAGTGTTGAAATAGGTCTGGTAACTGTATATTCATAAATAGTGCTCTCATGGGTGGAAGAAAATTCCAATCTAGGTTATTTTTAGTGAAAGCTGCAGTTATTTATTTCTCTGAAAAAAGAAAGGCTCACATCTTCAATGTTTTTTTGTGGCTGTGTCATGTTAATGAGGATAGTATATGTGACCCTAATTGCTTAGAGTCCCTAGGTGGTGCAAATAGGTTAACATGCTCCAGTGGTAACCAAAAGATTGGAGGTTCAAGTTCACCGAGAGGTGCCTAAAAGAAAAGCCAGTTGATCTACTTCAGAAAAATAGCCTATGGAGCATAGTTCTATTTTAACATACAGGAGACAGCAGGTTCTTAACTGTGCTTAGATAAAGTCCTCACACAAGAGAGCAGTGGCAGACACATGCATGGTTCCTTTCTAAAAGATGTCCCTAGGTACTAGTACAAACAAGTGGTAAGTGCTGAGAGGAATATACAAAAAGTGTCTTATCTAGATGCATTTATTCCCTTCCCATCAGGAGTTTCAATGAAACACATCCATCCCAAGGACACCAAGGAGTGGTGCCAGGCAGCTCAGGATTAGATGCCACCATGTTGATTGGGCAGTAGTGTTCAGAGAATCTTTTGTTGGCCATTGACCATAAAACAGTAGCTTTTTTTCCAAGACACATCCCTATACCTTTCACCATAGCAGTGTCTACATTTGGATTTCAATCACTGCATCTGTAGAAATTTTTCTAACCAATACTTTCAACTAGAGATTTAATGTTTGGGGATAAAACTTGTAAATTATAATTAATAAACATTATTTGCAAATAGGTGAAAACCTGGGATATCTGGACATCTTTGGAAATACATTGTTTTGAACAACCAAGTTTCCTAGCTAGCCAAGGTCTGATCCTTTGGAGGGATGGTGTGGAATACTTTATACTATTTGTTATTCTGAAAGTGATTAATCTTTTTTGGTTCAGGGTCCTTGGTCCCTTTTATCCTGTTTCAACTCAGCACACATTTATTGAATGGCAGTTCTGAGTAAAACTGCTATGAGGGATGAATGGACTACTTGGTGAGCTTCTATCTTCTTAGATTCACAGGGCAGACCAATGATTCTCAACCCTGAGTGATCAGTAGAATTATCTGGCAAGTTTTAAATAAATATATGCACATGCCTAGGCTCCATTCTTGACCAGTTGAATATGACTGTCTGCGACTGGGGCCCAGACATGATTTTTCAAACAACTCCTTGGATGATTTTGATAGGGATTTGGGATAATGACCCAGTCAAACACAGACCAAAACAACAACTTGATAAATGCTATTAAAGAAATATAAGTAATATATAAAGAAAAAGCTGGAAAAGGAGATTAATTTCAAATGGGAACATTGAAGAACTTTCCTTGGATAATTCATGTTTGGAAGTGAGCCAGATTGCTGTAATTTTTTTAGTTCTGACATCTGCTTTTCATAATTGTTCTCCAGTTTTCTCTGCTGTTATTTAGTCTATTAGCTGACTCTCACACAGCTGTGAGTGTATGTTCAAAGCAGTTTCATTTCTAATGTAATATTTCTAAGCATCTGGGACTAGGAAATTTAATTTCAAGTTTGTTGGAATTGAATGTAAATTAAGAATAAATAGGTTCTACTTCCACTAAAGGAACTGGGACTCCTTGGAGAAATGGCTGACTCTAGGTCTGGGGCAGGAAATGCATAAGGTGAACCTAGGCCATCTCGTTATGCCAGAAAGCAAGAAAACTATCAGAGACTAATGGGGTCATGTCACAAGGACACAGATACCAACTGGAATAAGCTTCCACTGGTCAAGATGGATATTTTGAGACTCAGTAAGGATAACTGCATGAATTAAATATGTAAATACCCATTACCATACCTTGTATTTATACATTATAAGTATAAATTAAACATACAATTATACATATTTACATGTAAATATCTATATAAATAATGACACTAAAAAATAAAAACAAAGACAAAAAAAAGCAAAAACAAAAACCTCATGGTAAATTGAAATGACTAAGGTATTATTTCATTACTCTGAAAATTCATAAATAAAAGGAAGCATCAAGTGCTTATCCTTCCTTTCTTATATTTACTCTTTTTAGAGTAAACAAATAGTAAATGGAGGAAGTTTTCCTTTGTAGAAGATTTCCAGTTAAATGAAGAAGAAATGGTGAAATGAGAAAATCTCATGTTGTAGTATCTAAGGCATTTGACTGCTAACCAGAAGGTTGGTGGTTCAAACCCACCAGCCAGTGTGCAGAAAGAATACTGGACATCTACTTCTGTAAAGATTTACCACCTTGGAAACCCAAAGGGTGTTGCTATGAGTTGAAATCGACTCCATTGCAGTGAGGTTGGTTTTGGAATGAAGCTAAAAGATCTCTTTAAAGTGTTTAAAACAAAGATGGCACTTTGAGGACTAAGGTGAACCTGACCCCAAGCCATAGTATTTTCAATTGCCTCATATGCATGCAAAAGCTGGATACTGAATAAGGAAGACTGAAGAAGAATTGATGCTTTTGACTTATGGTGTTGGCAAAGAATATTAAGTATACCATGGACTGACAGAAGAATGAACAAATCTGTCTTGGAAGAAGTACAGCCAGAATGCTCCTTAGAAGCAAAGATGGTGAAACTTCGTTTCTTGTACTTTGGGCATGTTATCAGTAGAGACCATTTCCTGGAGAAGGACATCATGTTTGGTAAAGTAGAGGGTCAGTGAAAAAGAGGAAGATCCTCAATGACAGAGACTGACATAGTGGCTGCAACAGTGGGCTCAAACATAGCAACAATTTTAAGGATGATGCAGGACTGGGCAGTGTTTCATTTTGTTGTACATAGGGTCACTATGAGTCACAACCAATTCAACAGCACCAAACAATAATAACAACAACAGGAAAGCTGGAAAAGAGCCCTGATAGTGCAGTGGTTAAAGCACTCAGCTGTGAACTGGAAGGTCGATGTTTTGAATCCACCCGTCACTCTGCAGGAGAAAGATGTGGCAGTCTACTTCTACAAAGATTTAAAGCCCTGGAAACCTTATGGGGAAGTTCTACTTTGTCTTATAGGGTCACTATGGGTTGGAATTGACTTGACAGCAGTGAGTTTGGTTTTTTTGGTAATGAAGTGAGGCAACATTCATCAATGGATGCTGTTTTAGTTATCTGTTGACACATGACAAACTACCAGTATGAGGATCAGTGGGCAGTTCTGGTTTACGTGGTGTTAGTTGGGTCACTCATGTGTGTATATTCTTCTGGGATCCCAGCTGGACTAAGATGCCCAAGATGGCCCCAGTCACATCTGAGACTTTGGTGCTGGCTGTCACAAGGGAGCCTTGGTTCTTTCTTTCTTTTTTTTTCTAAATGCATTTTATTGAAATATAATTTATGTACAGTGAAATACACAAAACTAAAGTGACATGGGTCAATGAATTTTTTTCTTTTTTGCAGTGTTCCCTCTCTGTCCCTCCCACCCCTGGCAACCAACAAAGAAAGTTTCCCTCCATATATAAACCTTTCTTTGACCCTCCACAACAATGAACTAATACTATATTTGTCCTTCTGTGACTTATTTCACTCAGCATAATGTCCTCCAAGTTCATCCATATTATGTGGTGTTTTGCAGACTCTACATTATTCTCTAGTGCTGCATAACATTCCAGTATGTGTATGTACCATAGTTTGGTCATCTACTCTTCCGCTGATGGGCACATAGGTTGTTTCCATCTTTTTGCTATGGTAAATAATGCTGTGATGATATATATGGGTGCATATATCTGTTCCTGCCCTGGCTCTCACTTCCTTAGGATATATACCTAGTAATGGGATTGCTGGGTCAAATGGTATCTCCAATTCCAGCTTTCTAAGGAATCGCCATATTGCTTTCCACAGTGGTTATATCACTTCACAGTCCCACCAGCAAAGTATAAGAGTCCCGATCTCTCCACATCCCCACCAGCATTTGTTATTTTCTGTCTTGTTGATCCTTGCCATCAGTGCTGGGGTGAGATGGTCTCTCATTGTTGTTTAGATTTGCATCTCTCTGATGGCCAATGATTGTGAGCATCTCTTTATGTATTAGCTGGCAACCTGAATATCCTCCTTGGTAAAGTGTCTATTCATGTCTTCTGCCCATTTTACAATTGGATTGTTAATTCCTTTGGTGTTGAGGCATTAGAGATTTCTATAAATCTTAGAGATAAGTCCCTTGTCAGATATGTAATGATTGGCTGCAGTGTGGTAAATTACCTGGTCTGGCTTTTCTAGCCATAAGTCTTTGTAAACTCCGTGGTGGAATTTGCTGTGAGCAACTGAGGAGCTCCTGACTGTAAAAGTTATCAACCTGGAGTATTTCTGTTGGGAGTGGCACAAAGCAATGTTCTGGGAGGCTCTCTCTCTGGTGTTTAGAATTCTGATGTTATGATTGGTTAGTTTGGCCACTCTGCTATGCTCAAAAGGAGGCCTCCTAGAGGCAGAAGTGTCTCTCTGACTGCTGGCTGAGAAGGACATGCTGCTGAAAGAGACACGTGCTCCTGAGAGACACATGCTGCTGAGAAAGAGATGCAAGAGACACACATTGCTGAGTGAGACACTGAGGGACACGCGCTGCTGGGAGAGAGAGACTGTGAGAGACTGTTGGCTGAGAGATGGTGGGCTGAGGGAGACTGAGCGTTTTTCCGGGACTTGAATTGTAGCCTGGTGCTTCCCTAATAAACCCCATTATCTGTGAGTTCAGTGTGGCCACTGCAGTGAATTATCCAACCCTGTAGAAGGGTGGTGAGTGCTGTGGGATGAACGGTTGGTGTCAGTGTTGATGAAAGGGCTGGAGGTAGGCAACATGTCTGTCCTCATAGTAATGGGCCTTGGGCTACTGATAGTGACTCTGTCATCTTCTTGTGGGGTTAGAGGAGGTCAGAATATGTGGCCTCCCTGCCTTTTTAGCAGTTGGTATCGGAAGCGGTGGGATTCACTGCAGTGGCTCCAGACTCATAGAAGCATGAGACTTTGTAAAAGAAAGAAGGAAGGGGCCTGGGAAGTGAAACTTTGGATTCTTAGATGGTTAGTTTGTTTGGTGTTACCTCTTAAAGAAGATAATTGATCCAGAGGCTCCAGCTTTTGGTTACACCCAGCCAAAGGCCCAAGGCTATATGCATAGAATGGGATTGTAATCAAGGTGAAGAAATGAACCTGGAATGTCTTAAAAAGGATTATGTGTTTTGCATTATGTGTATACCTGAATGTCCTATGGCTATTGAATGTTTTCTTACCTGCTTGTCCATTAGAAATGATTATGGGGTGTGGATAACAGAGAGCATGTAAGTCCCCCTTTAGCTGATACTTGATTGGATATGTTTAAAAGGGGAAATAGAATTTGCCCAGAAAAAACACAGGCTTTTGTTTTAAGCCCTGTGTGTAGAGTACTAGGAGCTTAGGTAGAAAACCTGAGCCCCACCCAGTACTACTGAGGGAACAGAAGATTTACATTTGAAGAGAAGACCTGAAGAGGAAAAAATGACTGTTTGGCTTTTGGAATTTCCAGCAAGCAAATGGGCTTTGGGTGCATCAAGGCAGGAAGGTACGGTCCATGAGAGAAACCCCTTCCAGGACAGAAAGTTAAAGGAAGCCAGCGGGCAGTTTATATGCTACTCACTTGTGACCACCTATGTCTACTTGAGTGGAAACGGGGGAAGTGCAGCAAAGAAGAAATGGGCTGAGTTTGGTACTCTTTGACCTAGGCCACAGAGGCTGGGGATAAGAGGAAGGGCTGGCTGGTCTGAAGTGCAAGGAGTTGTGAGCCTATGGGCATTGAAATAGTCTCTGAGGACTGAAGATGTGAGAGAAGGTGCTGGTTGGTCTGAAGTGAAGGGAAGAGTGTGACTCCCAAACTTGGCAGTTGGTACCCATGACCTAGCTGGGATGGCTAGGGCTGAGCTGACCAGAACCCGGTGAGTTCTGTGTGGCCACTGCAGTGAATTATCGAACCCAGCAGAAAGGTGGTGAGTACTGTGGGAGAACAGTTGATGTCAGGGTTGATGAAAGGGCTGGAGGGAGGCAGCATGTCTGGTCTCACAGTTATGGGCCTTGGGCTACTGATAGTGACTCTGTCTTCCTCTTGTGGGGTGAGAGGAGGTCAGAAGATGCAGCCTCCCTGCCTTTTTAGCATCAGCAAATATGAATTAGCTGCTATCATTTTTGTTATTTGCTTTTTCGTGGTGTGGATTTCTTTGTTCTGTATAATTTTCTATGCTGAGCTTGTTTTGTTTATGAATCGTGTTATCACTTCCTTCATTGCTATTGTTTTAGTATTTGCTAAATATTTGTGCTGGTCCTCTTTTTAATTTTGATGTGAAGGTTTATCATTTTTCTTTGAGGTTTCCTGTGATTTATAGTTTTCTTCCCAATTTTAGAACAGTCCGTTCTATCTTGTAGTTGTCTTGCCTTCCCTACCATCTAGAAGTTCTGTAATGACACAGTTTTTTCCCTCTTTTTGGTTTGTAGTTGTCCTCATTTGACAATTGATGTCTC
>NW_006921614.1:3301120-3312007 GCF_000298275.1 Orycteropus afer afer | reverse complement strand
GAGGAGTGGCTGGTGGCTTTGAACCGCCAGCCTTCTGGTTAGCAGTCAAGTGCCTTAGCCACTATGCTACCAGAGCTCCCATTCTTTTTGTTTTGATCTTTTTTTCTGGTTTATCCCTTTCCATAGAAGTGTTCAGGTATTTGCCTTCAAACTCACTAATTCTGACTTCCATTGATTCAGTTCTGCTCCTTTGCCCATTCAATGTCTTATCTATTTCTGAAAATTTAGTATTAATCTTCTGGATTTCTGTGTGTAGATTTTGTATCATTTCTAATTTTTCATTATTTTGTCATTTTGTTCTTGTATTGTCTTTTGAAATTATTCTAGGGTTTTCTCTGTGTTTTCCTTGATCTGTCTCTCAACTCGTTGAAGATACCTAAATATAATTCCTTTGAATTCTTTATCAGGGAGTTCCAATGCTGCGTGTTCCTCAAGGATGTGTTTTGGGTCTGTATCCTGGTCCCTTGTTTCTCCTGTTTTATCTTGCTTCTTTGTGTGGACTGTGATGCTCTGTTGTCTCTGAGGCATTGTGACATTTTTGTGTTTATATTTAATTAGTGATTGTATATTGGAGTGACTTGCCCATGATTTTCATTTTCTTTGTATGTTATCTACGCAAGCAGGGTGCTGTGCTCCTTTATTCACTAGTTGACAAGTTTTCCTGTTGTCAGCCTCTCATATATCCCTGCCAACCTTGGCAAACAGACCCCATTATTAGACCCCTGGAATCTGAATGAGAATGTTATCACTTTAAAATCCAAAATGGTTGCCATTTGTAAAGATTCAAAATGGCTGCACCCTCAGTCACTTTAAATATACAAAATGGCCACCATTTGTAAACATTCAAAATGGCTGTGCCCTCGGTCACTTTAAATGTCCAAAATGGCTGCTGTGTGTAAACAATCAAAATGGCTATCCTCTCTGGGCACCAGAAAGTCAAAAGCTCAGTTTGTTTCCTTCATTGTTGTTTCCTTTCCTAGTCATAGGCCACCAACACAGTCTTTCCTGCAGCCCTTGGTGACCAGGGTTGATCTTTATGTCAATTCTCAGGTCCCAATACCACTTGGAAATATTCAGGCTGTTGGTCCCATCAGAGTAGTTGACTGTCAGCAGCTCTGACCATTTCTGTACTCACTGTTTTCATTCAGGATTTTCCACTAGTTGGTGCCTAATCCACTTCTGCATAGTTCTTTTCAAAGCTCAGGGCTCCAGGATTATCCTCTGTATTTCTGTCAATTGGTTTTTCTTTTCTTTGTTGAAGATGGTCTGTAACACTTGTTTGCCTAGTCCTCCATCTTATCAGAAGTTGGAGACTTGGGTCTTGTCCATGTGGCCTCTCATTATTCAGTAGTGTAGCCCAAGCTTCTTTATGTAGTGGCTGGTTTCCAAGGGGTAGAGGCAGAAACTTTCAAAGCTGTCAGGCTTAATAAGGACACAGTGTCATGTCTGCCACATTCAATTATTTCTGTTTCAAAAGGCAAGCCACAAAGTCAGTCCAGATTTAAGGGAAACAGACATAGACTATACCTCCTGATGGGACAGTGACCATCTTTGGGAACAATCTACTGTTGTCTGTTTCTGACCACAAGTCACATCCCTTCTTTATGCAAAATATACTTACCCTGCTCCCAAGTTTTCCCTTCCATCTTGGCATTGATCCAAAGTCTGAGATCTTGTAATGTAAATCAGGTCCTCAGATGAATTTCCTATTGATCTAAAATCTATGAACCCAAAAGGACAAGTTATGTCCCTCTACACACCTAACATACCATGACAAGATTGTAATAGGGCCTTGTATTCAGAAAAGGGAAGAATGGGAAATCATTTTCCATAGCAATTCTATATCTAGACAGACACATGTCATTAGTTCATATGGTTCTGGGGCCAGATATGGGAGGAATCGCTGGTGTCCATTTCTGGAAACAATATATTAGATGCTAATTCTGTGGATAAAAGTTGAATAAGAACTTTTAAACTCAAAATTTCAGAAACTTTATACTGCAGAGATCAGGCAGACACTATTTGAATTTAATAACCAGTCTTTCAGATCTAGAAGTGGGGCAACAAGAATGATGTCCTGCAAGATGTAGGAAGTACAGAGCATCACTTCACATGTATTCTTGCCTAGAAATTGGCCCTGAATCTGTTCAGATGTTTAGAGCTGACAAGTCATTTACAGGAAACATGAGAAATAGAGGAACAAGTTGAATGGTGTGAGAAGCAGTTGGATCCAGGATGTCGGACATTCTACAACATTAATGACCTAGTTTCCTCAGTAAATCAGTGGCATGAAAAATAAATGGAGGAGGAACTGTTATAGAATAAAAGAGACTTAAGAGACATAACAAACAAATGCAATGTGTTGACCATATTTGAATCCTGATTCAAATAAAACAATTGTAGATCACACCTCTTAATTATAGTTTGGGTATTACATGATGTTAAGGAATCATTGTTAACTTTATTAGGTGTAATAATGGCATGGTGATTATGTATAAAAAAAGATCCTCATCAGTTAGAGATGCATGCTAAACTGTTTATGGATAAAATATAGTGCCTGGGATTTGCTTTAAAATATTCAAGAAAAAAAATACATGGAACAGAGTTGGAAGCAAATAAAACAGCTTGGTAAAATGTTGATAACTGTTGCAGGTAGGTAATGGGTAAATGATGGCTACCCACTTCTATGAATGTTTGATTTCTATAATAAAAATTTTAAAAAGTCAGAAAAATAGTTTCTGAATTAAGGGACTGAATTTGGGTCTCTCCTGAATAAATAAATAAAATGCCAACACTTTTGGTGCAGGATTCTTGGTAGTATGTAGTGGTGACTCAGAGCCCTGGCTTTGAATCAATTCTCTGATGGGTAAGGATGGTGTGATAGTTAAGTTTGTTTGTCAGCTTGGCTGGGCCTGGTTGAGTGTCTGGGCAGCTGGATGTAGCATTCCCCATGATGAGAGTGGTAATCAACTCCATGGTGGAATCTACCGTGAGTGGCTGAGTAGCTGCCTTAGGGAATGTGGTCTGCTTCCTGTATATAAGGAGAAGCTTTGGGAATGGTCCCTAGCTTATGGCATGCTTGAACCCTGCATGTAGCCATTGTTCAGCAGCCTGCCATGCTCTGCTGACCTAGGGACTTACAATGAACTTAAATTAGTGGCCTGCATTGTGGTTTGGTCATATTGGGACTGTGCCATTTTGCTTGTCAGCCTCAGCAGCCAGAAGCTGTCTGAGTGAAGAAAAGCCTCTAGCTTCAGTGGGCTGGGAGCTGGAGGCAGAGCTGAAGCCCAAGGCTGAGGGGCTTTCACCCAGCCCCTAGAACTCAGCACTTTGAGCTTGGACTTAAAGCCTTAAAACTATAAGAGAATAAACTCCTGATTGTGAAGGCCATCTCATTTGTGGTATATTCTAGTCAGAGCGGCGCTAGGTAACCAGAACAGATGGAATGGACTGTGGTTAAAGGCAGGATAAGGCAAGCTGAGAGTTTATTTGATAGCTTGCAGCAGCAGCACAGCACATTGCTGTGGAGTATGATCCGAATCATAGCGACCCCTCCTTGGGTTTCTGAGGTGGTATCTCTATGGAAGTAGATTGCCCAACCTTCCTTCTGAGGAGTGGCTGGTGGGTTTGAACTGCCAGCCTTCTGTTTAGAAGTCAAATGCCTTAGGCACTATTCCTGGCACTTTCAATTGAAGTTAAATTATCCACTGACTTGTATTAGACAAATTAGTCAATACATCAATCAACTGTTTATGGAGTTCTTATAATTTAAAAAAAGTTAATTATTTTATCATAATACCTGCTCAGGGCTTTGAAAAATCAAATAGTCATAGAAAATTTACAATGAAAAGAAGAGCAGCTCCCTGCTCCATGCTTCCCTACCTGGATTTCCTTTCCCCAGAGTTGCAAGTTTCAAATCTTCTAGTTCTTTTTCATGTTTATTATTAGGCATTTGACTGCTAACCAGAAGCCTGGCAGTTCAAACTCACCAGCCACTCCTCAGAAGGAAGGTTGGGCAATCTACTTTCATAGTGGTACCACCTCGGAAATCCAAGGAGGGGTCGCCATGAGTTGGATCAGACTTGATGTCAGTGTTTGTGTTGTGTTATGTTGAAATAATCTGTTTATGATAATCCTATTTCTCTCCTTTATTTTAGGTATGATCTATTGGCCCCTTGCCATGTACTTCCTAGGCAGAATTTAGCTCTCTTACATGACCTTCCATGTATACAAACTCTCGTATCTTCCTGATAACTTAATTTCTTTTTTATTAAATAAATGTTAAGTGTTTGCATTATGAAAACCATGTAAACATTGCTCACAGCTCAGAAGCATGCTCTGACTCTCTTTTCTTTCTTGTGTAACTTTTTCATTTCTCAGAAATGAATAATTATCTCATTTTTCCATTTGTTTAGTTTCCTGGTACCTAAGGCAAATTTGTTGTTGTTGTTGTTATGTGCCGCCGAGTCAGCCCCGACTCATAGCGACCCCTCCAAATTCCGTACTGGAGCTATGAAACTCCAGAAAGTTCTCAATATGCTCAAATACATCAGGTAAGCTAGTGATTCTATTTTTTCCCTAGAGACATCCCTCCTGGATATCTCTGCCTTCCAGCTCCAAAGTGAACTGGTCATTCTGTAGGCCCGCATTGTGGGTGTTATCCTGGAACTTCTGTTCACCTCTTTCCTCAGTTTGACCTATTGTTTCCTGGATCCCATGTCTCTCTCTTTGCTGGATTACTCCTTTGTTTTGGTAGCATACACCCTCCTGCAGTTTATTGAGACAGGGCATACGGGGGAGGAATGAATATTTTTCTTGGTGTTATATTTAAGATAAAATGAAAATCCAGATCTGTCGTCACAGGCTGGGTTCCCTGTGGGGCAGTTTCTGTGGTGGAGATTAGCATGCAGGGGGCTTACTAAATGTGCTCTTGGGATCAACACACTGGAAGGGAAGGAACTGGGATTGGGCAGATAGAAAGATTGAGTTGCAGTGCAGTCCCACTGAGGTCTCAGATGATCCTACATGTTGTTATAGAGCTGAAGTGAGCTTTCAGAGTTCTCCTAATTTGAGGTGAGAATGACAAGCCTTTCTTTATACACCCACAACAACCAGGCATTGGGTTTTGGCCACTTTGGGAAAAGGGGTGTGACTTTTAATGAGGCACTGTCTTTAGCCAAAGTAATTCCTGTGGTGAGTTAAGTGTCTCTGTTTTTGTACCTTCTCCGATACACATCAACTGACTCTGAATTTAAATACCCTCTCTGACACCAACAACAAACACAGTTCTTCTTCTAACCCCAACCACCAGAGCTAGGTCAGACAGCAAAAGTGCAAAAGTTAAAGGTCACAGTCTTCCAGATTGCCAAAATTTCAGATGCCAGCTACAAGCCTGAGAATCCCTGTGACACACTCACTTCTGACCTACTGACTACAATCTACAGGTTTCCCACTACCCCTTCAGGATGCCAGCTATAATCTTAGGGTCCCCAGACCTCCCTTTGCTTTTGACCTGTTGGGTACAAATTCAGGGGTTTCCACTTCCTCCAGTTATTGGGTTCAATAACTCCCAAAACTCAGGAAAGCACTATACTTATTACAGCTTTATTATAACTAAAAGGATGCAAATGAAGAGATGCATATGGCAAGGTCTGTGTTGTAGTTTTGCCACAGACATTATTTTACATCTTTCCCCATCACTGATGCCTCTAACAACATAGGATCTGCTGAGTTGCATTGCCAAGAAGCAGGGCCTTTTTCTCGGCAACATGGACTCACTGCAGCACTCTTTCTTCCTCTAGTGGTCAAGCTTTTGGGCCAGAGCAGTAGTCCCACATGCAAGAATGTACTTCTCCAGAACCTGAAAAGGTCTACCAGGCATTGCAATACTTTCTTCATGGTGAGAGTTGCAAGATGCAATAATTCGCTTGCACTTTAGAGGATATGTCCTGAACGCTGGACATTTACCAATTTTTACCAATCCTGTGAGTACTTAATCTTTGTAGGGTTCACTGCCACCCTTAGAATACACACATCTTAAATGTTCTAGTTGCTATGGTGTGATATTCTGCAGGTGGTCCAGCTGGTCCTGATCTCTTTGGGCTATTATGACAGAGAATTAACATAGCCCTGCACCAAAGCTATCATGTCATATGGTTGTGTCTTCCAACTGAATGTTTGTTTCTAATCCTACTTCTTGATAGGAATGGAAGAGAATGTGTTCACTAGATCCATAGCCACATACCATTTACCCAGGCTATGTTAATCTGCTGTAGGATAGACATAACATCAATCTGCAATTGGGAATACTACATAGTTGAATCTGCAGTCATCCACAATCATCCTCCAGGTCCTGTCTGGTTTTTACAGGGGTCAATCTGGAGATCGCTTCACCATTTGGTGAGTGGCATAATCTCTGTCTTTCCCCATGGAATGCAAATTGCTTCTTGTTTACTTTTGGGTGGAGGAGGGGCAGTTTCAGTGGCTTCTACTTTGCCTTCCCCATTGTGAGAGCTCTCACCCCACATGCGAAGGTACCAATGAAATAGACCACATTCAAAGACTTGAGAAATGACCACCAGGTGAATCCATGGACTCAGTGTCCTGTAGGGTCACTGTGAGTTAGAATCAACTTGACAGCATAGAGTTTGGTTTGGGTTTTAGTTGCTATGAGTGAGCCATCAGCCTGGTCTGCGGAAGAGTACTACCATAGAATGGTTCTGTGAAGCTTCTCTCACCAGCCACTACTAGGTGCTTTGGAAAATGACATATTCTCTGGGTCTCCTTTCATTGCCTGGTCAACTCTGAGCTTTCCATTTCTTTCGTTCACCATCTGCCATGGCAATACTGGTGTTTCTACATCACTCAGTGTGGAGTAACACTTTTTACCAGGCCCCTAGTTTGTGTTTGAACCATCTCTTCAGAGTCCTGCCAGGGTGTTAAATCCTGTATCTCAAGAGCATGTTCCCAAACCAAGAAACCCTTCTGTATTAGTTAGAGCTCTTCAGAGAAACATAACCTACAAGATATCTGTGATACAATCTTGAGGAAGAATCTTTATCCCTCAGAAACTTCAGTTTTTGCTCTTAAGGTCATCAGTTGATTGAATCAGGCCCTCAACTGAATCAGGCCTGCCCACATTATTGGAGGTAATCTTCTTTACTTAGAGTCAAGATTGTAAATGTTAATTGGAATAACAAAATAACCTTCACAGAAAACTTCACAGTCAAACAACTGGGTATTAGTACCTAGTCAAGTTGACACAAAATTATTCATCACACTTTCTTTATCCAACCTTGCACTCAGCCTGCCTTGATAAAACACCCTCAGAATTCTACATCAGTTCTCGGAGCTCCTGACAGCACATGATATCACATGAAAGTCGTGGCTAAAGCTTCTCCTTTTCTTCCCTTAGAGGTACTAGCACATGCTGTGGTGCGATGGATCACTTTTATGTGGTCTTACTCACTATAGTCTTGTAAACTCAACTAAAAAAACTTGCTGCCATTGAGTTGGATCCAACTCATAGCAAGCCCTCCTTGGGTTTCTGAGGCAGTATCACTACGGAAGTAGATTGCTCAACCTTCCTTCGGAGGAGTGGCTGGTGGGTTTGAACCACCACCTTTCTAGGTAGCAGTCAAATGCCTCCCACCAAATGATTCCTTACAGAAACAATAGAAGACAGACACAGAGTAATCCCTCACAGTTACCCAGACACTGTGGGAGTGAGATCCAATGGAACTACTATCTCAGGACCATAGTACTGGGGGACATCAGACTCAATTGGCACAACAAAATACATAAAAGCTTTGTTCCACATGCTACATTGGTGAGTAGCGACTGGGGTCTTAAAAGCTTTCAAGTAGCCATCTAAAATGCACCTAATGGTCTTCTACTGTTGGAAGTGAAGAAGAGTGCAAAACAAACAAACAAACAAACAAAACAAAGGCATTTGGAAGCAGTCAGCCCTAGGACATGATGGTCCTTGAGACCAGAACTAGATAGTGCCTGGCTACCAATGCCAACCACTCAGAAGAAGATCAAATCTGGAGATCCTGGATAGAGTGGGAGGAAAAATGTGAAACAAAATCCAAAAACTCAGTAATGACCAGAAATACTGGTCAGATGGAGTCTGGTGAGACCCCTGATACTATGGCCCTGGGACACATTCTGGGCCTGGAATAAAACTCATTCCCAGGGGCTGGCTCTCAGCCCAATAGTTAACAAAATGTACATGCAGACCACTTAACCCAGGGTGACACACCCACATACTCTATGGAAATATATCCCTTGGAGCAATAGACCATGGGGCACCAGAGGGGCAACATTCACACGGAGGAAATGCTGGACAAACAGGAGGGCATAACTATGGGGGGAGGGTTACTGGGCAGGGAAGGGAGGAGACTGGGTTAGGGTTGGGCATGGTAAATGGGGAGTGAAACTAAATGTACAAATAACATTGAATGTAAAACAAACTCTTAAAATAAAAAAATAACTAAACAAATAAACCTTATGCCATCAACCCTGATGATTCCATCTGGGACTTGAAATAGAAGAATGAAGCAGCTGGAGGGCCTTGTATGGATGATCGGATACTAAATTTCCAAGGGCAGAACCTTCCAAATATCTCAGATCAAGGAATGTGAAACCATCACATTCATCAGGAGAGGCTGATGTGCCTGCAAGTCCCCAAGGGTGGCTATAACAGGGTTGCCTGTGCTTTACACCCCTGATGGTCTTGTCTCCCCATTCCACTCCTTTCTTCCCAGGCCATTGTGATCTTTTGAAACATATATATGAATATATCCATTCTTTGTAGAAAATCTTCAATGGTTCACCATCACCAATAGAAAAAAAAAAAAAAAAAAGATTGGGTGGGACTATGCAAATAAGTGCTTATGGTCTACCAAAGGGATCGGACAGCTTGCTTCAGAAAAAGATGTATCGCACACTTGTGCCTGGGGACTGTGCAAATAAGGTATATGGAATCCAAACACAGTGATTAGTTAGTTTTGCCATCTGCTAGGCTTAAAACGAGCCATCCCAGAGACAGAAAAGAGGGACCTCACTACCACCAAGAAGAAAAGACAGGAGTGGAGCACATCCTTTGGACCCGGGGTCACTGTCCTGAGAACATCCTAGACCCAGGAGACAAAGAAAGAGTTGTAACACCAGAGATGGTACAAGACAGCAGGAAGCAGCAACAGAGAAACAACAGCAGCAAAACCAGGAGACCAGCAGCAGATGGTGTGGTGGCCTTTTTAGCCCATGGAATGATAGAGCTGAGAATCTTCAGATGAGAGACTTCCTGGTGGAGTGGAGTGCTTCTGGGCACTTATTGGTGGAGTATGAGCTTTTTAACACTTGCCTGAACAGAGCAGAGGCTGCAAGGCTGAGGGACAAAGAGAGGCCTGCCTGTGGGCACAGTTGAGAAAGAGCTGTCCTGACTGAAGAACTGTATCCTCAGTCATTCTGGATCCTGAATTGCAACCTGTTACTTCCCTAGTGAATCTCATAATTGTGAGAATTATCTGTGACTTTTGTGTTGATTTTACAATAAATTATCAAACCCAGCAGCGAAGTAGAAAGTAGGAATACAGAGTAGAGGGGACAGATGGTAATTGGTAAAAAGGTTGGAGAGCAGAGGTATGTCTGACCTCCACTTCATAGAAATCAGCCTTAATCTTGATCCTCTTTCCTTCCCCTTGTGAAGTTAGAAGAGGTCAGAAGCCCCCACTATCTCACCATTTTTACACAATCCTAGCCAGCTGTATGATGAAATGATCCTGGTTATTGGCCTGGTGTCAAGAAGGGGAGGTGAGGACAGATTCTGAGCAGGTAGACATGATAACTTGTGGGAAGGGGCGCTTGTGTTGTGTTCAAACAAGCAGGGAGTGCTAACCCTTAGTTGCGAGGGGTGGGCCACTTCTGAAGGCTCACAGCATTCAAGGGAATCTCAAAATTTAAGGTTTTTAGGTGCATCAAACTAGTTGTTTCCCAACCAGGGATCTGACTTTGGTAGAGGCACCTGCCTTGGTTGGGAGTGAACCTTCTTTTGAGCTCAGCTGCTCTTATGTTTAAATCTAGAACCTATTTCTGCCTTCCCATGGCAAGAGGCAAAAATTTCTGTACACTACCAAGGAAGCCCTCTCTTTTAACTGTTTTATTCAGATATAGTTCACAGACCACACAATTCACCTACTTACAGTTTACAATTTTTGGTAGTTAAGGTTGTATGTCAGCTTGGCTGGGCCTGGTTGAGTGGCTGGGCAACTGGTGGTAGTTATTCCCCATGATGAGACTGGTAATCAACTCCATGGTGGAATCTACTATGACCAGCTGAGTAGCTGCCTTAGGAATGTGGTCTACTTCCTGTATATCAGGAGAAGCCCTGGGGAATGTTGTTGTTATTGTTAGGTGCTGTTGAGTTGTCTCTGACTCATAGCGACCCTATGCACAGGGGAATGAAACAGCGCCTGGTCCTGAGCCAGCTCCATGATTCTTGCTATACTTGAGCCCATCACTGCTGCCACCGTGTCAATCCATCTCATTGAGGGCCTTCCCCACTTTTGTTGACCCTCCACCTTACCAAGCATGACATCCTTCTCCAGGGAATGGTCCCTTCTGACAACATGACCAAAGTATGTGAGACAAAATCTGGCCATTCTCGTCTCCAAGGAGCATTCTTTCTGGCTGCACTTCCTCCAGGACAGACCTGTTAGTTCTTTTAGCAGTCCCCAGTACTTTCAGCATTCTTTGCTAACACCACAGCTCAAAAGCATCAATTCTTCTTGGGTCTTCCTTATTCATTGTCCAGCTCTCACATGCATATGAGGTGATTGAAAATATCATGGCTTGTGTCAGGCACATCTTAGTCCTCAAGGAGAC
>NW_006921614.1:3299853-3300362 GCF_000298275.1 Orycteropus afer afer | reverse complement strand
CATTTTTGAATTATCTTCAGTAAGATTTTACTTGCATTGATATTAATGATATTGCTCGATAATTTACACATTGTGTGAGATCACCTTTCTTTGGAATGGGTACAAATATGGATCTCTTCCAGACAGTTTGCTAGGTAGCTGTCTCCCAAATCTCTTGGCATAACCGAGTGAGTGCCTCCGGCGTGGCATCTGTTTGTTGAAACATCTCAATGGGTATTCCATCAATTCCTGGAGCCTTGTTCTTCACCAATTCTTTCAGTGCAGCTTTGACTTCTTCCTTCATTACCATTGGTTCTTGAACATATGCCACCTTCTGAAATGGATGAAGATCAACCAGTTCTTTTTGGTACAGTGACTGCGGTGTAGTAAATTACCTAGTGTGGTTTTCTACCCATAAGTCTTTGTAAACTCCATGGTGGGATTTTCTATGAGCAACTGAGGAGCTCCTGATTGCTGAAGTTGTCCATCTGGAGTATTTCTGTTGGGAGTGGCACAAAACAATGTTCTGG
>NW_006921614.1:3298702-3299380 GCF_000298275.1 Orycteropus afer afer | reverse complement strand
GTCTGGCCCTGAAGTAATAGGCCTTGGGTTACTTCTGGCAATCCTGTCTTCCTCTTGTGGGATTAGAGGAGGTCAGAACATGTGGCCTTCTCACCATTTTTTCAGTGACACTGTGTATTCCTTCTATCTTCTTTTGAGCTTCCTGCATCATTCAATATTTTGCCCATAGAATCTTTCAGTATTGCAAGTTAAGGCTTAATTTTTTTTTTTTTTTTCTCATTTCTTTCAGCTTGAGAAATGCCCAGTGTGTTCTTCTCTTTTGGTTTTCTAACTCCAGGTCTTTGCATATTACATTATGTAATTGGTTTTGTCTGCTCTAGTTGCTCTTTGACATCTTCTGTTCAGCTCTTTTATCTTGTCATCTCTTCCATTTGCTTTCACTACTCTTTGCTCAAGGGCAAGTTTCAGAGTGTCTTCTGACATCTATTTTGGTCTTTTCTTTCTTTCTCGTATTTTTAATGACCTCTTGTTTTCTTCATGGATGATGTTTTTGATATCATCCCACCATTCTTCTGGTTTTCAGTCATTGGTGTTCAATGCATCAAATCTATTCTTTAGATGGTCTCTAAATTCAGGAGGGATGTATTCAAGGTCATATTTTGGCTCTCGTGGACTTGTTTTAATTGTCTTCAACTTCAAGTTGAACTTGCATATGAGCAGTTGGTGGTCTGTTCCACA
>NW_006921614.1:3297732-3298602 GCF_000298275.1 Orycteropus afer afer | reverse complement strand
CTCCTGGCCTTGTTTTGGCTGAAGATATTGAGCTTCTCCATTGCCTCCTCCTGGCCTTGTTTTGGCTGAAGATATTGAGCTTTTCCAACTCTTCTTGCCACAGGT
Source organism: Orycteropus afer afer (assembly GCF_000298275.1). Taxonomy (NCBI): domain Eukaryota; kingdom Metazoa; phylum Chordata; class Mammalia; order Tubulidentata; family Orycteropodidae; genus Orycteropus; species Orycteropus afer. The sequence goes on along the minus strand of NW_006921614.1, from coordinate 3,298,497 downwards.
GTAGCCTTGGGAAATGGTCTCTAGTTTATGGCACTTGAACCCTGCATGTGGCCGAGTCATTGTTCAGCAGCCTGCCGTACTCTGCTGACATTGGGACTTTCAATGGGCTTGAATTAATGGCCTGCTGTGTGGTTTGGTAATACTGGGACTGTGCCTTGTTACTTGTCAATCTTGGGCTTGTCAGCCTCGGCAGCCAGCAGCTGAATGAACAAAAGCCTCCACCTTCAGTAGGCCTCTAGCAGGAGGCAGAGCTGAAACCCAAGGTTGAGGGGCTTTCTCCCGGCACCTAGAGCCTGGCACTTTGAACTCAGACTTAAATTGTAAAAATAAACTCCTGTTTGTTAAAGACATCCCATTTGTGGTATATTCTTGTCAGAGTGGCACTAGGTAACCAAAACACAGTTCAGTGTTTTTTGGTATATTCACAGGGTTGCATAGCCATCACAAAAATCTTATTTTAGAGCATTATTTCTCCTTTCTAAGGGAAACCTTGTACCCATTAGCAGTCGCTCCCTATTTGCCCATCTTCCTAGCCCTTAGCAAAATCTCTATAGATTTACCTATCCTGGACATTGTAAATTATAAATGAAATTATATGATATGTGATCTTTTGAGTCCAGCTTCTTTAACTTATTGTAATTTTTCTGGTTACCTAGTGCCACTCTGACAAGAATATACCACAAATGGTATGGTCTTAACAAACAAAAGTTCATTCTTACAATTTGGAGGCTTTAAGTCCGAGTTCAAAGTGCCAGGCTCTAGGGG
>NW_006921614.1:3282070-3297487 GCF_000298275.1 Orycteropus afer afer | reverse complement strand
TTATGGTAGATCCCACCATGGAGTTGATTGCCAGTCTCATCATGGGGAATAACTACCACCAGCTGCCCAGCCACTCAACCAGGCCCAGCCAAGTTGACAAAAACCTAACTACCACAGTAATGTTTTAAGGTTCATTCATATTGTAGCCTGTATCAACACTTCATTTCTCTTTATTGCCAATAACATTGCATTTTGTGGATATATCATATTTTATTATCCATTTGTCAGTTGATAGAATTTGGGTTTTTACACCTTTTTTTTCACTATTATGAATAATGCTGTTATGAACATTCATATACGAATTTTTGTGCAGTTATACATTTTATTTTTGTTGGGTATATTCCAAGGAGTAGAATTGCTGAGTTATACAGTAACTCTGTTTAGCATTTTGAAGAACTGCCAAACTATTTTGAAAAGTGGCTCTGCTATTTTACATTTCCACCAATTTCTCCACATCTTTGCTAACACTTGTTATTGTATGTCTTTTATTATTATTATTATTATTATAGCCATTCTAGTGGATGTGAGGTGGTATCTCATCATGATTTTGATTTGCATTTCTCTACTGACTAATGATGTTGAGCATCTTTTCATGGGCTTATTGGCCATTGGTATATCTTCTATGAAGAAATGTCTATTCAAATCCTGTTTTAAAATTTGGGTTGTCTTTTAATTATTGATTTGTAAGAGTTCTTTATGTATATTAGATGCAAGTCCCTTATCAGATATACAATTTGACACATTTTTTTTCTCCATTTCTTGAGTTGTCTTTTCACTATCTTGATGGTATCTTTGGATCATGAAAGTTTGTAATTTTGATGAAACTCAATTTATCTCGTTTTTCTTTCATCACTTGTTTGTTTGCTGTTGTATCTAACAAATCATTGCCTAACACAAGTTCACAAAAATTTATATTTACATTTTCTTCTAAGGGTTTTAAATCTCACATTTAGGTTTATGATTCATTTTTAATTAATTTCGTGTGTGGTGTGAAGTAAGAGCAAAATTTCATTCTTTTGCATGTGGATTTCCAGTTGTCCCAGTATCATTTGTTGGGAAAACTATTCTTTCCTGATTTAGGTCTTGGTCACACTTAGCTTTGAATTGCCAGTTTTAATTTTTCTCAGCTTTTAATTGTCTTTTTCTAGAGCTCAACTGAGTTTGGCAATAGCCATCCAATTCTATTGTCCTTATAGTGATTCAAGACCGAAAACCAAACTCATTGCCATCTAGTCGATTCTGACTCACAGTAACCCCCACTGGGTTTCTGAAGTGGTAAATCTTTGTGCAAGTAGATTGCCCCATCTTGTTTCCTCCTTATTTCTTGAACATTATCAATACAAGAATTTTGAAATGTTAGCAAAGAGAATCCAGCAACACATAAAAGAAAATACATTACAACCAATTAAATATTATACAGGAAAGCATTTTTTTTTTTCCTGTTTTTTAAAGGTCTGATTGATATACTTTTTTGACATCATAGTAAATTTACAGATTAACTTAGGGAGAACTGATATTTGATAAAATTGAGGCTTTCCAGCAAATGTTCCGTCATCTACTTGAGACTTACTTTACAAAACCTTTTTTTTAAAAATGTTGATCTTTTGCATTTCTAATTCAGTCTATCTATGTGTTTCATCTCTTTATTATTGTTATAAATAGAATTTTCTTTCATCATTTTCTGACTGGCTACTGTTCAGATATGACTAGCCATATTATACTACATTTCCTTATTGTTTATAATAATTTTCCATTAGATTGCTTGTGTTTCCTAGCTATATATTGCTGTATCACGTGTGACTTGTCTTAATTGATTTCTCAATACTTATCTTTCTTTGCATAGATATTGCTAAGTGTGATTCGTGTAAAATTTTATTCTGTGTTATTGTCTTTCACAGGTTTTTATGTGAATGCGTAGATGCTTTATAAAAAAAATAATTGGGATATTTTCTTATTTTTTCATGCTCTGTTATTGTTGTTGCTGCTATGTGCTGTGGGTTAAATAGATTTGGGGTTATTTAGTCCTTAAAAATTGGTTAGGGTGTATCTGAGAGGTCATCTGAGCTTTTTTGATGTGTGTGTGTTTCCAAAACCAAATTAACTGCCATTGAGTTGGATCCAACTCAGTGACCCCCTTGGGTTTCCGAAATGGTATCAGTATGGAAGTAGATTGCCCAATTTTCCTTCCAAGGAGTGACTGGTGGGTTTGAACCGTCAGCCTTCTGAGTAGCAGTCAAATGCCTTAGGCACTATGACACCAGAGCTCCCATGTGTGTTTAGCTTTTTGATAAATGTCTTCTTATCTTTTCTGTCACTTTTTCTTTTCCAGGATTGGTTTGGCAATTTATATATTCCTAGAAAAACCATCCTTTTAAAATGTGCATACACTGAGTTGAGGAAGGACCTGATACGGTGCACTAGCAAATGCACTCCCTTTCATTGGTGTGCCATTCAAGTTCAGCTTCGATGAAAGTTTTAGTAATTCAACTCTTACCTTGTACCTGGGCCAATCAATCTTCCACCCACTATCAAGGACAGGTTCCCCAATGGCACCTGGGCAGCAAATGATAACACCTCAGCATCCATCATCTTGCTTACCAGGCTGTCCTCTAAATTAATAGAAGTCAGTATGCTTTAAAAATAATACTGGGTGATGCAGAGGATAAAGCAGGGAGAGAGAAAAAAGTTGTAAGAGCAGGAATGGTCTTATTTGACTAGTTCTATTGTGAAGTTGTCCCTGGCCTTGCATTCTTGTGGCAGTGGGGGAGGGTGAGTTGAGGGTGGAGTGCTGGACTCAGGAGTGTGTGAAGAGGTAGAAATCTTAGTAAGACTATGTTAATCACACTGTCTTGTAGGTGGTAAGGGGGTGGTCATATATTCCAATTCTGGCCAATGGCATTTGAGATGTTGTTCTGGTTACCTAGTACCACTCTGACAGGAATATACCATAAATGGGATAGCTTGAAGAAACAGGAGTTTATTCTCCTACAGTTTGGAGGCTTTAAGTCTGAGTTCAAAGTGCCAGGCTCTAGGGGCTGGGTGAAAGCCCCTCAACCTTGGGCTTCAGCTCTTCCTCCTGCTCCCGGCCCACTGAATGTGGAGGCTTTTTTTCACTGAGCTGCTGACTGCTGAGGCTGACAAGCCCAAGGTTGACAAGTAACAAGGCTAAATCCCAATATCACCAAACCCCACACCAGGCCATTAATTCAAGTCCATTAAAAGTCCCAAGATTGGCATGGCAGACTGCTGAACAACAACTCAGCTACATGCAGGGTTCAAGCGTGCCATAAGCTAGAGACTGTTCCCCAAGGCTTCTCCTTATATACAGGAAGCAGACCACATCCCACATCCCTAAGGCAGCTACTTAGCTTCTCACAGTAGATTCCACCATGGAGTTGATTACCAGTCTTATCATGGGGAATAACTACCACTGGCTGCCTAGCCATTCAACCAGACCGAGCCAAGTTGACACCCAATCTTAACCACCACTGATGTCTTTTTGCAGGTGTTTGTGCTTGTCATAGCTGTCTTGCCACCAGTCTGAGGATGAAGCCAATACATGGAGGAGAGCAGAGCAAAGAGAATCATAGAGAAAGGCACTGGAGCCTGGATAAGCCCAGAGCTCAGGGTGTTCCTGATGTAAAACATTTGGTAAGTTAGGGTTTCCATCACTTACAGTTGAAGACATCTACGGCAGGTACACCATGATGTTAAAGTAGAACTATTTCTGTTTTAGATTCAGCAATGGCACCAAGAGCAGACACTAACTACCATGTGTCAAAATAAGACTACTCATGTAGAACTTGAAAAATAGATTTCCAAAAATCAGTTTTTGTCCCCCCAAAAGATATATTAAAGTCATAATCCCTGGTACCTGTGAATATGATCTTATTTGAAAATAACATCTTTGTAGATGTAATTAGTTAAGATGAGATCATTAGGGTGAGTCTTAATCTGTTTATACCTAGGGTCCTTATAAGAACAGAAGAGACACAGAGACATACAGAGGGAAGGTAGTCATGTGAAAATGGAGTAAGAAACTGGAGTGAGGTAAGGTGACCAAAAAACACATGAAAAGATGTTCACAATCATTAGCCATTAGAGGAATGCAAATCAAAACTACACTGAGACACAATCTTACCCATATAAAAATAGCACTGATTTTTTTTTTTTAAATAACAACCCAGAAAACAATAAATATTGGCAAAAATGTGGGAAGATCAGAATTCTTGTGCATTGCTGGTGGGATTGCAAAATGGTACAACTACTGTGAAAAACAATATGGTGCTTCCTCAAAAAGCTAGAAATGGGACTACCTTATGATCCAACATTCTTAGTCCTAGGTATATACCCTAGAGATCTAATAGCAGTATTATGAATAGACATACTCACACCTATGGTCATTGCAGCAATATTCACAAAAGCAAAAAGATAAAGCAACCCAAGTGTCCATCAACAGATGAAAGAATAAAAAAAAAATGTGGCATATACATAAAATGGAATAGTATGCACCTATGAAGAATAATGTTGAGTTCAAAAAACATTTTATAGCATGGATGAATCTAGAGGACATTATGATGAATGAAATCAGTCAAGCATAAAAGGACAAATATTATATGATACTATTTTTATAAAAAGATAATAATAGGTATATACACAGAAATCACTGGTGTTTGGTGGTTACCAGGGATGGGAAGGCAAGGGATGGTGAATCACTCTCTAGACAGAGGACACTTGTTATTTTTGGTGATGTTGTTGTTGTTATTATGTGCCATCAAGTCGGACCCGACTTATAGCGACCCCTCCTTGGGTTTCCGAGGCAGTATCACTACAGAAGTAGATTGCCCCATCTTCCTTCTGAGAAGTGGCTGGTGGGTTTGAACCACCAGCCTTCTGATTAGCAGTAAAGTGCTTTAGGCACTACGCTACCAGAGCTCCCATTTTTGGTGATGGAAAAGGCAATACTGAATGTGGGTGAAATGTGTACAACTTATATAAAGGTAATTGATGACAATAAGAAATATGTGGATTAAGGGACCTTATTGATAAATGCTATGACATACACAATTTGGTAACAACAGCAATAACAACCCCAAAATATGTGAGTGGTTACATAGGTATAGATATGTATGCATACATGTGTATAGCTAGGTATATGGGTGTATATGTAACATAGTGCCTAAGGCACTTGACTGCTAACCAGAAGGCTGGTGGTTCAAACCCACTAGCCACTCCTCAGAAGGAAGGTTGGGCAATCTACTTCCTTAGTGATACTGCCTAGGAAATCCAAGGAGGGGTTGCTCTGAGTCAGGTCCGACTCAATGGCACATAAGAACAACAACATAGGCATAGATACATACACGTTTGTGTGTGCTGCATTTATATTTATATATATAATACAGTACATAAAGGTACACTCATGGACACCTCCAAGACATAACCAAATACCTCACAAGATTGGCTTACTGGGTTTGAAGGCTTAAGACCACTGTCTCATGGGACAGCTTGGTCAATTGGCACAAAGTAGTCTATATCTTAGTATGGTAAGTAGTGTCTGGAGTCTTAAAACTTGAGAGTGGCCATTTAAGATACAACTACTGATCTCTACTGATTTGGAGCAAAAGAGAAAGAAGGAAACCAAAGACTCAAAGAAGAAACTAGTCTACAGGATTAATTGCCTACACAAACCATGGCCTCATTTATCCAGAGACCAGAAGAACTTGATGGTGCCTACCCTTCACGACCAACCATTCTGACCAGGGACACACGATGGTTCTAGATAAAATGGGAGAAAATTTTAGGACAAAACTCTAGTAATGAAAAAAAAAAAAAAGCAAAACTAGTTTTACTGAACTGGTAGAGACTAGAGGCACCCTCAAGACTATTGCCCTGAGATACTCTTTAAACTTTGAACTGAAACTACTCCAGGAGGTCACCCTTCACCTAAATAACAAATTGGATCATAAAATAAACAATATCACCCATGAGTATTGTGTTCCTTAAAAAAAATCATCTATATGAGACCAAACAGCCAACATTTACTCTAAAGCAAAAATGAGAATTTCAGGGGAAGCTGGATTAACAGAAGTAGAACAACCAGAATGGAAATAATGAGAATGTGACAATATGGAAAATGAAACCAATGTAACTAAATACTATGTACAGAAATTATTAACTGAGAACCTAAGTTGCTGTGTAAACTTTCACCAAAAACTCAATAATATTTTTAAAAATCTTTTTAAAAATTGCATTGGGACACAACTTGAAGAATTTCATCTATGCCACTGAATTGTACATGTAGAAATGGTTAAATTGGTGTATATTTTGCTGTTACAGTCTCAACAACAAAAACTAACTAAATAACTAAATATTTTAAAAGGAAGAAAGTGGAGTGATGCTACCACAAGCCAAGGAACTCCTCGGGCTACCAGAAGCCAGAAGAGACTAGAAAGGATCCTCTGCTAGAGCCTTTGGAGAAAGCATGGCCCTGCTGAGACCCTGAATTCAAACTTCCAGCTTCCAGAACTAGGAGAGAATAAATTTTTGTTTTAAGCCACCCAGTTTGTGGTACTTTGTTACAGCAGCTCTAGGAAACTAATACAACCTTTGACCACTTACTCACTCAAAAGCATAAAAGAATTGAAGCTAAAGTATCCAGGAAGTTAGAGATAACAAAGGGTTTTGCTGGGAGAGTGGTTATTGCTCTGTGAATCCTACTCTCACCTCATGAGAAAGTGATGGGGTACTTTTCCTTCACTTTCAGCTCCATGTACTGAAAAAGAAAGACAAACTCAGGCCATCGAGTCGGTACTGACTCATAGTGACCCCTCCTTGGGTTTCTGAGGTTAGATTGCCCAACGTTCCTTCCAAGGAGAGGCTGGTGGGTTCGAACCGCTAGCCTTATTGTTAGCAGTCAAATGCCTAGTAAAGGAGGCTTTAATAGAACCCTGAAAGGAACTCGATATTTACTTTCTGGAGCTTAGGGAAATGGTGACTAATGTTTGATTCATGCCTGAAAAAAAAAAAAAAGTTAAGAGTCTAAAACTGGCTGGGGATGGCCTGGACTCTCAAGGAAAACAAAGAGTTTCCATGGAGCATATATGGCCCTTTCCCTTATGAGGTTCTTATGGGGTTATTAGATCCTGCCCTGAAAGGCTACCTGGAGGATGAGGAGACCTGGGAGAAAGAAGTTGAGGGTATAACTAGGGGCTGAGGAAGGAGGCATGAGGCCAGCTGGAAGAGAGCATATGTTTACCTATATCAAAGAAGGATAGGAGAGTGCCAGAAATGGGATGGGATGGTTGATCTCTGAAGAACTAACACGAGTGTTCTATGAAAGAAAGAGTGAGCTTAACATCTGCTAAACTCAAGTGATCTGTGCAAGCTCACAACAGGACTAGTCATGAAAGACCTTTCCTGACCTTGTGCTCTCTCCCTACCTCTGCTTCATCCTCCTTTTGGGAGCCGAAAGAGCCAGGAGGAGAAGTCAGAGTGCCAGTTGGGAAAATAGTGAAAAAGCCCATTGGATTCTTCTCCCCAGTGCACATGGCCAGGCTAAAGCAAGCCAAACTGGGTAGGGGAAAAGTTTTAACTTTAATGAAGCTTGGAGTTTCGTATGGTACTGGAAATTTTAATTACTGAAGAGTCTGTTTTGTGACTTGAAGTGATCACAGGACATTTTATTACCTGAGAGTGACCAGAAGAATCCATGAGGCCTGCCCTAGATTTCAACCAAGAGAGTAGAGAAAAACTAGACCTGTAGAATGTGAAAAGGGACACATAAAATATATTGTTTTATGATTGTAGCCTAAATCTTGCTCATTCCAATTGCACAGGTGTGGTAGTGAAGATTGTGTGAAAACTTTGCTGAAGTATGATTTTTAGTGGTCTATCAGTTAGGATGTAGTCATCCCCCATGATAAGATCTGATATAATGTAAACACCTGCGTGATAAGATCTTCTATGAGCAGCCAGTCAATTGAAAGAGAGTTTTCTTAGGTGTGTAGCTTGCTTCCAGTATACATGGACATTCTGGCAAAGTTTTCTGGCTTTTTGCTCAGTCTGGAACCTGCATCTGGCTTGTCATCATCTGCTCTCCAGTTCTTTGGGTTTGAGCTAGGGACCTGCCATATTGCCTGCCAATCTTGGGATTTGTCAGCATCTGCAACCTGTAAGTAAGAAGCTTGTCATCTGACCTGCCAATCTTGCGCTCATAGCCCTTTCAGCTATGAGTCAGAAGCCTTCAGCCTTATGTCTGAACCACAGAGTTGGGACTTAACCATCTGTACAATTGCATGAACAATTTCCTTGAGATAAATCTCTCTTTTTCCCTTCCCTCCCCTCCCCCTCCCTCCACTTTCCTTCCCCTCCCCCTCCCCTCCCCCTCTCCCATTCCCTTTCCCTTCCCTTCTCTCTCTCTCTCCCCATATGTAAATATCACTGATTTTGCTACTCTAAAGAATCCAGACTAAGACAACAGATGTCCCTCACACCTGATCCAAAATCTTTAGTATGTCCTACATAATCTGGCTGCATTTCACAGTACCTTTGCCCCTTGCTCATGGGCTCCATCCACATTCAGTTCTTCAAACTCCTTGCCCTTAAAACTCAAAGGCTTAACAGGTGCTGTTTCCTCTGTCTAGAATGTTCTTTCCCTCACCTTTCACATGTTCATCTTTCTATTCATCCACCTGTTCATCCTTCAAGTCTCATCTCAGATGTTGCCTCTCAGAGGGACGTACCCTCACTTTCCAAACCTAAATTAGGTCCTTTTGGCTATTCCCTTCATGAAACACTGCTCTTTCCCTTCATACTTTTACATAGCATGTTTGTTCATATTTATTTCAATATATGCTTGTCAGTCTTCTCCACAGGACTATATCTTTCACAAGGACAGGAATTATGCCAGATTTTTTTTCTTCAGCTCTGTATTCTCAATATCTAGCACAGTGGCTGGCACATCGTAGGTGCTTATCTTAGTTATCTAGTGCTGCTCTAACAGAAATATCACAAGTAGGTGGCTTTAATGAACAGAAATTTATTTTCTCACAATTAAGGAGGCTAGAAGTCTGAATTCAGGGCATTGACTCCAGGGGAAGGCTCTCACTCTCTGTTGGCTTTGGGAGAAATTCCTGTCTCCAGCATTCCTGGATTCCTTGATGATCTCCATGTGGTATCTCTTTTTTCCCTATTTGTGCATTCTTGCTTCTATCCTTTTATATCTCAAAAGCATTTAGGTTTAAGACATTCCTTACACTGATAGGGCCTTCTTAACGTAATAAAGAATACTCTCTCCCAAAATAGGATTATATCCATAGGTATAGGGTCTAGGATTCCAACATATATTTTTTGGGGACATAATTCAGTCCATAACAGCATTCAACAAATGCTTTTTGAATGAATAACTGTGCCTGCAGCAGAAAGCAGAGATGGAAAACACCAGTGCAGTATCTTGGGAGGCAAGTGAAGGACACATTTTATGCTACCTCTATGGCACTTCAGCATTATTGACATTTCGGGCCAGATAATCCATTGTTGTGGGCACATTATAGGATGTTTAGCAGCATCCCTGGACTCTACCCACCAGATTCCAGTAGCATCTCTGCCCCCTTAGATGTGACAATTAATGTTGTCTCCATACAGTATCAAATGTCCCCTGCAAAGCAAAATTACATCTTGTTAAGAACTATTGTTCCAAGGAGAATGAGGTGGGGGAAAGAGGGAAGGTCTTTACTTTTAATTCCATATGCTTTTTTAGTTTGTAAAAAAGTCACAGAAAGCAAGAATTTCCTCTGTTAAAAAAAAAATAGGGCAAAGAGTCAGGGTGGTTATAGAGAGGAAGGAGATAGTGTGAAAACAATAATGGTGGCTCAGAGAGTGCTCAGATGAGTTGTGAGTATCTGAGTGTGTTCATGGTGTGGTGGGAGCAGTGAAAACAGATGATGGGCTAAGACAGAGAAAGAGATAGAGGAGACAGAGGCATTGGAAGCCAACCTTTGGTGATTAAAGGAATAAGAAAAACAGAGAGAGACCAGTGACTGTGATAGTAAACACTTCTCAAATGTTATCACTTTTTCTAATTTTCAAATCCCAAAGAAAGGCTCTTCTCAATTTGCTTTATATGAGAACATTTTGAAGATATCCAAAGTTCAGCAGCAACTTGCAGAATAATTTGGCTCCACAAATCCTAGTAGCTCCTGACCATTTCAGATAGGTTGGAGAGCCAGGTGGTTCCCTAGAAACCAGCACTTCCATCACCATTGCAAAAGTTGCCCCAGCTAGCCTCTGGTCAAGGTGGCCCTGCTGACCACTGCCCTCAGCACCACCCTTCTCCATCCCTTGTGTCATCCCCACAGAGACATACACATTACGCCCTGGATCCTAAATGTGAACTCACTGCTCCTCACTCATCATGGGTGTATCCAACATATTGAATCATTGCAGGACCACACCTATTTCTTTCCTTGCTCGCTGGTCACTTGAACTTAAAGAGGTCAAACCAACTTGAAAGTTCAAAGCCACAGTGCAGCTAATCATGTCTGGAATCTGGGAGGTATACGGGGAACCTCCCTGAAGTGTTGCAATTTTCATGGTCCTTCCGGTGAACTATGGCAGGTCCATGGTTAGAAAATGCAGCCCAGAGGAAGTTGCCCCCTTGGAGAACTATGCTCCTAGAGAGCTATCCTGTTTACTATGAGTCATTTCTGACAGACTGGTTCACTCCTGTTTTTGATAATTTGCTAATGAAATGGCATCTCTATTAAATACGTATATAGAAAGGTAAAAAATAAGCTGAGTGTTTTCTAAATAGCTCTGGCTCAAGGCAAAGTGGTGAAGGAGTCAGTTCTTTTTAAGGCAAAATAAAGTTGCCCTTCATCTTCCACAACCACCCTTCAACTTTATCCCAGGACAAACAAGAAATCCCCCCTCTAAAGAAAATGAAAATGCTGTTCTTGACTGGATTGCTTCAGAAATATGCTTGGATTCAAGAGTTCCAACTTTTCCAGGACTCATTCTTACCGAGTCTAACTCTTGTGGTTTTTTTGTAGGAGGTAATTTCTGTGCTGGTTAGGATTTGAAGGAACTGGCCCACAGTTCAACCTTGCTTAAATTGGAACAAGATGTCACCAGTGGTCTCACTCTAGTAGGCACTCGAAAATAGATCCTTGTAGCCCAGACAGGCTTGAGGCCATTCTGTGGACCTCTCCTTAGTTTCCATGACTAGAAATCACACCATGGTCCCGTCATTGCCTTTCCAGTCTCTCGTACCATGTAGGAAGTGTGAGTTGTTAGGGGTGTTTTTTTTTTTTTTTTTTTAATTTAATTTAATTTTTTTATTTCAAGTAATGAAGGCAATGGCAAAGAACTTTTCATAAAAACAAGTGACAAATTTCACTCAAGTTACTGACACATAAAAGGAAAAAATTAGTTTTCTCTTTGAAGCTAACCAGAAACAAATGGGACTGTTTCTCCAAAGGAAAAGTTGGAGTTTAGTTATGATACATCCCCTCCCAGAAATCTAGAAAATTATACATACTGTACCCTCTGTTTATAAGAATATGAATAACATGATTGTGTGTACAGGGTCAATTGTAGTTCAGATGAGAATTTACTGCTGTTAGGCAGCAACTGCACAAAGGCAGAAAGAGCTGCTGTTAACCCCTTATTAACACCATCCAAATGGCTTCCTTTCAAGAAAAACTTGGAGGGAAAGCTCCTTGAAGCCAGGAAATATGTCTTTGCTATCTTTAAATATGTGGGCAGTGGTGGTTCAGCGGTAGAATTTTCACCTCTCATGCAGGAAACCCTATGGGGATCGCTATGAGTCAGAATTGCCTTGATGGTAGTGGGTTTGTTTCTTATGCAAGAGACCCAGGTTTGATTCCCAGCTAATGCACCTCATGCACAGCCACCACCTGTCTATCAGTGGAGGCTTGTGGTTTACCATGATGCTGAATAAGTTTCAGCTGAACTTCCAAACTAAGACAGACTAGGAAGAAAAGCCTGGCAATCTATTTATGAAAATTCAGCCAATGAAAACCCTATGGATCACAACTATCCCATTCTGTTGTGCATGGAGTCACTGTAAGTCGGGGCCTGATTTATTGGCAACCAACAACTAGCAACATCTTTAGATATCTCCCCACCTTTAGGGTTGGGCACAATTGTTGGCAGCAAGTAGATAGATATTCAGGTGAATGCATAATACAGATTTGATTGAAGAGAGAAGAGTGCTTGTTTTTTAAATTGAGAAGTGGGAGTGGTTATCTTTTAGCTGCATTTCTTTGAGGCTTCTGTGGGCTGAGCAAGTGAGTACTATGAAAACCCTAAGCTTATCTGAGACTAGCCACTTTCTTCCATCTCTCCTATGATGAGAATGCAGCTGCCACCACATCTCCATCTTTGCAGCTACTAGATGCTCAACTCTGTGTAACTTTTCCATGCTTCCATTTTATTTCCCTCAAACCACACTAGGAGTGGGCATTGTCTTTGTTTTCCAAAAACTAAACCCACTGCCAATGAGTTGATTCCAGCTCATGGCAGTCCCCATTGGGTTTCCAAAGTGGTAAATCTTTTTTCTTCTTTCTTTTTATTGTGATTTGGGTAAAAATTTACAGAGCAAATATACTTTCCATACAACAGTTCACATACACTTTGTCTCATGACATTGACCACAATTTAGCACAATGCAAAATCTCCCCTCCCACTTCTTCCTGACAGTTACCTCTTCCCTGTGTCCCTCCCTCCATGCATTTCTCCCCCCCTGAGCTGTCTCCGTGTGTATAAGCAGCCCTTCTTTCTCCCATGCTTGTTCTCTCCAAGGAGTGTACCTACCTCAGGTAAATGGTCAGCTCATATGCTTGTCCATTGTTTGGCTGGAAGCCTCAGGCGTGCGTTCAATTCCAGACCTGAAGGGCAGCTAGGGGCCCTAGTCTCAGTGGTTCCACCAGGCTCCTTCGGGCCAGCAAACCTGGTCTCCCCCACTTTTTTTTTTTTTCCAAATGATTTTGAGTTTTGTTCCACATTGTTCTCCCTGTCTCTCCAGGATCTCTTACATAGATCCTCTTCCAAGTGGTTGATAATGGTAGCCGGCCACCATCTAGCTCTGGTCTCATAGTCCTATAGGCTGCAGATCGGATGGTGTACCTGTCGCTAGGACTAATTGTTTCCATGAATTTTTGCTTTTCTTCATTCTTCTTGGCTCTGGACAAGGAGAGACCCATTGTTGCATCTAGATGGCAGCTTGCAAGCTTTTAAGATCCCAGTTGCTACTAGCTGCAGTAGGAGGTGGAACAATGTTTTGTGTAGTATGTTACGCCAATTGAGCTTGATGTCCTCTGTGACTATGGTCCCAAGCTGAGGTGGTAAATCTTTACGGAGGTATATTGCCCCGTCTTCCTTCCATGGAGTAGCTGGTGGGATTGAGGACTGCACCACCAGAGTGTGACCCAGAAAAGCAAGTCAGTGGGCTTGGGATCACAGAGTAAGTAACATAACTAGGATTTGCACTTGCTGAGTCTAAAGGCACCTCACTGTGCTGCCTCCAATTATCTTCCCAATAGGATCATGCTCCTTTCATAGGACTAACCAGTTTGAAGGACCATATAATCATAGTAGAAGAGCTCAGAAATAAAACCAGGCCAGCCTAAGGGGTGTTTGGGATAGCAGGTAAATCACAGCTCCTACCACATCACCAGGAGCTCTGGTGGCATAGTGCCTAAGGCATTTGACTGCTAACCAGAAGGCTGGCAGTTCATACCCACCAGATACTCCTCAGAAGGAAGATTGTGCAATCTACTTCCGTAGAGATACCGCCTTAGAAACCCAAGGAGGGATTGCTATAAGTTGTATATACTCGATGGCAGTGAAACCACATCACCAGTTGCTGTGGAGTCGATTTCAACTCATGAGACCCCATGTGTGTCAGAGTAGCTGTGCTCCAGAGGGTTTTCAATGGCTGAAGTAGATTGCCAGGCTTTTCTTTCAACATGTCTCTGGTTGGACTTGACCCTTCAACCTTTTGATGAACAGTCAAGTCATTTACTTTTTGCACTACCAGGGACTCCCACAGCTTCTGAGCCCCTCCCTATTTCACTGGAGAGCTCATTTAAGACATGATTATCCAGGGCAGACTTCATCAGCAAAGTCACCAAGAATATGAGCTTTAGAAAAAGATGTGAGAGTTATGAGGAAGTGAAAGGGCAGTGGATGCCTGAAAGGGGCCCAGAAAAGCATGGAGGGGAGGGAGGTCACCCAGACCTGGTCCCACTTGCTGACCAATAGCTGTGGGAGGAAGGTGGGGCCACTGGAGGGAGTATTGCTTATAGCACCTCAGACCTTTCTAAAGCACCTATTGATGGCCCCACTTCCTCCTCTGGTAGTTCAATGCTGCTCTAAGTCACAGTATAGTTCCAGCCACTGCAGTCCTTATACTGGGGCTGGGAGAGAATGCAATGCAGCCTAATTAAGTAGGAGTTTTGGAGTTCAGCTGTGATTTTGGATCAGCTATGAGGCTTTGGGCATGTTACTTAACAGCTCCATATCCTCTTGGGGTGGAGTGGGAATGATAGTACCCAACGCATAACATTCTTATGAGGATCAAGATGGGTCCCAAATTAAAAAACCAAATCAAATTCACTGCTGTAGAGTCGGGTTTCAACTCATAATGACCCCTCCTTGGGTTTCCGAGGCGGTATCGCTACGGAAGTAGATTGCCTATCTTCCTTCAGAGGAGTGGCTGGTGGGTTTGAACTGCCAGCCTTCTGGTTAGCAGTCAAATGCTTCAGTCACTGCACCACCAGAGCTCTCAAGATAAGTCCAAGCATGTGAAATATTTAGTATTGCCTGATATCTGAGAAATATTCAGCAACTGTTAGTGTTTATTTCAAACACACCCATCCTCAGCCCCCCAGTTAGAGTGATTGTTGTACTTTGCCACCCTCTTGTGTCTGCTCTAGGTGAGGACCACCTAAGTTCAGATTTGAGCATTAGAGAGGGTGATGGAAACTTTTTTGCCCTTCTCCTGTGTTTCTAAATGGGATTCTAGTTTGAGCAGTGGTAGGGAAAAATCATTGAAGACATGTTGATACACATGTGGCAGATACTGCGCTTGTGATAAAGAAAATGAAGGAAACCTGGCCACACCCTCAGGGACCTCACTTTCTAGCTGAAGAGATAGACACATAAATAAGCTATTTGAATATTATTTGTGTTGTAGTATGAATCATGTCTACTCAAAATGTGTTAGAATCCCAATCCTTGTAACTATGACAAGGAACCTTAATGGCACAGTGGTTAAGCATTCAGCTGCTAACAGAAAGGAGAGTGGTTCAAACCTACCAGCTGCTCTTCAGGAGAAAAGACCTGGGTTCTCTAGAGAAACAAAAACCAGCAAAGCTTATATATATATATATATAT
>NW_006921614.1:3280690-3281970 GCF_000298275.1 Orycteropus afer afer | reverse complement strand
ATATATATATATATATGGAGAGAGAGAGAGAGATTTTAATCACAGGGCATCGTAGTACTAAGAGACATCCTAAAGAATCTCCTGTATCCCAGACATATATGGAGAGAGAGAGCGAGAGCGAGAGCGAGAGAGAGAGAAAGAGAGAGAGAGAAATTTATCTTAGGAAAATGGCTCACACACGTATAGAAGCTGGCAGGTACAAAGTTCCTGGATCAAACATCAATCTGGAGGTTTTTCCGCAACTGCAGGGGCCGAGGAGCTCAAGGCTGGCAGGCAGTACACTGGCTGTTGACTCCAATGAATGACAAATCCAAGACCTCCAGGCTGAACGGTGGACTTCTCACTCACGGACAGTTGTAGTCAGCACAACAGAATCCCAATCCACAGAAGAATGTGTCTCTTCCCAGGATGTCCCTGGATATACTGGAAGCAGGCCACACATCTAGGGAAATTCCCCTTGAACAGATTGGCCACTCAGAACACAGTCATCCGATCGCATCATGGGAACAACCACACAGAACTGGGGTCCAGCCAAGTTGACACCCAGCTCCAACTATCACAGTCCACCCCTGTCAACTTGGCAGTTGTACACATCTTCTTAACCATATATAATCTCTAAATAAGGAAAATTATAAAGTCATATTTGTGCCTAACATGATATGCTAACACACATACAACCAAAATGCTTTAACCTTATTTACATTTCATAGTTCATAACAGAAGGAAACAAAAATATTTGATGCACATATACAATAAAGAAATATAACAATCACAGTCCTGGTTTCTGCATCTGGTCACATGGTCATAGCTGACATTCAGAACTACCTTCTTCCACCACCCACTCTGTATTTCCCTTGCCCTCAGCAAGCACCTCAGCTGGTGGTTCTTTGACTGGTGGGGTGACCCAAACCTTCATTCTTGAAGGGTCTGGGCCATTATCAGTCATATCAGAATTGGGTTGCTGTAATTTTCCATTGACTTCAATCACAGGGCATGGTAGTACTAAGAGACATCCTAAAGAATCTCCTGTATTCCAGACATATTCTTCTTTACCTCCATTATGTAAAGCCAACCCAATTTCCCTTTGGTAATCAGGATCTATCACACTAGATAGTATGGTAATGCCCTTCTTTTTCTGTTGATCCAGAGACATGAGGAAGCCAAAATGGCCAGGTGGCAGTTCAATGCAATCAGTATTGTGTCTCCAGGTGGGAGTGTTCCTCCCTTTGGGACTAAGATCTCCAGACCCACAGAGCATAGGGTAGCAGGGACAGGAAGCA
>NW_006921614.1:3277282-3278183 GCF_000298275.1 Orycteropus afer afer | reverse complement strand
TGGCTTTTCCTACCATAAAAGCCCTTACTCCACATGTCAGGGACCCAATGTGGGAATTCTGCCAATTGCTCAGTATATCTATTCCAATTATGCATTCTGGCACTGGGGAAGTCACTACAGGATGGATTTGGGGGCCCACTGGACCCATTGTGAGATGCACCTTAGCTAAGACTCCATCAATAACTTGACCTCCATATGCCCCCACTCTGACTGGTGGGCCAAAATGACACTTTGGGTCTCCTGGAATTAGTATCAATTCAGAACCAGTGTCCAGTAATCCCTGAAAAGTCTGATTATTTCCTTTCCCCCAGTGAATAGTCACTCTCGTAAAAGGCCTCAGATCCCTTTGGGAAAGGCTAAGAGAAAGACTGACATTGTAGATTTTTGGCAATGTAGTGGGGTCCTTCCTCAAAGGGACCTGGCCTCTCCTTCATTCAAGCGGTTGTGGGTCTGTAAACTGACTCAAGTCTGGGAATTGATTGAGAATCATGACTCTGTATTCTGGCGATTCAATCTAGGTTGCTGTTCACATGACCTAGAATTCTTCTGTCTACACAGATCAAGTAAATATTCAGTAGGCTTGCCATGTATTTCACTACTGGGAACACCATGAACAAGTAGCCAATGCCATAATTCCACATGTGTCAGACTATTCTGATTACTGTTCTGACTCTGCTGTCCATTATGGTAACCACGCCTACCTTGCCTTTGTCGATTAACTGCTGCCACTTGGTCCCTACTACCATGGAGTCCAATCAGCCCCATTGTAGTTAAGTGTCTTAGTTCAATAGGGAAGTTCCCACTGTCAAATCAGGTTTACATAAAATAGCAATCACAGCAGTCTTCAAGGATGCTGGAGCTCCCTTCAGAAATTTATTCCTCACGGTACTGGTGAAAGGCG
>NW_006921614.1:3276113-3276818 GCF_000298275.1 Orycteropus afer afer | reverse complement strand
ACAATGATCCAGCAGGACTGGTTTGGCTAGTCCCATCAAACTGAGGGAGAGGGGATAATGGTTTTACAGTAATCCATTCAGATGGGAGGGATTGAACAGAATTTACAGGCTCTATATCCTGATCTCCCTGATTATCTGTCCATATGTCCCCATTCCAGGTTTCAGGATCCCATTTTTTTCCAATCAATGTCCTCACTTTAATGTCAGACATCATTCTGGATTGGCAATTTAGTTGGCATTGTAATTCAGCCACCCTTATAATAATACTCTGGGTTTGGTTTTCAGCAATATCAGCCCTGTTACTAGAAGATATAAGGCTTTCTTTCAGAGCACAACTGGAAGCACTGAGGTCTTTTATGTGGTGCTTAAGCCGAGACTCAGCGGCTCTGAGCTCATCTTGCTCTTTCACCACTTCGTTTAGTGTAAGTAGGACCAACCAACCAGCTTCCTTATACTCCTCATTCAGACAAAATTGCAGAAAAATATCAAATATCTGATCACCCAGAGCATCACTTCTCACAAATACTTGATCTACTGGTGGTGCTTTTTTGTATATTAATTTTGCCACCTCATGCCACAGATTAGCAGGACCCTCTTTATTAACAGATGCCGGGTCGCTAGTGTCTTTAAGATTAATCAAACTGGAGAACCAATTTAGGAAGCCCATCCTTAAGATTTTGTCTCTCTAGAACCACTCCCAGTACC
>NW_006921614.1:3272050-3275878 GCF_000298275.1 Orycteropus afer afer | reverse complement strand
TCTCCAATGAATGATGAATCCAAGATCTCCAGGCCAAATGGTGGACTGCTCACTCACGGACAGTTGTAGGCAGCACAACAGAATCCTGATCCACAGAAGAATGTCTCTCTTCCCAGGATGTCCCTGGATATCCTGGAAGCAGGCCACACCCCTAGGGAAACTCCCCTTCAACAGATTGGCCACTT
The DNA here is from genome assembly GCF_000298275.1 of Orycteropus afer afer. Classification (NCBI taxonomy): domain Eukaryota; kingdom Metazoa; phylum Chordata; class Mammalia; order Tubulidentata; family Orycteropodidae; genus Orycteropus; species Orycteropus afer. The sequence goes on along the minus strand of NW_006921614.1, from coordinate 3,275,693 downwards.
AGAACACAGTCATCCAATCCCATCATGGGAACAACCACACAGAACTGGGGTCCAGCCAAGTTGACACACAGCTCCTATTATCACACCTGGTGATAAGCTCCAGTAAAGACTAAAAAACAAAAAACAAATTTGTTGCCATTGAGATGATTCTGACTCATAAACCCTAAAAACCAAATCCATTGCCATGGAGTCAATTCCAACTCATAGCAACCCTATGGGACAGAGTAGAACTGCTCCCACAGGATTTCCAAGGTTGTAATCCTATACAAGTAAAATGAAATCCTTGACAACTTCAATCTTTTCTCCATTGATCATGATGCTGCTTCTTGGTCCAGTTGTGAGGATTTTTGTTTTCTTTATGTTGAGGTGTAATCCATCCTGAAGGCTGTAGTCTTTGATCTGCTTCAGTAAGTGCTTCAAGTCCTCTTCTCTTTCAGCAGGCAAATGTGTGTCATCTGCATATTGCAGATTGTTAATTAATCTTCCTCCAAACCTGATGCCATGTTCTTCTCCATATGCATACAGATTGAATAAGTATGGTGAAAGGATACAACACTGACATTCACCTTTCCTGATTGAACTACACACTATCCCCTTGTGTTTGAACTAACAACTACATCTTAGTTTATGTACCGGTTCCCCATGAGCACAATTAAGTGTCTGGGAATTCCTGTTCTTCACAACGTTATCCAAAATTTGTTATGATCCACACAGTCAAATGTCTTTGCATATTCAACAAAACACAGGTTAACATCTTTCTGGTAGTCAGTCTCTGCTTTCAGCCAAGATCCATCTGACATCAGCAATGATATCCCTCATTTGATGTTCTCTTCTGAATCTGGTTGAATTTCTGGCAGTTCCTTGTTGATGTTCTGATGCAATTATTTTTTGAAATATCTTCAGCAAAGTTTTACTTACATGTAATGTTAATATTGCTTGATAATTTCTGCAGTCAATTGAATCACCTGACTTTGGAATGACCACAAATATGGATCTCTTCTAGTGGGTTGGTCAGGTAGCTGTCTTCCATTTTACTGGATTCATGATCAGTGTCTGTGAAAACAGCAGTCAAGAAATTAAATGACATATTCCATTGGGAAAACCAACTGCAAAATACTTCTTTAAAGTGTTAAAAAGCAAAGATGTCACTTTCATGACTAATGTGTGCCTGACCCAAGCCATGGTATTTTCAATCACCTCTTATGCATGTGAAAACTTGACAATGAATATGGAAGACCAGAGAAGAACTGATACATTTGAGTTATAGTGTTGGTTGAGAATATTGAATATACCATCAACTGCCAAAAAATGAACAAATCTGTGTTAATCTTTAGAAGTACAGACAAAATGTTCCTTAAATGCAAGGATAGTGAGACTTCATCTTACTTGCTCTGGACATGTTACTAGGAGGGATCAGATTCTGGAGAAGGACATCATGCTTGGTAAAGCAGAAGGTCAGAGAAAAACAGGAACACCTTCATTGAGATGGATTGACACAGTGGCTGCAACAGTGGGCTCAAACATAGCAATGACTATGAGGATGACACAGGACCAGACAGTGTTTTGATCTGTTGTATACAGGGTCACTATGAATTGGAACCAACTCCATGACACCAAATAACTACAACAACAATATTTATGGAAGCAGACTGCCAAATCTTTCTCCCTTGGTACAGCTGGTGGGTTCAAACTGCTGACCTTTTGATTGGTTAGCAGCCATGTTCTTAATTACTGCACTTCCAGAGCTCCTTTCCATGAAGATTAAACCAAAACTTGTTGCCCTCGAGTCAATTCTGACTCATAGTGACCCTTTAGGACAGAGTACAACTGCCCCATAGGGTTTCCAAGCCTGTAATTTTTTACAGAAGCAGACCACCACATCTTTTCCCCATAGAACAGCTGCTGGATTTGAAGTGTCAACCTTTCAGTTAGCAGTCAAGTTATTTAACCACTGTGCTACCAGGGCTCCTTCTGTAAAGAGTACAGCCTACGAAACTCTATGGAGCAGTTCTGCTCTGTCCTATAGAGTCTCTATGAGTCATAATCACCTCAACAGCACACAGCAATAGCACAAAACAACAACACATATCTATAAATAACCCTATTTGGAAATAGGGTTTTCTTTGTTATAGTAATGAGGCCATATCCATGTAGGGTGTATCGTAAACCTAATAACTTTGGAGGTACAAAAAGGGCAGATTAGGCACATAGAGAAGCAAATGCAAATGGGGAAAAGATAGATGGCACATAAAGATTGCCAAAGAACAGAGGAACAGAAGCTGAAAGAGACAGGATTTTCTTCCAGAGCAGATAGAGAGAGGCTTCTCCTAGAGCTGATATCCTGAACTTGGATTTCTAGCCTTCCAAACTGTAAGAAAACTAATTTCTGTTCTTTAAAATCACCTACTTGTGGTGTTTCTGTTATAGCAGCTCTAGGAAACTAAGACAGTGTGTTAAAGCCTACGACAATTATGTGCACAGAATGTGAAGAAAACAGAGGAGGGATAGTGAGCAATACCTGAGAGTTGAAGTTAATTTCCTGAGAAGTTAGTTGAGACTTAAGATGAGTATAAGTTAGCCAGTATGGTGGCCTTGTACAATGTCAACATGGCTAAGCTGGAACTATGTTTCCCAGAATTCCCTTCCCTATATCGTTCTAAGCCAGGATTGACCACAGAGAAATGTGTATGCCATCCGGAAGGTGGAAGTGAAGCAGCAGCTGTGTTTGTGCTCACAACGTCAATGTGGGGCAGATATTCTTGTAGCTCTTGTTTGCTGTTGCAGATTTGCTGACCTCCCTTGTTGGTGCAAGGCCTGCAGATCCTTCAGCTCCCCAGACTTCTTTCAACTTCTGTGACTCCTGAGGTCAGACTTCTGATGCACTCCTGTGGTGTGTGTTTGATAGTGTGATGAAAGGAGCCAACCTCTATTGCAGTGTCACCGAAGTTAGAGGTAGTGCATAAGCAATCCAAGTTCCATGTCATCCTTACCGGCTTCCAGCTTATCCATGTGATTCTAATTTGTTCTTGGTCTCCCCCACTTTATGCCCATTTTTCTTTCCCTAACATCACCCTATTAACTTCAAGCCCAACTCAAGATGCAGAAACAGATGTTTGTCCATAAATTATTTATTTATTTTTATTTCATTTTATTTATTGTGATTTGGGTGAAGATTTACAGAGCAAATTCACTTTCCATACAGCAGTTCACATATACTTTGTCTCATGTCATTGACCACAGTTTACAATGTAACAGCTCCCCTTCCACTTCCTCCCCATAGTTACCTCTTCCCAGTGACCATCCCTCCATACTCTCCTATGCCCTGAGATGTCTCCCGGTGCATAAGCAGCCCTTCCTTCTCCCATGATTGTTCTCTCCAGGGCATGTGTCTACCTGAGGTAAATGTTTAACTCACCTGCTTGTACATTGTTTGGCTGGAAACCACAGGTGTGGGTTCAATTCGAGACCTGAAGGGCAGCTAGGGGCCATAGTCTCAGTGGTTCACCAGGCTCTATTGGACCAGCAAACCTGGTCCCCACCTTCTTTTTTCTTTTTTCCTCCAAATGATTTTGAGTTTTGTTCCACATTGTTCTCCCTCTCTATCCAGGGTCTCCTACATCCCTTCCAAGTGGATGACAGTGGT
>NW_006921614.1:3235604-3268870 GCF_000298275.1 Orycteropus afer afer | reverse complement strand
CTGCTAGTTGGGGTTTAGTCTACTTCTGTATCATTCCCTTCAAGGCTCAGTGGTCCAAGATTATCTTTTGTGTCTGTGTCAATTGGTTTCCCTTTTCTTTGTTGAAGAGGGTCTGTGCAGTCCTTCTGCCTAGTCCGCCATCTTGCCGGAACTCCAGAAACTATTAAATATCCATAAATTATTTGACCAGTTTCCACAATTGCAGAGGATAAAATCCCTGCAATAAATCCCTTGTTCTAGATCACATCTAGTGGTTCTACTTTGGTTGAACCTTGATCACAGCTTAGGAAACTCTATGGGGCAGTTCCACTCTAACACACAGGGTTGCTCTAAGTCAAAATCGATTCAGTGTCACCTAACAACAACATAAGGTTCTACATGGTGTCTCTTCTTTTTAGTACTTTCTTTAAGAAATGCAGTTTTCTATGGTCAGATAACAAGAATTAGGTAATGTTATCTATTGACATGAGGTAAGTCATGCTATCTAATAAATTATCTGCAAATTTCAGTGACTTAACATCACAAGGGTCTTTTTCTTGCTCAGGTCACATAATCAGATGGTTCCTCTTGGTGGTTCTTTAACAAATTGTGTTCTCAGGGTTATGGGGTCCTTTCATCTTATGATACTGCAATCTTAGATATCTGGTCCATGAGATTGCCAAGAAAGGGGAAGAGATTGTGAACCATCCTGCCAATGGGGCTGGGATGAGTCATTGGTCAGGCCAGAAAGTGGTTTATTTAGCTTCCTACAGTATATCTTGAGCAGTACCCAACACACATCCCTAACTGCTAGGAAGTTTGGAATTATGGGCCAGAAAATGGGAAATAAAAAGACACTTAGTAAATGATTGGGATTTTTATTGACTGTCCTTATCAGCACAGAAGCTCTGAGTTTTATTTATGGCCCAATTCTAGTAAATGAGTAGCTAAGTTATCACAAAGTTCGGATTTTGTAGGCTTCCTTTACCATTACATGGTTTTGGTACTCTATTCTTTTATCTCCTATGCTTTTATGCATTAAAAGAAAAAAAAAATTAGCTCCAATTTTCACATCACAACTGAATGTTTTTATTTTGACAATTTTAATTACTCTTCTATTTTTATCTGAAGTCTCTGGATAGTGCAGTTAATGTGTTTGGCTGCTAACCCAAAGATTGGAGGGTTGAGTCCACCCAGAGGTGCCTCATAAGAAAGATCTGGTAATCTACTTCCAAAAAATCAGCCATTTATTTTAGACAGGTTGATCTTAGCTTAAAAACAGCCTTTACGTGGAAATAGGCATAGTAGAAAGGTCTCTATTTATAGCACATTTCTTTCTTTAATTTTTATTGTGATTTGGATGAAATTTTACAAAGCAGATTCATTTTACATTCAATAGTACATACACGTTTTGTTTCGTGTCACTGATTACATTCCCTACAGTGTAACAGCTCACTTCCCACTTCCTCCCTGTAGTTACCCTTCCCCTGTATTCTTCTTGACTATGTATTCCTGCCTCCCTATTTTTTTCCCTATGCAAATGCTGCCCTTCTGATCTCCCGTGGTTGATTGTTCTAAAGAGTGTATGTATCTCCCTGGTATAGGTGTTCACCTTATGGCTCTGTCTATTGTTTGGCTGAGAGTTAAGTCATGGGAGTGAATTAAATTCCAAGCCCAAAGGGCAATTCAAGGCCATAGTCTTGGGGGTTTCACCAGTCTCTATCAAACCAGTAAGTCTTTTTTTTTTTTTTTTTTAATGATTTTGAGTTTTGTTCTACATTTTTCTCCAACTCTATCCAGGGTCTCCAATTTTGATCCCTTTCTGAGTGGTTGGTCAGTCTTGGTAGCCCAGCATCATCTAGTTCTTCTGGTTGCAGGGTATTATAGGCTGAGGTGCTCATGATCCATTAGTCCTTTGGACTAACCATTTCTATGTGCTTTTGATTTTCTTCAATCCTCTTTGCTCTGGACAAGGAGAGACCAATAGTTGCATCTTAGATGGTTGCTTGCAAACTTTTAAGTCCCCAGTTGCTACTCACTGAAGTAAGATGTAGAAGAAAATTTTTGAATACCATGTTGTGCCAGTTGAGCTTGATATCCCCCACAACCATGATCCCCAGCCCAGGGGCCCAGTGACTCACTCTCTCAGGGTGCTTAGAAGTCATCCTAACTTGCTTCCCATTAGATTTAAACTGAATATGGACATTATTATAGCACATACAAATACATATGTAGGAATAATGCCTACCAAACCTATGTATGGTCGTGGGTATATTCCCATTTGCCTACTCATACTTGATCTTCTTGTCTGTCTACCCATGTATCCACCTGTAGATTAGTGTTTGCTGCTATTGATGATACAGTATTGTGTATGCAATAGTATTTGCCTTTGTTGTCTGTACCTCGTGTACCTCTCTATGTCTTCCTTTTCCTTATTGTGCTGATGATATTGTGCTAGTCACATGCTTTTGTTACATTGCTTTTTCCTTCACCTGTGTAAAACCTGTCTCTTAACTATCCATCTATTTTCCCTTCCTTCCAATTCCCTCCCATCCCTGGTAACCAACAAAAAATTTTCTTCCTGGTGTAAACCCTCCCTGCCTTTTTATAATAATGGGCTCATATAATACTTGTCTAGGAGCTCTGGTGACATAGTGCCTAAGGCATTTGACTGCTAACCAGAAGGCTGGCAGTTCAAACCCACCAGCCACTTCTCAGAAAGAAGTTGGGCAATCCGTAGTGATACTGCCTTGGAAACCCAAGGGGGGATCGCTATGAGTTGGATCTGACTCAACAGTAGTGGGCTTGGTTTGGTTTTTATAGTATTTGTCCTTCTGTGACTGAATTATTTCAGTCAGCATAATGTCCTCCAAGTTCATCCACATTATGAGATGATTTTCCGATACTTCATTATTCTTTAATGCTGCATAGTATTCCATTGTGTGCCTGTACCATAGTTTGGTTATCCAAGCATTAGGTTTTTTTCCATCTCTTTGCTACTGTAAATAGTTCTGCTACGAACATGTATTTGCATATATCTATTCAAGTCCTGGATCTTACCTGTTGTTGTTGTTGTTATGTGCCATCGAGTCAGAACTGACTCATAGCGAACTTTCCTTGGGTTTCTGAGGTGATATGTCTACGGAAGTAGATTGCCCAACCTTCTTTCCGAGGAGTGGCTGGTGGGTTTGAACTGCCAGCTTTCTAGTTAGCAGTCAAGTGCCTTAGGCACTATGCCTCCTTAGGATATATTCCTAGTAACGGGATTGCTGGATCAAATGATATTTCTATTTCTAGCTTTTTAGGGATGTGTCATACCATTTTCCAGAGTGCTTGTACCATTTTTTACATTCCTACTAGCAGTGTGTGAAAGTTTCAATCTCTCTACACCTTCTTTAGCATTTATTGTTTCCTGTCCTGTTAAACTTTTTGCTATTATTGCTGAGGTAAGTTGTTTTGATTGTTGTTTTGATCTGCATCTCTCTAATGACTAATGGTTGTAAATATTTCCTCATGTGTTTGTTGGCTGCCTGAATATCTTTTTTGGTGAAGTGTCCATTCATAACTTTTGCCCCTTTTTGAATTGGATTGCTTGTCTTTTTGATGTTGAGGTATTGAAGTTTTCTATAAATTTTAGAGTTAAGTCCCTTGTTGTATATGTCATTTGTTGGAGTCAACAGCTGGTATACTGCCTGTCAACCTCGAGCTCCTCAGCCCCTGCAGCTGCCTGAGTCGGGAAGAGCCTCCAGCTTGACGTTTGATCCAAGAACTTGGGACTTGTGAGCTTCTATAAGTGTGTGAGCCATTTTCCTAAGATAAATTTATCTTTCTCTATATGTATATATAAGCTTTACTGGTTTTGCTTCTCTAGAGAACCCAGCCTAACGCAGCTGTATAGTAGGTTTTTCTTCTTTAGTAGTGGGAGCTCTGGTAGCATAGTGGCTAAGGCACTTGACTGCTAACCAGAAGACTGGCGGTTCAAACCCACCAGCCACTCCTCAGAAGGAAGATGGGGCAATCTACTTCTGTAGTGATACTGCCTCGGAAACCCAAGGAGGGGTCACTATGAGTCGGGTCCGACTCGACGGCACACAACAAGTAGTGTTTTGCTTATTTGAGCTCCCTTTCCTTTCCATATAAAATTAGTGATTTGTTTTTCCATGTCCTTAAGGAATGTTGATAGAATTTGGATTTGGATTGCATTGCATCTATAGATTGCTTTGGATAGTATTGACGATTTCACAATGTTCAGTGTTCCTATCCATGAGCATGGCATATTTTCCACTTGTGTAGGTCTCTTATAGTTTCTTGGATCTGACTCATAGTGACCCCTTCTTGGGTTTCCGAGGTAGTATCACCACGGAAGTAGACTGCCCAACCTTCCTTTCGAGGAGTGGCTGGTGGGTTTGAACTGCCAGCCTTCTGGTTAGCAGTCAAATGCTATAGGTACTATGCCACCAGAGCTCCTATAGTTTCTTGTAGTAATGTTTATTTTTTATATGTCTTTTGTGCCTCTGGTAAGATTTCTTCCTAAGTACTTTATGTCTTTGGTAGTTATTGTAAATGATATTGCTTTCTTTATTTCCTTTTGATGATATAGGGGAAGCCAACCGATTTTTGTGTTGACCTTGTATCCTGCCACTTTGGTGAATCTTTCAATTAGTTCCAGTAGTTTTCTTGCTGAGTCTTTCAGGTTTTCCATGTGTAGGATCATGTTATCTGTAAATAGAGATTTTTTTAGTTCTTGTTTGCCAGTTTGGATGTATTTTATTTCTTCTCTTTCTTGCCTTATTTCCCTGGCTAGGACTTCCAGTATAATGTTGAACAGAAGTGGTGAAAGAAGGCATCCTTTCTTGGTTCCTGTTCACAAGGGGAATGCTTTGTGTCTCTCTTCATTGAGCATAATGTTGGCTGTTGGTTTTGCATATATGCTCTTTATTATGTTGAGGAATTTCCCTTCTATTCATATTTTTCTGAGAGTACTTAGCAGGAATGAGTGCTGGATTTTATCAAATGCCTTTTCTCCATTGATTGATATAATTGATGTTTCTTTTCCTTTATTTTATTTTTGTGGTGGATTACATTGATTGTTTTTCTAGCACATTTCTCTTGTTCCCTAGTGTGAACACCTGGGTACCAGGGATTTTTTGACTTAGAGACTATCATCTAATAAAAATGTCAAATGCATCTAAAATATTTTAAAGTATTGTTGTTATTATGTGCTGTCGAGTCAGACCTGACTCATAGTGACCCCTCCTTTGGTTTCCGAGGCGGTATCACTATGGAAGTAGATTGCCCCATCTTCCTTCTGAGGAGTGGCTGGTGGGTTTGAACCACCAGCCTTCTTTCTGGTCAGCAGTCAAGTGCTTTAGGCCCTATGCTACCAGAGCTCCCATTTTAAAGTATACACCTACCAAATGTACTTTGAGAGACACATACCCAGTTGATTAAGGAATTTGATGTTTCCTTTTTTAAAAATTTCAATCTTTGGCCATCCATCATCAGGCTTCTACTGTTTTCTATAAATCCATAATGATGTTTCCACAATTCTGCTTTCTCTGCTTGTTGGCAGAGTAGCCAAAACACCTATCACTAAGCACTCTTAGGTGTCAGAACCTGTAATCCAGTGATAAATTTAGGACTGTTTATTCATTGTTGAACATGTAGGGAGGGTTGTTCATATTTCCTCCAAACTCTTATTTAAATGCTGATTAGAAATTAAATTCATGTTAGGTACACATTAGAAAAATTTCCAGCAACAAAGGAAATTGGCATTAACGAATATTAAATACTATTTAGAACACAAGCCAATGGAAGAAATGAAAATTTAAAATATGACTGAGACTGTCTCTGAACCACCCCTCTCCACCCAGATTTGGCTGCAGTTCTGATGATGCTTTGGGTGATGTTCAATGTTTGCAGTACAATATTTGAATAGAGTAGGATCACACGAGGAATAAAATGTCAGATTTATGGAGGTGATTTGTATTACTAGAGATATGACCTCCTAAATAATGAACAAAGAAGGAAATGGATTCTATAAAGATATAGTGTTGCTTATGCATCCCTTTGGTGTGTCAAAAAGCATTCATGTCTATTGAAGAACTTAAAATGAAACAAAAGTAAAAAGCAGTGACAAATTACATATAATGGAGATTAATTTACAGATCTTGAAGCAATATATTATATAAGAAGAATCTCATTCTGTTCTTTATTATGTTAGAAGACAGTAAGTTTGGAAAGATTAAAAAGGCAGGAGAACAACAACAACAATGACAACAACAGGAAGGGTCAGGTTAAGAGTTAAAATCATTCTGATGTATTCTCTTTTTCTTTTCTTTTCTTTTTTGGAAGCTGAGGAAGTGTATATCTTCTTGATTAAAATGACCCATCATAAACCTCAGACTGTTAAAAATTTGAATTCAAATGATCATCCACATTAAAGACACAAAAGCTAAAATATATGCATCTGTAGCTAGGAGCAACACCAGAGAAGTTAAAAAGAAAGCAGAGAGCAATAGAGCCATTGATTTAAAACCAAGGCTTTTATTTCAGAAGACACAGATGAGAACAAATGGGTGAACAAAAGTTAAGCTTATTTGTACAGAGGAAACATGGTTAGTTAAAAATATTGAGTAACACTGAACTGGAGAATAAGGATCTATCTGCTCCATGTAGACATGCTGTGTGGGATCTTGATTCAATTACAGTCCACTTTCTGCTTTTCTAAAGAGAACAACTATTTTAATTTACATCCTTGTAAAGCAGAGGGTATCAAGGAACTTGTGGTGGTCTCTGCCCCTGAACGTTCAGCACAGTACCTGGTCCCCAGCTGGCTCTCCATATATTTTTGAGAAATCAATTTCCTCAACAGATATTCTAACATCTCAATATTTTTCCTTAATATTGAATGGTTTGTGAGAATTAAGTCCTAACTATGGTGAATCGAGAAGAGTAGAACTTGTTTCCATCTTAGATTTGATGTTTCTGGTTGCCTCTCCTTGGGCACATCAGTAATCTTCCCTGGCTTCAATACTTTCATCTGCAAAAGGAGGCAGTTCAACTAGATGGTTTTTAAATTCTCTTCTAGCTTTAAACTTCTATGATCTTATGAAATTAACTGCAGGTTACTCAAAGCTTAAACCACACAAACCTTATTTTATAATTCAAGTCAGTTCAACAATAAATATTCAGACACACATTTATTAAGTGGAGCCCCTTGATGGCCCCATGGTTAAGTGGTTGACTACTAACCAAAAGGTTGGTGGTTCAAATCCACCGTAAGATGACTTGAAAGAAAGGCCTAGAGATCTACTTCTGGAAATAAGCCTATGGAGCACAGTTCTACTCTGAAAGACATGGGGTCACCATGAGTCAGAGTTGACTTCATGGCAACTGTTTTTATTTTGTTCTTTTAATTAAGTACCTAGCATGTGTAAAAACAAAACAAAATCATGTGTAAGACAAGGAGTCCTGGTGGTACAGTGGATAAGTGCTTGGCTGCTTATAGAAAGATTGGCAGGTTGAACCCATCAGCCAGTCCATAGGAGAAAGATGTGGCAGTCTGCTTCTGTAAACAGTATAATCTTGGAAGCCCTAGACAGTTCTACTCTGTCCTATATGGTTGCTATGAGATGAAATCAAGTTGATGGCAATGTTTTTTCTTTTCTTTTCTTGTTTATGTGCAAGACACTACATTACCTGCCTGAGGTAATGTGCATATAAAAATCAGTGCCTGCTTTTGTCCTCAAGATACACATCTTCCCTTGGGGTAGAAGGCATAGATACTAAGGTGAAATGAAGTAAGTGCCACAGCAAGAAGGTCCAAAGTTCTAGAACTTCATATTGAGATTACTACATTCCTAGAACTGGTCGAGGCACCCAGTAAATATTTGTTAGATGTTGAAAGAATCAAAGTAGAATGGAGGTTTCAAGGATAGTGGGTTATTCACATATCACCAGAGGAAATGAAGGAAGACTTCACCAAGGAGTGGAGCTCAGAGTGTGTTCCAGAAAAACCAAGCATTCCTGCTGGTCAGACTCATATTTTTATCTTATTTTCACCAGGAATGGTAAACGTAAGATGAAAGCAGTGTTATTGGCAGTCATCTAGCCGACTCCAACTTCTGGTGATTCTGACTCCTGGTGACCCCTATGTACAATAGAACAAAACCTTATCTAATCCTGTGCCATCTTCACAGTTATTGATATGTTCAAGTTTATTATTGTAGCCATTGTGTATTTTAAGCGCCTTCTTACCTTGGGGCTCATCTCCCAGCACTATGTTGTGTTGTTGTTACGTGCCCTTGAGTCAGCCCCGACTCATAGTGACCCCTCCTTGGGTTTCCAAGACGGTATCACTACGAAAGTAGATTGCCCAACCTTCCTTCCGAGGAGTGGCTGGTGGGTTTGAACTGCCAGCCTTCTGGTTAGCAGTCAAGTGCCTTAGGCACTACGCCACCAGAGCTCCCAGCATGATATCAGACCATATTCTGTTGTGGTACATAGAGTTTTCACTGGCTTTCGGAAGTAGATCACCAGGCCTCTTTCTTAGTCTGAGTCTGGAAGCTCTGCTGAAGCCTGTCCACAATGGGTGACCCTGCCAGTATTTGAAATACTGGTGGCATAGCTTCCAGCATCATAGCAATGTGCAAGCCACCACAGAATGACACACTGATGGATGGGTGGTGTTTGGAAACTGTCTGTCTAGGCAGTTTCCAGGAGGTATTCACTACAGAGCACAGACTCTACTTGATTAATTGGACATTTCTGAGGATGGGTCTGAGAGGGGGTTATGAAACAGGTAAATCAGAAAAGAGCTGGAGGAGAAGAGAGGTAGAGGATCTATCCATTCAGTCAGACAGACCTTGGGGATAGCTTTCTTCTTCCTGACCTGGTTCAAGCACTTGTTTATGTTCCACAAAAGGAATATGGTAACTGAATGTGGTTGTGAGAAGTCTTTGATAATAAGACCCCGTGCTTCTGAAGATGTTTGCTTGTTTTTCTGGGGTCTCTTCTGGAAGTAGTTCTCAAGCCTGTTCTTAATGCAATCTGCAATAGGGGAGCATCTCTCTCCTCCTGGCTGATTGGCCTGTTGCTATTCTTTGATTGTTCAGCACTCGTTTTGTTGTGTAGCTGAAATAGCCCTGAAGACAATGGCTGTTGATGGTCTTTATTTTTATTTTTTTTCACCAGGACAGACTATATCATAAGGCAGAATTGGCAATGGCAGAATCAGGAATTTCTCTGGCTTGAACTGTTGACTTAATTGCTCTTTTATTTTCTAGATCAACTAGATGGTGAAGCAAATGAGATTGAAATATATATTCTTTGCTACTCATCACAATGGTAATAATTAAATAATCATTACTATTAGACAAGGAAAGATAAAGGATTTCCAGCTTTGGTTTCATTTACTTCTTTTTAACCTGCCTCTGTGTGTGTGTGTGTGTGTGTGTTTAAGCAACTCTTAGCATTTTATATGGAGCTCTGATGGTGCTATGGTTAAAGCATTGGGTTGCTAACCAAAAGGATGGTGGTTCTAACCCACCAGCTGTTCTGCAGGAGATTTACAGCTTTGGAAACCCTCTGGGGGCAGTTCTACACTGTCCTGCAGGGTTGTTATGAGTTGGAATTGACTCCATGGCAGTAGGTTTGGGCTTGGGTAGCATTTTGCATGCTTCTTTGAAGTAGAACCCCAAGAAATTTCATACAGCAAGAGTATGAATCTCCTAGATCAAGGAGGAAGGGACTTGTGTTGCCTCATGCTGAATATCTGCAGACTTATTTGGGGGTGGATCAACTAGGATTAAGGAAATGATGGAAGGCTAATGGCCTCCTAATGGCAGAGGTGTTCAGTGGTAGAATTCTTGTCTTTCATCAGGAGACTCAGGTTCAATTCCTAGCCAATGCACTTCATGTACAGCCATCACCCTCCTGTCTTTTTATCCAGCTGTGCAAGGGGTCACCATGATTCAGGGGTGACTGGAAGGTACCTAATAACAACAAATGACCTCCTAGTCTCTCCTGGCTGCACAACTCCTTGCCAACTGCATCTGTTTAACTGATCCCTCTTATTTTCCATTTTATTTCCAGGCAACAAACTTGCTGAATAGTCTTTTTCCCTTTCATTTTACCACTTTCTTCCTCAGGATTTTTATTCTCTTTTCTATCTTTGGAGGAAGGAGCTCTGGTGGTGCAATGTCTAAGGCATTGACTGGTAACCAGAAGGTTTGTGGTTCAAACCCATCAGCCACTCCACAGAAGGGAGATGGGGCAATCTACTTCCATAAAGATTTACCGCTTTGAAACCCAGTGGGGGTCTCCATGAGTTGGAATCTGCTCAATGGCAGTGTTTTTTTTTTTTCATTTCTTTGGAGGGAGATCTGGTGGTGCAGTGGTTAAGTGCTTGACTAGTAACCTAAAGATCAGTGGCTTGAAGCCAACAGTGGCTGAGCAGGAGAAAGATGTGGCAGTCTGTTTCAGTAAAGATTTATAGCCTGGAAAATCCTATATTCTGTTCTGTAGGGTAGCTATGAGTAAGAATTGCTCAATGGCAGTAAGTTTTTGGTCTGTCTTTGATAATGTCTCTGCATATGTGTTTGACTTTTATTAGAATCTTTATTTTTTTGTGTGTTTTCTTTTTTTTTAACTATTGTGTTTTCATTTACAGCACCTTGGCCTTTTAAAGATTAAACAACAGATTATTCATACTTTAGTGTTAGATATTGAGGTATCTTGACTTACATGTGAGGACAGATGGTTCCTGAAAGTATAACTGTCAAAGTTAATTTTGCTACTTTTGCAACTGCTATTTATATGAAATTTAGATTTTGTTTTTTAGGCTTTCACTCTTTCCCACTTATGGAATTTTACTTATTTGGAAATACTATATTCACTACATACTAGAATTGTATGTTATCGCCTTGTGGTTGATATCTTCACCTCTAAAGCTGACTTTCAGTGTTTTCAGTGTGCTTAAATCTGATGATTCGACAGTGGGTAGGAAAGCTCAGTTTATGGTAGTTATATTCTAAACAGTTGCCCCAGAAATGACATAACCAACATTTTTAGTAAGTTAACATATTGCTTTATCTGGCAAGAAATGGACACACACACACACACACACACACTCCAAAATGTAAACCATATTCTCAACAACAACAAAAAATCATGGTGCACAAGAAAAAAAAAAAAAACAAACAAAGATAAAAAGCAGAGCAAAAACGTCCTCAAAGTAGAGCATTTTTTTTTTTTTTTAACGTTTCTAAATTACACATTCTGGACCCCTGAAATGCTTGTGAAATGTTCTCCAAAGTTATTAGACCACAAGACTCCTTCTGAGTCTGAAAAACCACGTTTTGAGATTCTGTGGAATGATGAATCATGGAGTCTGGGCTGCCCAAAGCAGGAAGTGCAGCCAGGAGTGGCTGATAGGCTAGGAGAGAAGAAAGTGACAGAGAACTGAAGATCCATCCCAATATGTGTAAATACCAGATATAGTGAAAGCAAGGGGATGACAGAGCTAATGGGATGGGGGCTTTTGGTCTGAGAGAAGATGTTGGCATTTAATGCTCAAGGGAATTCCAAGGTTCTGCACATAACTGTGAGTGTGGGTGGTGGAATGAAGTGGAGGGGAAGGTTGTTGGAACTGAGGCAATCAGGGGCCAAAGAGGTGGGAAAACTATAAGGTTACCATCAAGTCCTCTCTGAGAAACCATTAGCCATTGATTCTTAATCATGGCGATTTCATGTGTATCAGAATAGAACTGTGTTCCATAGACTTTCCAATGTCTGGTTTTTGAAAGTAGATTGCCAAGCCTTTCTCTGAGCTGCCTCTGAGTGGATTCGGACCTCCAATTTTTGGTTGTCAACCAAGTGCACTAACTCTTTGCGCCACTCAGGAACTCCACAAGTGCTCTACATGAGTGCCAGTGTCACCCAGCCACCCAGCAACTCAGGGAAAAGATTAGACCTTTGTGCCAAGGGACGACTGTGCCTCTTCTCATTGCCCTCTATGACTAAATATCAAGTCCTCACCCATTCAAAAATCATTCAAAAGTTAATGTGCATAAAATGCCAATCATACGTCACATACTTTTAGTTGCTGGAGTTAGAAAAATAAATCAGACATGGTTCTGGAGCTTTAGAGGCCTACTGTCTGATTGAGGAGAGTGAACATGTACTAATTATGACAACCAGAGTTTGTAAACTCACAGGGTTGTGGGGATTAGACAGGTCATGTAAATGAGGAAGCCAGAAGCAGGTGGAATGAGTAGGATATATTTGGAACTGTGGGGAACTAAAGAGCTAACAGCTCCCTTAAAGGAGGCAGCCATTATTCAGTGTTAGCAAATCTGATTTTCAAGAAAAGCCTAAAATGCAGATTTCTGGGGGTGAAATTTTCCAATTTACAAATTTTAGCCAGTAATTAAAAGAATTAAAAACATAGCATGAGCCAATGCTTTACAGTCTCTGATTTAAATAATTGGAGGTCCAGACAATGTTGGGTTCTTGTTTTGGCTCTGCCTGTGACTTGCTGGTGAATTTAGGCAAATCCATCAATTTCTCTAGGTTCCAGTAGGCTCATCTATAAAGCGGAGCAGTGAGCTGTAGAGGATGAATTCTGGAGTCTTTCCCAATTTTAGAATTCTACGATTTCAGGTCTAAATAGACTTTTAATTCATCATTTTCTGTGAAGAAATTTGTTAAATATGGGGACCATATAATTTCAGTTCCTTCCTCTGAAATTTGTAGCATTAACAGAAGGCAATCATTCTGGGGTTTTATTATGGTGGACAATATTGGTCTAATGGACTCTAAAAAGGGTAATGCTTGGAAGCTGCTAGGATGAACTTTTGTTTCTCTTACATCTCTCCCATGCTTGTGTTCAACAACGGAGGCAGGATGGTATAATGGAATTTTACTCAGATAGACATATATTGAAATCTCTGATCTGTTACTTAATGACATCTGTGACCGGGAGAAGTAATTTCCCTGAGTCCTAGATATCACCAGATTGTAGAGTCAGAAAAGAAAATGTTGTCCCAAAAGAACCTGTATGTTCCAACTTCTGCCAAAAGGAGAAACATATCATACATTAAATGTACACTTTTGTTATTGTTGTTGTTTTTGCTTTGACTACTAGAAAGTTTACCAGAGAACAAAATACCTGCAAAAAATTACCTTAATTCTCCAAAGAATTGCTTTGGTTAAATTATAATTTAACCTTATAATCTCAGCTTTTTGTTTCCCAATTGTCTTCAGAATTGTATTAAAGGCATTATTCAAAATAGTTGCTCATTATTTCTTATGTGGCAAGCAAAATGCCTATGTGGTAGACTGGAGGAGTTCTTGTTGGCTGGTGCTGGGCTCACCACGGAGCTTTGGCTTTGCTGAGTGAGTTGTGTGTGAGAGGGCAAGAGCTGAACTGGTTGGAGCAACAAAGAGGATTTTTGGAAGCCATGTGCAAGGAGTCTGGAGAAGAGATCTTGGGTCGGACAAGGACAGAGATATCTAATAGGAAAGTTCAATGACGTGCTATATGATGTAATCTTTTCCTTCATCCTCTCACAAAACCTTCAGGAAAATTGACATCACTTGCCAATTATGTTGATGTTTTTTAAAAAATACATTTTATTGAAATATAATTTATGTATAGTGAAACACACAAAACTAAAGTGACATGGGTCAATGCATTTTTTTTTTTTTTTTGTAGTGTTCCCTCCCTTCCACTATCACCCCTGGTAACCAACAAAGTTTCCTTCCATGTATAAACCTTTTCTTGACTTTTTATGATAATGAACTAATACTATATTTGTCCTTCTGTGATTGACTTATTTCACTCAGCATAGTATCGTCCAAGTTCATCCATGTTATACAGTGTTTTGTAGATTCTACATTATTCTTTAGTGTTGTATAGTATTCCATTGTGTGTATGTACCATAATTTGGTTATCCATTTTTCTGTTGATAGGCATCTAGGTTGTTTTTATATTTTTGCTATTGTAAATAGTGCTGCAATGAACATGGGTGTGCATATATTTGTTCTCATCCTGGCTGTCACTTCTTTAGGATATATACCTAGTATTGGGATTGCTGGGTCAAATGGTATTTCTAATTCCAGCTTTTGAAGGAATTACCACACTGTTTTCCACAATGGTTGTATCATTTTACAGTCCCATCAGCAGTGTGGGAGAGTCCCAATCTCTCCACATCCTTGCCAACATTTGTTATTTTCTGTCTTGTTGAACTTTGCCATTAATGATGGTGTGAGATGATATCTCATAGTTGTTTTGATTTGCTTCTCTCTAATGGTTAATGATCATGGACATTTCTTCATGTATTTGCTGGTCACTTGAATATCCTCTTTGGTGAAGTGTCTATTCATGTTTTCTGCCATTTTTTTAATTGGATTGTTAATCTTTTCATTGTTGAGGTGTTGGAGTTTTCTATAAATTTTAAAGATGTCTCTTGTCAGATATGTAATTATCGACAAGTATGAGTTTGTTCTTACCATTTTGTTATGTGCTTTTTCATGGTGCTCTGGATTTCTTTGTTCCATATAATTTTCTGTGTTGAGTTCGTTTATGAATCATGTTATTACTTCCTTCATTGCTATTGTTTTGTTGTTGTTCTTATGTGCCATCAGGTCAGACCTGACTCATAGCGACCCCTCCTTGGGTTTCTGAGGTGATATCACTACAGAAGTAGATTGTCCCATCTTCCTTCCAAGGAGTGGCTGGTGGGTTTGAACCGCCAGCCTTCTGGTCAGCAGTCAAATGCCTTAGGCACAATGCTACCAGAGCTCCTAGTATTTGCTAAATGTTTGTGCTGCTTTTCTCTTTTACCTTGATGTGAAGGTTTATCTTTTTTTTTTTTTTTTTGAGGTTATCCTGTGATTTATAATTTTCTTCCTAAGTTTAGAACAGTCTGTTCTATCTTGCAGTTGTCTTGACTTCCCTACCATTTAGAAGTTCTGTAACTACACAATTTTTTTCCCTCTTTTTGGTTTGTAGTTGTCCTCATTTGTCAATTGATGTCTCTGGTTGCTTGTTTACAATTTTGTAGGCTTATTTACTTTGGATACTTCCATAATTGGGCTGGTTTCTGGGTTATGCCATCATGTATGTTAATCGTCATTTGTTGTTTGCTGTTGTTGGTTCTCTGTCCAAAGGACTTCCTTTAGTATCTCATGTAACGTTGGTCTGGTTCTAACAAATTCCTTCAATTTCTGCTTATCTTGAAATGTTCTAATTTCACCATCATATTTGAGGGACAATTTTGCTGGGTATATAATTCTTGGTTGGAAAATTTTCTCTTTCAGGGTTTTATATATACCATTCCATTGTTTTCTCACCTGTATGGTTTCTGCTGAGAAAGTCAAGCTTGGTCTTATAGGTTGCCCCTTGTAGGTAACTTTTTGTTTTTCCCATGCTGCTTTCAGGATTCTTTCTTTGTCTTTGGTTTTGGTGAGTTTGATGATGATATGTCTGGGTGATTTTCTTTTGGGGTCAATCCTGTTTGGGGTTCTTTGGACTTCTTGAATGGATATATTCTCATCTTACCATGGAAATTCTCTTACAACAAACCTTTGACAGTTTTCTCTGTGATTTTATTTGTCTCTCCTTGTTCTGGAAATCAGATTACATGTAGGTTATTCCTTTTGATGGTATCCCACATGAACCTTAGGCTTCTTCATTTTATTTTGATCTTTTTCTCTGATTGATCCCTTTCCAAAGAAGTATTCAGGTATTTGTCTTCAATCCCACTAATTCTGTCTTCCATTGATTCAATTTTACTCCTTTGCCCATTCAATGTGTTATTTATTGCTGAAAATTTAGCATTAATCTGGATTTCTATCTGTAGATTTTGTATCATTTCTACTTTTTCATTTATTTTGTCATTTTGTTCTTGTATTTTCTTCTGAAATTGTTTTAGGGTTTTGTCTGTGTTTTCCTTAATTTTGTCAGTGTTTTCCTTGATCTGTCTCTCAATCCTTTGAAGATACCTAAATACAATTCTTTTGAATTCCTTATCAGGGAATTCCAGTGCTGTTTCTTCCTCAGGAATGTGTTCTGGGTCTGCATCCTGGTCCCTTGTTTCTCCTGGTTTATCTTGCTTCTTTGTGTGGGCTGTGATGCTCTGTTGTCTCCCAGGCATTGTGACATTTTTGTGTTTATATTTAATTGATGATCGTATGTTGGAGTGACTTGCCCATGATTTTTGTTTTCTTTGGATTTTATCTAAGCAAGCAGGGTACTGTGCTCCTCTATTCACTAGCTGGCAGTACTTATACACTCACCAACCATCTCCTTTCCCATGATCAGCCTTCCATATGTCCCTGCCATCCTTGGCAAGTGGAGCCTATTGTTGGGTCCCTGGAATCTGAATGAGAATACTGCCACTTTAAAATCCAATATGGCTACTGCTTCTAACATTCAAAATGGCTGTACCCTGAGTCACTTTAGATATACAAAATGGCCACCACTTGTAAACATTCAAAATGGCTAAACCCTCAGTTACTTGAAATATCCATAATTGGCTGCCCCTTGTAAACAAAATGGCTGTGCCCTCCAGACAGCTGAAAGTCCACAACTCAGTCTGTCTCCCTCCTTTCTGTCTCCCTTCCTAGTTATA
Organism: Orycteropus afer afer; assembly: GCF_000298275.1. NCBI lineage: Eukaryota > Metazoa > Chordata > Mammalia > Tubulidentata > Orycteropodidae > Orycteropus > Orycteropus afer. Next base: position 3,252,254 of record NW_006921614.1, on the reverse strand, counting down.
GGCCACCAGTGCAGTCATCACTGCAGCCCTTGGAGACCAGGGTGATCTTTAGGTCCATTCTCAGGTCCCAACACTACTTGGAAATATTCGGACTGTTGGTCCCATCAGAGTAGCTGACAGTCCACTGCACTGATCATGTCCATACTCACTGTTTTCATTTAGGTTTTTCTACTAGTCAGAGCCGAATCCACTCCTGTATACTTCCTTTCAAAGCTTAGGGCTCCAGGATTATCTTCTGTGTCTCTGTTAATTAGTTTCTTTTTTCTTTGTTGAAGAAGGTCTGTGTAGCTTGTCTGCCTATTCTTCCATCTTACCAGAAGTCTGATGTTGATTTTTTATATAATGAAATAATGAGCCAACCACTGATGTAAGGTCATCCATAATATTTCCTTGCCAAATATTATTACCAAAAAACAGTATGTTTGCCAAATAAAAGTGTATGCTTCCTCCTGCCCAAGAACCATATGATCTATTGAATGTTTTTTTTTTTTTTTTTTTTTGGTATGGTTTAGTGGTAGAATTCTTGCCTTCCATGCAGGAATACCCTGCTGGATTCCTGGCCAATGCACCTCATGTGCAGCCACCACCCATCTGTCAGTGAAGGCTTGTGTGTGGTTGTGATGCTGAACATGTTTCAGTGGATTCTGGACTAAGACAGACTAGGAAGAAAGACCTAGCAATCTACTTATGAAAATTATCCAGTGAAAACCCAATAGATAACAAGGGTCTAATCCACAAATGATCATGTGGGTGGTGCAGGACTGAGCAGTGTTTGTTCCATTGTGCATGGGATCATCATGAGTTAGGGACCAATTAGAGAGCAGCTATCAACAAAAACCAGGTTAGCACTAGATTTAGGGCTCAGTTGTATAACATCACCATGTTCCTAGTACATTTATTTTTCTCTTTCTTATTTCTCTTTCTTACATTGTTTTAACTGTATTTTTTGTATTTTTAACTGTTTTTTTGACCTCTCATATTTGTGTGGTTTAAGAAACCCTAAGTCATTTGTGAAAGCCAAGGAGATCTAGACCAGTGCTGTCCAATAGAACTTTCTGTGCTATCCAATGTTCTACTCTGATAGTTACTCATCACATATGGATCTTGAGCATTTGAAAGTGAAAAATTTATTTAGTTTTAATTAATTAAAATTTAAATATAGCCATTATGGCTAGAAGTTTCCAAATTCAACAACATAGGTCTAAACGACTTATAAGTAAACAAATGTTTCTGAAACATCTGAAAAAAATTTCTTCTCAAGTTTAAATTTTCTTCTTTAGTGATTTACTTAGGAAAATATTTTTGTACAATTCATATAATTTAAACCCTTTATATTAATGATTATATATTAAAAATAGCACAATTAACCAAGCAGTAAACTTTAGAACTTTACATTTACAGTAGCTTTGGTACTTGCGCTATGAATTTTTCTATCCAAATTTTTACTAAATGTCTCAAAGTGATTGTCTAACCATCAGAAGTGGTTAATAACTCTTAACACAAATAGAAAGTTCATGAGAGATATGGTGCTTACTTAGGTGTTCACTTTAATTTGTTCAAATGCTCTTATAAATTTTATACAACTTTCTGCATGTATGTTAATTTTCACAATAAAATATAGAAAAGTGGTTCATCACTTTCATTTTTAAAAGTATGTGATGAAAATGTAAAAATGTCCACTTCATAGAATGAGTAAGAAAAAGCATTGAGAATTTAGAAATAAATCAAAGAGAAATGAGAACGTATTATGTTATAAAGGTGGCATTTAAAGTTGGTGGAGAAAATATAAATTAGTTAATTGGTGGGTTGAGGTCTTTACCTTAATTTTCACCCCAAAGTTAATTCTAGATAGGTCAGGGTTTATATCAAAGAGAAGTCATAAAAATAATAGCAAACATTGATGAGACTTCTTACAATCTCCAAATGAACCTGATATATTTTTATAATCTCTGATAATATTATACCCAGGAGCCATAAAGTAAACTAATCATCAATTTGACCACATCAACTTTTAAAATCTCTTTATAGCAGAAAACCTTACAAACAAAGTTAAAGCACAAATTTATTTACAACATACTGACAATCAACAGTCTGATTTCCATAATATTCAAAGAGTTCTTGCAAATTAGTTTTTAAAAAACTAATAGAAAAATGGACAAAGGATTCAAACATATAATTAACATGGAAATAGCATCAGTGGTCAATGAACAGAAGACATCTGATATCTCTGATATCAGTTGTTAAAGAAATGCAGATTAAAAGCTTTACTTCTGGAAGGAAAGTTCATTATTTTTTCTAATGAAGGAGAATACTTAAAATTGGCCTGTAGAATCATACTAATGTATGTTTTCTCTTCCTTAATTTTAACTTAACTCACTATACATCATTAGCAGAATCTTGGGGAAATGTTTTGTGTGAAAAATGATATCTTCACCTAGTAGAATAGCTAAAGTGAAAAAACCAAGTGTTGATGAGGATGCAGATAAATTGGAACTCTCATATATTGCTCACAGGATGCAAAAATAGTTCAACTATTTTGGGAAATAAGGAGCTGTGGTGGTGTAGTGGTTAAGGCATTTGGTAGCTAATCAAAAGGTTAGTGGTTCAAACCCACCATCTGTTCCACAGAAGAAAGATGAGACAGTCTGCTTTTGTAAAGATTTACAGTCTTGAGTTGGAATGTACTACATGGCAGTGATTTTGGTTTTATATTGGAAAATAGTTTGGCATTTTCTTATTAAAATATACTTAGCATACAACCCAGCCATTCCACTCCTAGATATTGACAAACAAAAAGTGAAAAAAAATGTTCAAATAAAATCTTGTATGTGAAGGCTTATAGCATCTTTATGCATAGTTGCCAAAAACTGAAATCAAACTAAATGTCCTTCAACTACTGAATGGATAAACAAACTGTGGTACACCTATACAATGGAATGTTAGTCAGCAATTAAAAGGAACATACTAATGATTCATGCAATAACATAAATGAATCTCAAATGCATAGTGCTAAGTGTAAAAAGCCAGACTCAAAAGGCTACATTTCATAAGATTCCATTTACACGGTATTTTAGAAAAAGAAAATTACAGAAACAAATCATTGGTTGCCAGGTGCTGAGTGTAGGGGAAGCAGTTGACTGCAAAGCAGGAAATTTTTGAAAGTGGTGAAACTTTTCTGTATCTTGATTATGATGGTTATGCGACCACACAATTTTGTCAACATCAGAACTGTACACCAAAAAAGAGAGCATTTTACTGAAAGTAAATTTAAAAAAAGTGAATTAAAAAGTCAATGTGTTTCTAAATTAAATATTATGTTCCACAGAAAACAAAATAACTTTTTTTTTTTTTTTTTAGAGAGAGCTTTAATTGCTTATATTTTTTTATGGCATCTCTGGGTGACACAAACAGTTAATGTGCTTGACTGCTAACCAAAAGAAAGGTTGGTATTTTGAGCCTACCCAGAAGCAACTCAGAGGAAAACCTTGGTGATTTACTTCAGAAAAGACAACCACTGAAAACCTTATGGAACACAATTCTATTTTGACACACATAGTTCACCATAAGTCACATCAACTCAATATCTACTTTTTAAAAAATATTTTTATTTATTGAAGTAAACCTTTTCTTCTGTTGATGCTTAATGCACCTGTAAATCATGCACAAATCATAAAAGTGCACTTTGGTGAACTATCACAACTCAAATGTGCTCAGGTAACTATCACCCAGATCAAGAGATAGAACATTACCAGAAGCCCCTCCCAAATCACTATCCCCTCCTCCTTTCCAATATTCTGACTTCAAACACCATAGAGTAGTTCTATGGCTTTGAACTTTATGTAAATAAAATTATACATGATTGAATACTGTACTCTTAATACCAAAAAGACAAACCCACTGCCATCAAGTTGATTCTGACTCACAGTGACCTTATAGGATAGTGTAGAACTGGCCCATAAGGTTTCCAAGGCTGCAAATGTTTATGAAAGCAGATTGCCTCATCTTTCTCACATAGAGTGGCTGGTGGGTTTGAACTGCCCACATTATGGTTAGCAGCCAAATGCCTTAACCACTGTGCCACCAGAGCTCCCGGTACTGCCAATAGCTTTAGTTATATATGAATTTTTTTTAAATGTAAGTAAGTATAGATATGCTAACAATGAAGAGAATGGACTAAATAATACTATTATGGTTTCTCCTAGGTCTCAAATTTGCAGTCTATATGTTGAGAAAATTGTGAAATATCTTATATTTGAAATACATTTTTGGCCAAACAAATCAACCATCATTTTGAGCTAACCTAAAGGCATGTGGGACATGCACACCATACAATTTCTTTATGATTTCCAGAATTACATTTTCCTCCAGTGTTATTTTCCCTACTATGGGTAGACATCAGTCTTAAAATTGGCTTGATATGCTGATCCCGTCATATGATATGTCCTTGGTACATCACCAGGTAATGATCTATGAACTTTGCCTGCTTTGTTCTTTTGAATTCATGCTTGATTTTTGCTCAGCTATATTTAAAACTGTGAGGGAAAGAAATTTCTCGAAAAATACAGTATTGAAATCTGCTCAAAACTCGAATATTTGGAAACCTCTTGTAAAAGTAAATCCATATGGCAGGTCTGGTCTCAGCTTGATTCCTGCATGTTGGATCCAAGATCCTTTAAGGATTTTTGTGTGGTGTTTGCATGTGTGCCCATATCTTTTATATGCCCTTTGTTTTGGAAGTCAATTATGTCAGTTTTTATTTTTGTTGTTCTTTCCAGTGATAGAACTTGGAGTATCAGTTCTCAGTTTCTAGGTTAAGGCAGGTTTTATTTTCTTAGCAGTAACCAAGCCACAAAATGGAAAAACAAAACAATCCCTGACAATGAAAAACTGCCTTGAAAATATATCAATAACAAACACTAACTCTTAGGAGTTCAATGTGTTCTCCGACAAATTCAACGCCTAAATTAAATATTACACCCTTAGATCCTTTTCACAAAGCCTGATGGACCAGCTGCTGTTTTCATTGTTGGAGTCAACCACAACCACACAGTGCAAGTGAAGGATGTCCCCCAGCTGGGTGTGACCAGCGGGGCTACCAAGAATACTATTATAGTATTATAGCCCAAGAATGCTCCAAGGATTAACTTTTGTGGACAGGACTCGGCCAGAAGGTTTTGCAATTGTAGTCCCTCATTTCCTCTCCCCACCTCTCATTGTTAGAATTCCAACTTTACTCTTATTGCTTCACAGTGAGAGTTTTAATGGAAACAAAAAAAGGTTTTGTTTTTATTGTGAGATTCTGAGTTTGAGAACATGCATAACTCACATATGTAATATAAACTATCCATGTGGAACTCAGTACAAATTGTAGTTAAGAGTCTAAAAATAAAATCTTAGAATGTTAGTGTTGGAAATCTAATTATTTTCATTTTGGAAATGAGTGATTGGGGTCAAAGAAGGTATAGGACTTGCCCAAGGTTACACAGATAACTAAAGGCTGAAGGAGGACTAATATTTCAGAAACCTTGAATTTTCTAGTCAAGTAAGCTTATCCTATTTTCCTCTTCATTCTCCTGCAGTATAAAGAGGTAGGTTGGGATTATTGCAGTTGTAAGCATGTACATTTGAACAAATAAAAGTGAATACCTGAGTAAGTACCACGTCTCTCAATAATTTCCTATTTACATTGAGAATTATTAACCACTTTTGATGGTTAGACAATCACTTTGAGACATTTAGTAAAAATTTAGATAGAAAAATTCATAGTGGAAGTACCAAAGCTATAGTAAATATAAAGTTCTGAAGTTTACTACTTGGTTAATTGCGTTATTTTAAATATGTAATTATAAATATAGAGGGTTTAAATTAGATGAATTGTACAAAACTATTTTTCTAAGTAAATCACTAAAGAAGAAAATTTAAACTTAAGAAGAAATTCTTTTCAGATATTTCAAAAACATTTGTTTATTTGGTTTTATTTGGAACTTAATGATGCCTTGCAAGCCAAGTCTTCTTTCTCATCTTTGCCTTTAGCCTTCCATGGGATCATCTTTTTGCTGACAATATGGCTGCCAGCAACTCCCTGATCTGCATGCTTCTTCATCACAATCCAAAAAGTGTATATGTGTGTGTTTGTGTGTGTGTGTAGGATCATTCTGAAACCTACTGGAAGATCCCACCAAACCTCCCTCTGTAGCTCATTGGACTTGATGAGCCCATCCCTGTACCTTCAACTGTAGTCAGTGAATCAGATAATGCTGACTCAATTAAGCTTGAGCCATGTGTAATGTTCTGAAACCTAGGATTAAACTCACATTCCCCTAGAGCCTCTGTAAGTCACTAAAGAGGTGTGGATAAAATAATGAAAATAGAGGTAATGCCAACAAAGGGGAGATGGGTGTGAGGAGGTAACTCCAATGTCTACTATAGTTGCAAATATCAGAAATCAACCTGAACTAGCTTAAAGATGGAACATTATTACATGGATACATGAGTGTCCTGGAACTCAAAACAAAAATACCAAATTCTTTGCCATCGAGTTGATTCTGATTCATAGTGACCCCTACTGGGTTTCCAAGGCTTTAAATCTTTATGGAGGAGTAGCTGATGGGTTCAAACCACCAACCTTTTGCTTAGGAGCCAAATGCCTTAACCACTATACCACCAACCAGAAAGCAAAAAGGTGAGGAGTAGGCAGTGAGAGAGAATCTCTCTTAGACTTTTTTCTCATGCCTCCATTATTTTCTACCTATAGACCATTATGTCTTGTGTCTCAATGCAGAAGATGGCTATCTCTCAACTCCTAAATATTCATGTTCCCTCACCTTCAGGCCATAAATATTGACTAGCAGTCTCTGTTTTCCAATATGCTATTTCTGGGAGAATCTGCATTGCCAGGCTTATGTGTTTCCCTCGAGATAAGCAGAGTCCAATAATGCAGATAAGGCTCCTAAAACCTACATGTGTGGTGGTGGTGTGGGGGTGAGGTTGGGCAACTTGGTGGGGCCCTTGGTTCTCAGAGAAGCAAGGCTAAGAAGCTACGTGAAGGTTGTCAGTACCAAGGGATTCTAAACAACGGATAATGTTTCTCCTAGTCGAGGGGGGAATATGAATGCCTACACATCTCTTACCAGTTGATTCATTTCTACTCTTCCATATTTCTCATGGCTGGAGAGCTCAGATGAAGAAGAAAAGATACTGAGGGGAGGGACTGTAATAGGAGGTATTGGTAAGAAAAAACAATTTTTGCTTCTAAATCAATTCAGCTGGAATCTGAAGAAATTCTACTTTTCAACCATAAAATCAAAAGGAGATATTTGCTCATTCATGGGGAAACTTTTCCAGCGTTTGAAGCTAAAAATTGGCATGTTAATGAGAGCTAGTCCACAATGATCTCTTTCAAGCCCAGATCTACCCAGTGATGATTTCTGATGGAGCTGGTAATCTCCCTGAGATAGTACATTCCCTCAGGTTCTCAGACATAGGTGTCCTCCTGTCTGTTTGCTTGGGCTGCCCCACCCTTTCCTTGGGGAGGCTGAGTCATAGTTCATGGTGTGTCTGAGTCTGACAGCAAAGTTAGAGGTGACTCCTTTGGGGGCTTGACACCATCAGTTGCAGTGAGGGGTAATTTTCATCTTACCTTTGAGAGCTGTTTTCTGTTTTACAACTTCCTCCTCAACCTAGATCACCTTACAAATGGGTAAGAAAGTTCTGTGTATATATTGCAGGGAAGGGGGAGTGAGTAGCATGGTTGATGCCTTTTACTTTATCTTATCAACACAGAAAGGTTGTTCAGTTTGAGAAGTTAGGAAATTTCTAGAGGATCTCACCTTGAGTAACTTCAAACTTCCCACAGGGACAAGATCATTTTGAGGGACCTCAGCCTACCAAAGGATATATAAGGGAAGGGACAAAGGTGAGCTACAGTTTAAGGAGTTAAGAATATGAATGCAACTCCAAGGTAGATGTTGTTGTTGTTATGTGCTGTCGAGTTGGACCCGACTCATAGCGACCCCTCCTTGGGTTTCTGAGGCAGTATCACTAAGAAGTAGATTGCCCCATCTTCTTTCCAAGGAGTGGCTGGTTGGGTTTGAACCACCAGGCTTCTGGTTAGCAGTCAAGTGCCCTAGGCACTACGCCACGTAGATAGATCTCCCGAAAAAAGCATTGTTGAAACTCAAAGGAGTTTAGCAGCGCAGGAGGAAGAGATGGAGACCTGAAAGAGTTGTGGAGGAAAGAAGATGAGATTAATGACTGCTGGTGTTAATCCTAAACTAATAGCAGCAGTTGTGCATTAACTTTTATATGGAACCTTGGACTTTACAAAGTTCCTTTTTTCCTTTCATGATAGCAGTTTATCCCCAAAGCAGGCTTCTGAGATAGACATTTGCTCTGTTTTGTAGATAAATAAAGTGAGGCTCAACAAGGCAAGGAATTTGCTTAAAGTCTCCTACTTAGTAAGTTTTGTAGTTAAGATGCATCACACTGTATTAATACTCTTTCCTAGGAGACAGTGGTGGTTCAGTGGTAGAACTGTCACCTTCTGTGTGGGAGACCTGGGTTTAATTTCCTACCAAGGCACCTTGTTTGCAGCCACCACACATTTGTCAGTGGAGGCTTGCATGCTGCTATGATGCTGAACAGGTTTCAGTGGAGCTTTCAGACAAGGATGGCCTAGGAAGAAAAGCCTAGTCATCTACTTCCAAAAATCAGTCAATTGAGCCAACAAACACACGAAGAATTGCTTGTGATAATTAGCCTTTAGAGAGATGCAAATCAAAACAGCAATGAGATATCATCTCACTCCAGCAATAATAGCAAAGTTGAACAGGACAGAAAACAATAATTGCAGGTGAGGGTGTGGAGAGATTGGAACTCTCATTCACTGCTGGAAAGACTGAAATGGTACAACCACTGTGGAAACACTTCCTTACAAAATTTGAAATAGAAATACTATTTGATCCAGCAATCCCATTACTAGGAATATATCCTAAAGAGGTGAGACCCAGGACACAAATAGATATATGCACACAGTATGTTCATCACAGCACTATTTATAAGAGCAAAGAGATGGAAACAATCTAAGTGCCCATCAACAGATGAATGGATAACCAACTATGGTACCTATACACAATGGAATGTTATACAGCATTAAAGAATAATGAAGAATCAGTGAGTCACCTCATAGTGTGGATGAACTTGGAGGACATTAATGCTAAATGAAATAAGTCAGTCACAGAAGGACAAATATTGTATGAGTCCATTACTATAGAAAGTGAAGGAAATCTTTACACAGGGAAGGAAATTTTCTTTGTTGGTTTACGAGGGATGGGAGGGGATGGGTAGGGAGAGAAAATAAATGGATAATTAAGAGATAGATTTGATATGGATGAAGGGATTTAAAAAAGAAAGAATGAAGATTAGCCATTAGTTGATAGTTTTTGAAGCTAAGCTATGGGCACATGGGGGTTCATTGTACTAGTCTTTGTTTCTGTTTAAATATTGTATAACAAAGAAAAAAATCAGTCAGTGAAAATCATATAGGCACAAAGGTCTGATCCTCAACTGATCATGGGGAAGGTGCAGGACCAGGCAGCATTTTGTTCCACTGCACATGGAATCTCCATGAATCAGGGCTGATTCAATGGCAGCTACAACAACATCCTACATCACGATTATAAAAGCATTTCAGCCTTAATAACCTTCCTTTATTTTCTCAGTAACACCATAAAACCAAAAAACCAAACTCACTGCCATTGATTTGACTCATAGTGACCCCTTCTGGGGTCTCTGAGGTGGTATCTCTACAGAAATAGGTTGCCCAATCTTTCTTCCAAGGAGTGGCTGGTGGGTTTGAACCTCCAGCCTTCTGGTTAGCAATAAAATGCCTTAAGCACTACACCACTAGAGCTCTCTAATAACACCATGGCAGACATATATTCATTTCTAATATGCAGATGGAGTAATTCCTGTTAGATGACAATAATATCTAAATTTTACTCAATCTTTACTATGTGTCAGGCTCTCTGCTAAATCCTTCGCATTCATTTTCTCCTTTGATTCTTACTACAATTTCATGACCCTCCATCTGGAAGATGGATGAACTGAGACTTGGAGAAGCTAGGAAATTTGCCCAAAGCCATACAACTGTGCCACAACCTGAGTTCTCACATGGACAGTCTAACTCCAGGGCCTGTTAAGCTATCTCCACATAGGAATCTTCTCTGAGCCTGGCATCTAGGCACACCAGGCTTTCTCTCACAGTAAATGTAACTGGATTTATTTTCTCAGCCAAGCCCCAAATCTACCCTTCTAAATTTATCCATTTAGCAAACATTTACTGAGCTCCTCCTAGTAAGTGCTGGGTATTTTGCTAAGTGATAAGGAGGAAAATTTAAGCAAAATGAATTTCTGTGCTCTAAGAGCTCTTTAAACAATGGGGAAACAAGACACTAATATTCATATGTGCTAAATGCTGTGACAGAGGTGTGTGGGTGGAATGTCATGGGTGCCCTAGACCACCCTCACATTGAGAATAAGAATCTTTAATGTGTGTAAACTTATTTCATGAGGTAAAGATCTTATAGTCAGGTCTCACTTTGTCATTGGGCATAGTAGGCACAGTACCAAGGACCTAGAAAAACTTTAAGGGTCTCATGAAAATGTTTTCATTTCTTTTAAAATCAGAAGAAAAAAAATTAACTTTTCAGTTGAAATTTTAATTTTAATCCATATTAGCATATTTGTTTTTATTCCAATGTGGTTATACAGATACTTTTTAGTGATTTTTTTTTTAAGGAGGAAGGGATTAGGAAGGCAAAAATGTCTAGGTACTGTAAGAATCACAATGCATCCCTCATTGTAGGTCATTGGTGGTTCAGTGGTAGAATTCTCACCTTTCATGAAGGAGACTTGGGGTCCATTCCTAGCCAATGCACCTTATGGGTAGCCAATACCCATGTCAGTGGAGGCTTGTGTATTGCTATGATGCTAAACAGGTTTCAGTCATGCTTCCAGACTAAGATGGACTAGGAAGAAAGTCCTGGTGATCAACTTCCAAAAATCAGCCAGTAAAAATCCTGTGGCTCATAACCATCCTATCTGTAACTTAAGAAGATTGTGTAGGACCAGGCAGTGCTTCCTTCAATTGTGTATGGTGTTACCATGATTTGGAGGTCAACTCAAGGGCAGCTAACAAGAACAACTTTGTAAGGCAAAGGATACTTAAGAAAGCTCATTGGAATACAGTCCCTGTCTATGACTTGAACCTGGTTCTACATAATTGGTCGTCTGCTATGTGCTCATGAAATTCAACTCTCAGGTAAATAAATAGGGTTTACCTCTAGTAGCCAAAAGGCAACATGCAGAGAGGGCTATTTTTAATAGCAATAATCATAATAATGACAATCACTCCCATACCATGCACCAGACACTGTGCTGAGTTTTATATTGATTATCAATTGAGAACTTGCTCAGTTTAATGTGATTACATAAATTTTCTCAGCTGCATTGTGCTGTTCTGCAGGGATGGGAGGCTTGCCTACACATTATCATTCCATTCTTTCCATTTTTGAAAATATTTTCTAAAACTCTTAAAAAGGATGCTTTGCCTTATAAAAACATCTTGTAAGTTTTCTTCTCAATGAGAGGATATTTTTTGGATATGAGTCTGAATAAGTTTTAACTCATAGAAGTTAGGCAAAGGAGAGTGAGAAAGGCACTCCAAGCAAAGAATTCCAAAGTATGAACTTGTGTGGATAATGTCTTGGAACAGGTTGATTGTGAAGGCTCCTGAGGAAGGGTAGCTGGGAAGGTTAGAACTTAGAGCTTCCTGATTTCTGGGCTGCACTCTGACAAGCTTTACACCATCTAAAGACCCCTTCACACCAAGCAAAGCAAAGCAAAACAAAAATTCCATCTGGAAGGGCGGCACCAGCTAATGCTTCAGCATTCTGAGAAGCAGTTACTCCTCTGGGCTCTTGGGATCTGGCCCTTGACTTTGCATTTTCCTAAAGGTATTCCTGTAGGAAATCTGTAGGAAAAGGCCTAGGGACTGAGGTAACTTGGGTTTGTTGACCTATTGAGGGCATTGGATCTGTCTTGCCAGAGTACCTCCTCAGTGTTTTGGAAACAGGTGGGTTAAGATTGGCCAAAACGGACATGACTAATGGCAAAGGTTACCAGGGTTTGGGTCAACTTTCTATGACCACAAAGAGAAGAATCATTGTCTGTTCTTGCTGGGAAATTGGTGTCTGCCAAGTTTATTCTTAATATGTGTTGTCAGGATAATCCTGTGTCAGGCCAGTAACTCATTTCTGGGGGCCCTGGAGTTTGTTTGTTTGTTTTTGACTCAACCATTAGCTTGTATGACAAATATAAAACTCAAATCTGATTAAGTAATCCACTACTTAAAAATTGTAAGGGCTTCCTGCTGTTCTTGGGAGAAAGACTGAAATGCTTATTAGTGACTACCAGTCCCTTCAACGTCTCTGCCTTGCCCAGCTCTCCACCCTTGTCCCCACCGCTACTCCCTCTGTGGTTCTACTCTGCCCTTTGACTATGCAGTTCTGCTTTCAGTTCTTCAAATGTACCACATGCTCTTCTGTCAGAGGAGTCTTTGCATCATAAGTAGCAGTCATCCACCTAGATTGCACCTTGGTTCTTCTTTACTCCCAATTGATTCTTTATTATCCATTGTTGTTGTTGTTATGTGCCATTGAGTTGGTCCCGACTCATAGTGATCCCTCCTTGAGTTTCCGAGGCAGTATCACTATGGAAATAGATTGTCCAACTTTCCTTCTGAGGAGTAGCTGGTGGGTTTGAACCGCCAGCCTTCTGGTTAGCAGTCAAGTGCCTGAGGCACTACGCTACCAGTGCTCCATTGTTGTTGTTGTTGTTATGTGCTGTCGAGTCAGACCCGACTCATAGCGACCCCTCCTTGGGTTTCTGAGGCAGTATCACTACAGAAGTAGGATTGCCCCATCTTCCTTCCGAGGAATGGCTGGTGGGTTTGAACCGCCAGCCTTCTGGTTAGCTGTCAAGTGCTTCAGGCACTATGCTACCAGAGCTCCATTAGCTCTGTTCAAATATTACTTACTTTTTTGTTGTTATTTCCCATGGAGTTGGCTCTGACTCATGGCAACCCCGTGTACATGATAAAATGTTGCCTGGTCCTTTGGCACCTTCACAATTGTTGGTTTGCTCAAGTCTGCTGTTGCAACTACTATATATTTTAAGAACTTTCCAACCTTGGGGGCTCCTCTTCCAGAACTATATTAGACAATATTCTGTTGTGATCCACAGGGTTTTTATTAGTTAATATTTGGAAGTAAATTGCCAGGCCTTTCTTCCTAGTCTGCCTTAGTCTAGAAGCTCCTCTGAAATACCAGTGGCATAGCTTCCAGGTTCATAACAACATGCAAACCAGCACAGTACGGCAAATTGACAGATGGGTGGTGAAATACTTACTTAGAGTGACTCCTTTCTTGACCTCTTGATTGGGCTCAACTCTCATAACATATGCTCCATTAAAATGCTGTGCTCTCCTTTGACACCCTTATCACAATTGTTTTGTCAAAATTATTTGGTAATTCTTTGATTCATGTGAGTCTTTCCTACTACATTATCTGCCACAGGGCAGAGATGATGTCTGATGTCATTCACTACTGTATCTCGAATGCCTAACATACATAAATAGGTATTTATACATATTTGTTGAATAAATGACAAAAATGAATAAAAGGCAGATCAGAGCAAAATAAACCCTGGTTGAAAGAATATAAAACAAAACATTACTTCAATACACAAGTCATTTTCTTTAGAGTAAAATAGACTTAAATGATCACTGTGACACTTATGATATCTACATTACTCATAAAACCAAACTGAGGTTTTTTTTTTTTTTTGAGAATCCCATAACTAAGTCTCACATACAAAATGATAGATGGCTATTATGTATTTTTTCCTTCTCTGTATTTTTCTTAATGGAAGCAAACGGAACTTTCCAAATATCACTGTATGGTTGGAAAAAGTGAAACAGTCTGCAGTGCCATTTGGGGGGAAGGAGGGGCAAGAAGGGGAAAAGAGTCTGAAAAGGGTTTATGTTTTCTAATGGAAGTCAGATGTAGTGCTTGATTTTACATTCTCAAGGAATGTGCTTCATTTTCTCCACTAGTGGTCTTGTCCAGCAGAGGATGGTCAGAGAAAGTCCCTTGAAGATAAGTGTGCTCTTTTAATTCTGTGTCTTTTAGACCTTAGCAATCTGCTCACTCAGCTTTCAGAAGAGCAGAAACAAAGCTTTCACGGAGACCTAAGACAACTTTGGATAAAAACCTGCTTTAGAAAGATTTCCCTTACAAGTGAAATGTTACATTTCCACTCCACAGAAAGGTACTGCTGTGTGGCCATAAAAAACTGGCCAAAACCCTGTAACCTTTGCAGTTAGTTATGTTATTTTTGGTTCATGCCAACATGGATCACAGCTGTGACTCAACAGAGCCACTGAAGCAAGAATTCAAAGAGTTTAAAGAACAGCAAACTCAGAAATGAGGTTTTTTTTTTTTTCCCCTCATGGTGTCATTACGCAACATTTCTTGTAGTTTACCTTTTCAAATTTACCAACTCTATACAGATGAGCTCAGTTGTTGTTTGGCAGATGAAATCCTGAGTTGCGTCAGCACGGTTCCCAAAATCCCACTGCAAGCTAATGATGATGAGGCTTTCCTTTCTGGGGTGTTTGTTTTACGTAAGTAGTGACTTACTTTTCAGAGGTAAAACTTTGTGTTGATATATTTCTCCCTCAAGTAAATAAAAAATAGGATGGTTTGATTTAAAAGTTTGAAATTATTTGAAGATGAGAAAAAGCTCATATCAATTGCTTCTATTTTTGTGTTTGCTTTCCCATAGTCTATTTTAATAAAATGAAGCTATGAACTTAGACCTCACAAACTAGAAAACAGACCTTCACTTCAGTAGGCATTATATTAGTATATTTATCAAAATCCTTTAGTATTTGGCTTTGTTTTATTAATTACTACTTAAATTTCAAAAACATCACAGTTCTCTAATTATAGAATGCCTGGAAAGAGGAAGCAGAAGAAATGATGAACTTTGTGCCTTATCTACTAAGTCCTGTTTATGTGGGTGTGGTGAGTATATATGTAGCAAAACATTTGCCATTTCCACATTCTTCACATGTAGTGACATTATGTTTATCATGGTATCCAACCATCACTATTATTCATTTCCAAATTTTTCCATCACCTTTAACAGAAACTCAGTGTCCCCTAAACACTGAATTCTCTATTCCCTCTCTCTCCTGCCTGCCTTTGGAAACTGCTAATAAATTTCAGTCTGTTCATATTTTTCTACTCTAGATAGTTCTTGTAAGTGGAATCCTATAATACTTGCTCTTTCGTGACTGACTTATTTCACTCAGCATACTGTTTTCAGGGTTCATCCATGTTGTAGCATGTATCAGCACTTTATTTCTCTTTATAGCTGAAATACACTTAAGAATTCTAAGAACAGAAGTATAAAGGTGTTATTTTCTTTTACGTTATTTGTTAAATTAACTCACTAACCAAATGGTTTACAGAACAAGAGAAAGAAAGCAACACATTCAATTCATGTTCTTCTTTTGTTTGTTTGTTTGTGTGTTGTAGTTACGCTCCTTACTTACACTTGCCATTTAAAAAGGCCATCCATAGCAAATGCTGCCACAGAGACCAGACTCAGCTCTTGATTTGGGTACTTAAATGTAAGCTTAAAACGTGGAAATACAATTTTGGAGTTTTCCTTCCAATAATAAGGGTGTTAGCTTAAAGGAAAACATGTTTCGTTGACACCCTTTTGACATTGTAGGAAACTACCTCCTTAAGGGATGCATATAAAATCCTCAGGGCCTGCCTTCCAACACTGACTGTACAAGGAAAATGGAAAACACTCTATGGAGTGAGTGGCTCTTAATGGATTGACTCAGGAACTGGTTCAATACATAGTAGCAGCTATGAGTTGCTGTCAAGTTGACTCCGACTCATGGAGATCCATGCATGATGGAATAGAACTATGCTCAATAGGGTTTTCAATGGCTGATTTTTTAGACATAGATCACTAGGCCTTTCTTCCCAGGTGTCTCTGGATGGATTCTAACCACCAACCTTTCTGGTTGCAGCTGAGCACAACAACCATTTGTACTACCCAGGGACATCTAGTAGCAGGTACTCTTCTTTAATTTAATGAAACTTCTGTTTTCTTTAGCTGGATTCCCTTGTTTTTAATGCATTAAGATCTCAATAAATATGTGTTGAATTACTGAATAAAAATTACAGTGTTGTAGCATTTGACTACAGATGCATTAAAAAGGTGCATACAACATAATGTTGAGCAAAAGAAGCCAGACACAAATTTTATGATTCCATTTATATGTAGTATAAAAACAGGCAAAACTAATAATCTAGGTCATTAGAAGTCAGGAGAGTAGTATTGGGAAGGATGTTTTAGGCTGTGTTCTTTAGAAAAGCAAACCTAGAAGATATACATGTTGTTGCTGTTATGTGCCGTCGAGTCAAACCCAACTCATAGCGACCCCTCCTTGGGTTTCCGAGGCAGTATCACTACGGAAGTAGGATTGCCCAACCTTCCTTCTGAGGA
>NW_006921614.1:3234064-3235504 GCF_000298275.1 Orycteropus afer afer | reverse complement strand
GTCAAACCCAACTCATAGCGACCCCTCCTTGGGTTTCCGAGGCAGTATCACTACGGAAGTAGGATTGCCCAACCTTCCTTCTGAGGAGTGGCTGATGGGTTTGAACCGCCAGCCGTCTGGTTAGCAGGTAAGTGTCTTAGCCACTATGCTACCAGAGCTCCTTGAAGATATACATGCATATATATATATATATATACACATATATATATATATATACATACATACATATAATACCTATACCTATACCTATACATATACATATACATACCAAACCAAACTCACTGTTGATTCGACTAATAGCGATCCCTTCTTGGGTTCCAAGGAGGTATCTCTATGGAAGTAAATTGCCCAATCTTCCTTCTGAGGAGTGGCTGGTGGGTTTGAACTGCCAGCCTTCTGGTTAGCAGTCAAATGCCTTAGGCACTATGTCACCAGAGTTCCTATACACACACACATACTCGCACACATACATACATATAATGGGGAGAGAGTGAGATTTATCTCAAGGAAATAGCTCATGTGGTTGTAGAGGCTGGCAAGTCCCTAGTCAATGGGTCACATGCCAGGCTGAAGGCTTCTCTTGGCTCACATAGCTGCAGGGGCTGACAAATGCAAGTTTGCAGGCAGGCTACTGGCTGTGGAGGCTGACAAATCCAACATAGGCAGGTAAGATGACAGACTGCTTGCTCACAGGCTATAAAGGCAATGGTCCCAAGATTGATAGGCAGGCTGCTGGTTCAAGTCCAAGAACTAGAGGTCGGATGATGATGAGCCAGATGCAGGATCCATACCGAGCAAAAAGCCAGAGAGCTTTGCCACAACATGCATTTATATTGGAAGCAGGCCACACCCTCAAGGAAACCCCCTTTCAACTGATTGGCTGCTCATAGCAGATCTCATCATGGAGGTGATTACATTATGTCAGATCTCATGATGGGGGATGACTACATCATAACTGCCAAATCACTGAGAATCATGGCCCAGCCAAGATTACACACAACCTTAGCCATTACAATGTGTAATTACTGAAAGGGAGTTTGAGGAACCAGTCATGTTGTTTCTTGATCTGGGTGCTGGTTAAGTAGTACTTAGTTTTTGAAAATTCATTAAGTTTTGTATGTTAGATGCACTTCTCTGAATGCGTATTGTATTTCAACAACAACAAAAAAAATTTTTTAAATGTGTACAGTATTTCATCTTAGGAACACAACAGTTAATAAGTACTTAGCTCTCGGAACAAATTCCTGTGTTGTTGTTGTTGTTGTTATTTGCCGTGGAGTCAGACCTGACTCATAGTGACCCCTCCTTGGGTTTCTGAGACGATATCACTATGGAAGTAGATTGCCCGACCTTCCTTCCGAGGAGTGGTTGGTGCGTTTGAACCACTAGCCTTCTGGTTAGCAGTCAAGTGCCTTAGGAATTAAAACAAAAAAAAAAAAG
>NW_006921614.1:3229855-3232639 GCF_000298275.1 Orycteropus afer afer | reverse complement strand
TTTAAGATCCCAGTCGCTACTCGCCAAAGTAGGAGGTGGAACAATGTTTTGTATAGTATGTTATGCCAATTGAGCTTGATGTCCCCTGAGACTATGATCCCAAGCCCACAGGTTCAACTACTTGGTCCCTCTGGGTAGCTGGCTGTGACCAAGCAGTGCCCACAACCTTGCCCCTTGTCAGCTGTACTATACACCTGGGGATTCTGATTATTCACATAAGCTTATAGGACCATTGTCTGCCAACCCTATATATGTTCTTGGATACACTCCCTATTTCATAGACATACCTAATCGTTTAGCCTGTCTACCCTCTAGATGGTCTCTTGCAAGCTTTTAAGATCCCAGTCACTACTTGCCAAAGTAGGATTTTGAACAATGTTTTTGTGTAGCATGTTCTGTCAATTGAGCTTGATGTCCCCTGTGACCATGGTTCTGAGGCCACAGGTCCAACTACTTGCTCCCTCTGGATAGCTGGCTGTTCATCACATACTGTTCTGGTTACCTAGTGCTGCTCTGACAGAAATACACCACAAATGGGATGGCCTTAGCAAACAGGAGTTTATTCTCTCACAGTTTGGAAGCTTTAAGTCCAAGATCAAAGTGCCAGGCTGGGTGAAAGCCCCTCAACCTTGGGGTCCATGTCTGCCTCCTGCTTCTGGCCCACTGGAGCTAGAGGCACTTCTTCACTCAGACAGCTGCTGGCTGCTGTGGCTGGCAAACCCAAAGTTGACAAATAAGAAGGCACAGTTCTGATGTTACCAAACCATACAGCAGGCCAGTAATTCAAGTCCATTGCAAATCCCAAGGTCGGCAGAGCATGGCAGGCTGCTGAGCAATGATATGGCTACATGCAGGGTTCAAGCGTGCCATAAACTAGAGACCATTCCCAAAGCTGCTTCTTATATCTGGGAAGCAGACCACATACCCAAAGCAGCTACTCAGCTGCTTGTGGTAGATCCCACCATGGAGTTGATTGCTGGTGTCATCATGCGGAATAACTACCACCAGCTGCTCAGCCACTCAACCAGGCCCAGCCAAGTTGACACACAAACGTAACCACCACACATACTTTTAAAAAATATTTTATTGTGTCTTAAGTGAAAGTTTCTGCAGCAAATTAGGTTTCCATTTAAAAATTTTTATACAAATTGCTCTATAATGGTACATTTTTTCATAATGTGTCAATATTCTCATTATTTCCATTCTGCTTGTTTTGTTTCCATTACTATTGTTTCTCTGTGTCTCCATACTGCCTCACCTTTTTTTTTTTTAGGCTAAATTTTGGCCATTTGATTTCATATAGTTGATTATTTAAGGAAGCACAGTACTCATGGATGACATTGATTCTTTTAAATGCAATCTATTGTTTGGACAAAAAGTGACCACGAGGAGTGGCTTCAGTCCAAGTTCAAAAGATGTCTTAGGGTGATAGTCTCAGAGCTTCCTCTAGTCTCTATCATTCCAGTATGCATGGCCATTTTTTTTTTTTTTTTTAAGGAAACGCCATACCATTTTCCACAATGATTGTACCATTTTATTGTCCCACCAGCAGTGTATGAGAGTTCCAGTCTCTCCGCAACCTTGCCAGCATTTGTTATTTTCTGTCTTGTTGAACTTTGTTGCTATTATTACTGGGGTGAGATGATATCTCATCATTGTTTTGATTTGCATCTCTCTAATGGCTAATAAGGAGCTCTGGTAGCATAGTGCCTAAGGCATTTGACTGCTAACCAGAAGGCTGGCGGTTCAAATCCACCTGCCACTCCTTGGAAGGAAGATTGGCTGATCTACTTCTGTACTGATACCACCTTGGAAACCCAAGGAGGGGTCACTGTGAGTCGGATCTGACTTGGTAATTGTGAGTTTGGTTTGTTTTTTAATGGCTAATGATGGTGAGCAATTCCTCATGTGTTTGTTGGCCGCCAGCATATCATCTTCAGTGAAGTGTCTGTTCATGTCCCTTGCCCATTTTTGAATTGTATTGTTTGTCTTTTTGGCATGGAGGTGTTGACATTTTCCACAAATTTTGGAGGTAAGTCCTTTGTCAGATACATCATAGGCAAAGATTTTCTCCCAATCGGTAGGTTCTCTTTTTACCCTTTTGGAGAAGTCTTTCGATGCACATAAGAATTTAATTTTTGAAAAGTCCCAGTTATCTAGCTTCTCTTCCACCACCTGTGCATTCTGGGTTATACTTGATAGTCTATTTATATCGTACATTAGGGTCCCTTGATTTGCTATTTTATCTTTGATGAGCTTTATAGTTTTGAATTTTACATATAAGTCTTTATTCAACTTGAGCTTGTTTTTGTGTATGGGGTGAGGTATGGGTCTTGTTTATTTTTTCTGTAGGTGAATAACCAATTTTACCAGCACCATTTGCTAAAGAGGTTATTTCTTCCCCATTTAATGGGTTTTGGTCCTTTGTCGAAGATCAGCTGTCCTTAGATGAATGGGTCTATTTCTGTGCTTTAGATTCTGTTCCATTGGTCTATCTGTCTTTCATTGTAACAATACCATGCTGTTTTAACTACTGTGACTTCATAGTAGGTTTTGAGATCTGAGAGTGTGAGACCTCCCACTGTTTTTCTTCTTCAGTAGTGCTTTGCTTATCCAAGGTCTCTTTCTTTTCCATATGAAGTTAATAATTGGTTTTTCTCTATTTTTAAAAAATATTGATGGGGGAGTTCTGGCAAGATGGCGGACTAGGCAGAAAGACTGCACAGACCCTCTTCAACAAAGAAAAGGGAAACCAATTAACACAGACACAGAAGATAATCCTGG
>NW_006921614.1:3194634-3228171 GCF_000298275.1 Orycteropus afer afer | reverse complement strand
AATACTTCTTTGGAAAGGGATCAATCAGAGAAAAAAATCAAAACAAAATGAAGAAAGCCTAAGGCTCCTGTGGTATACCATCAAAAGGAATAACTTATGTGTCATTGGAATTCCAGAACAGGAAGAGAAGAGCAAAACCACTGAGAAAATTGTCCAAGATTTGCTGGAGGAGAACTTCCCTGATATGATGAAAGAGGAGAATATATTGATGGTATCTGGATTGGGATTGTATTAAATGTGTAGTTTGCTTTGGCTGGTATTGGCATTTTCACAATATTTTTTCTTCTTATCCAGTAAGTAGGCAGGTCCTTCCATTTATGTAGATCCCTTGTAGTTTCTTGTAGTCATGTTTTATAGTTTTCTTTGTTGTATGGCCTCTTTTTTTAAAAAATATGACTTTTATTCTATATTTTTCTCCCTTTCTATCTGGGACCTTCTATTGTGTCCCTTGTTAGAATGGTTGGTAGTGTAGGCTGGACACCATCTAATTCTTCTGGTCTCAGCCTAGATGAGGCCACAGTCCTATGGACTAGTTTCTTCTCTGAGTCTTTGGCTTCCTTCATTCTCTTTTGCTCCATATGAGTAGAGATCTATAGTTGTATCTTAGATGGCTACTTGGAAGCTTTTAACACTCCAGACACTACTGCACTAACTAGGATGTAGAACATTATCTTTATGAACTATGTTATGCCAACTCACTGAGTTGTCACATGAGATTATGGTCCCAAAACATCAAACCCAGTAAACCAGCCCTGTGAAGTATTTGGTTGTATCTTGTTTAGAAGTATCCATAACTGTGCCCCTTATCTGCTTTATTATGTATGTGAATATATAATGCACACACAACACATATATATAATACCTACAGATACACCTATATATGGTATTATGTTTGCCTTATAAATGTATATACTTACATATCTTCCTACGTAACCACCCATTTTTTTATTACTGTTGCAAAATTTTATCTTATAGTATTATCTGAGGGAGCTCTTGTGGTATAGTGCCTAAGGTATTTGACCGCTAACCAGAAGGCTGGCAGTTCAAATCCACCAGCCACTCCTTGGAGGGAAGGTTGGGCAATCTTCTTCTGTAGTGTTACTGCCTTGGAAACCCAAGGAAGCATCTCTATGAGTTGGGCCCAACTTAACTGCAGTGTGTTTAGTATTATCTGAAATTGTCCCTTATTCTTGCATATTTCTTAGTGTCTTCACTTACCTTGGAAAAATTGGACAGATTATCACTAATATTTGTCCTTTGGGGAGTAATTTATTTCACTTAGCATAATGTCCACAAGATTCACCCATGTTATAAGATTTTTTCCAGACTCATCATTATCCTTGTGTAGTATTCCATTGTATGCATGCACCACAATTTGCCTATCCATTCATCTGTTGATGGGCATTTAGGTTGTCTTCATTTAGTGGCTAAGGTACTTAACTGCTAACCAGTAGGTTGGTGATTCAGACCCACCAGCCACTCCTCAGAAGGAAGATTGGGCAATCCACTTCTGAAGAGATACCACCTCGGAAACCTAAGGAGGGTTTGCTGTGAGCTGGAGATTACTTGATGGCATGTAACAACAACAACAACAGCAACAATTGTGAATAATACTGAAATGAACATGTTGTTGTTGTTCTGTTCTGTCGAGTCAGACCTGACTCATAGCAACCCCTCCTTGGGTTCTAATCTCCCCACAACATTGCCAGCATTTTTTTCCTGGTTTCTTCTTCTTCTCCTTCTTCTTCTTCTTCTTTTTTTTAATCAGTGCCAGGGATGAGATTGTAACTCATTGTAGTTTTGATTTGCATCTCTGGATGGCTAATTATCACAAGCAACTTTTCATCTATTTGTTGGCTGCCTGAATTTCCTCTCCAATGAAGGTTTTGTTCATGACTTTTGCCCACTTTTTAATTTTGATAACATATTTGACAGATACAAAGCTTGCTTTTCTCATGGACATCTGGGTAATGAATGGAGATGTTGGTAGAGAATTATGTCCGTGGGTTTGCAAAACTGAAGAAATTCCAAGAAAGTTTAACCATTATGCTAGTCAATTGAATGATGTTGCCATCTTTATGAAAATACTTTTTAGCATAATTTAATAAATATATAATGTTGAAGGATAATCTTTCTAAATTAGTAAATTAGTTTTGCAGAAAAATCACACCTCAATAAATTCCTTCTCTAGAAGGAATAAGGAGTCTCTGGGTGGTGAAAACAGTTAATGTGCTTGTTTGCTAACCAAAAGTTTGCATGCTGAGTCCACTGAAAAGTACCTCAGAACAAAGTTCTGGCAATCTACTTCTGAAAAATCAGCCATTGAAAACCCTATAGAGCACTGCTCTATTCTCACATACATGCACTCACCAGGAGTTGGAGCTGGCTTGATGGCACCTGGTTTCTTGGTTAGGAAAAATATAATGTTAGGTATATTAATGTGTATAAAATGTAATTTGTGAAAGAAACAGTTGATGCCCTTTATGGTTTACATAAGAATCATGGGTTGACCTTAAGGGCCCTTCTCTTTGGTGGGAGCAAGAATAGCCTATGAGGCATTTAAGGAAAAGGAAGCAGGAATTATGGGTAAGGTATGTGAATAACTTCCTCATGAAACTTTCTTGGATTATCAGTGGTTGAATTGAAAAAAAAAAAAATCACTTGTTTAGAGTTTTTACCAGTTTGATACATAAGCTCTTCTCTAAGAAAGGCTAATGTGGATTTATGTAGCCATTTTTAGAATTTCATAAATATAAATTTTCAGAAGACTCTTGCAAGGAGATAGGCCTTATGACTTTTCCCCAATACACTGTACTTTGGAGCTAAATATTCTTTTAATTTAGCCATAACAAAAGAATCCTTTTGTTTAAGATCTTTGTTAATTCAACTTTTAATGGCCATGTTTCTTATTTTTACCAATCTCAGTTAAATTGTATGTGAATTCACATTCCATCATGATGGTCTCAATAAGCTAATCTTATTGCATAAAATGGTCTCAATAAGCTAATCTTATTGCATTTTATGCAATAAGATTAGCTTATTGAGACCATCATGATGGAATGTGAATTCACATACAATTTAACTGAGATTGGTAAAAATAAGAAACATGGCCATTAAAAGTTGAATTAACAAAGATCTTAAACAAAAGGATTCTTTTGTTATGGCTAAATTAAAAGAATATTTCAAACCCACCAGCCACTCCTCGGAAGGAAGGTTGGGCAATCCTACTTCCGTAGTGATACTGCCTCGGAAACCCAAGGAGGGGTCGCTATGAGTCGGGGCCGACTCGACGGCACATAACAACAATAACAACAACAACATTGCATAAAATAAGCAATCTTTAATTGCATAAAAAATGTTTTTCTTATAAATCAAGACATGAAAGGACAGCTATTGTGTCTATTATGATCACACTTACATGCACTATCTGGAATAGGCAAATGCATAGAGACCAAAGTTTACCAGTGGTTACTAACAGGGGGAAGGAGGAGGGAAAGGGAAGTCATTGCTTAGGGGGCATTGAGTTTCTGTTTGAGGAGATGAAAATATTTGGAAACAGATAGTGGTGATAGTTCACAATGTGGTTAATTAATGTCACTAAATTGCATGTGTAAAAAAATGTTGAAATGGCAAATATTTTGTTATATATAACTTTACTGCAATAAAAAATAAGCTTATAATTTCTTTTTTTTTAGTATAGAATATTTATTTATTTATTTTTATTTTTGCCGTGTTCCCTCCTCTTTGTAAACTCTTTTTTAAGTTTCTGTTTTTGTAGAGACCTTCCATGATTTCTCCTTCATGAAATATGCAGTGTGTTTTTCTAAGTGAATTAGAAAAAAAAAAAATAGATGCAAGCTAGAACCAGGTAACTGCTACATATGTTGCAGTACTTAAACAATTAATTGACCCATTCCTTTATAAAGAAAATGAATAAGAAATTAAGCCTTCTCTAAAGAATTAGACCTAGCATCATTGTTATATTAATAGCAATAACATGGTTATTCAGCATTTTACAATTACAAAGCACTTTTTCTATTTTTTTCTTGTTCAATTTTCATAGCAATTCTATAAATAACAGTTAGGTATGATTGTCAGATTGTCTTGTGACCAAAAAGGGGAAGAATTATTTTACCAGTGTTTTCCTGAAAAAATTTAAAAAAAAACTTTGCAAATGATATAATAGAAATGGTTTACTGAGACTATTATTACTATGTTGGAAAAAATTATTTTAAAATTAATTTTATTCAGTAGATATATGTTAACTACTTCCTTGGACCCAAGGATACTGCTAGGTTCAGGAAGGCAAACAGGTGTGGTCACTGTCTTCTTGGAGTTAAAGAGTTGTCAGCATGACACATATTAGAAAATCATCCACAAATAGATAAATAGTTAAAACTGTGACAAGTGCTACAGAGAAGCTATGGAGGGTGCTATGAGAGATTACTGCAAGGGAAACCCATTTAGCCTGGGAAGGCCTCTTTGAGGAAGTGACATTTCAACATTGAAATACAATTTAGCCAGGTGAAGAGTGGAGGAATTCCAGATAGATGGAACAAAATGTAGAAAGTTCGTGAGGTGGGAGAGATGACCTGCCTACATTTTCTACATTTGAAAATGGAAGGAATCCAGGTGTTATAGGAGGCCAGTAAGCAGTGAACGGAGTAACATGATTTTGAGGATGGAGAGGCTGGTAGGAGTTTTGGAGGACACTGGAATGTTTGGAGCAAGGATCCAATTTACGTTCTGAGAAGGACACCCTGGCTGCTGAAAGGAAATGGGTTGGAGGAAGAAGGGACAAGAAATTGGAAGAAAGGATGGGAAAAAGGTAGGAGAGCATGACTTCATAAAAGCCAAGAGATGAAAATAGTTTAAGAATGAGGTAGAGGTCAAGTGTATTCATTGCTCTGAGAAGTTGCAAAAGTATCTCTTGGACTTGACAGTGTGGAGGCTAATGGTGACCTGGCATGGTAGGGGCAAAAGCCAGATTGGAATGGGTTGAAGAAAAAATGAGAAGTGAGAAAGTAGGGGCAGTATATAAAGACCACACTTCCATAGGAATTTAGTGCCAAATGCAGAGGAGGGGTGGAGAGGAAGCTGGAAGGGATATATGTTGGGGTCAGAGAGGGACGAAGGTAAGGTCTTGGAACTGGAAGAAGCTAAAGTATTTGAGCCATGATGATGGAAGTGATCTATCCAAGAAGGAGAAATTTTTTAGATTTTTCAAATATATTAATTTTTATTTTAAAATCATGTATGACACATTTCCCAAATCAAAGTTATTTTTTTAGATGTACAATTCAGTAAAATCAATCATATTAATCATATTGTGTAACCGTCACTGATAATCATTGCCAAATTTTGGGGAGATTGTCAGACAGACACACACTGTTGGCCAATCAGAAAGGAAAGTTCCTGGGAAGTCACAAGGGTACAGAATTCAGAGCACTGTGATAAGGGGAAGGACACTTACTTTGTTGTGACAGGTGGGGAAGGGGAAGAAATGTTTATAGATGTAGTGTGGGAAGATGATGATCTTTATTTCCAGTAGGTTTTTTCCTTTATGAACCATAAAACAAGCTTATAGGGAGGGGCAAGAGGGAAATATAAGTTGGAGCAGATGGAAAAAGAATGAAATAGTCATGGAGGGGAGATGGAGAGATAGCTTGCTGGGTAATGTCCTTTGGAAACCCCTATGTATGCTTTTAATCCCAGTCTCCACATTGGGTAGTTTCCTCCAGCAATGTTTAGCTGCACATTGTTTAGTATTCATCTAGGTTTGGGACAATGTGAGAAAATTTTTTGGATGATTCAGGTTATTATATGCAGTTAGGTGTGCTTCCAGGGATATGTATGAGTTCTATAAAAATGCTAGATGTGAATATTATGCTGCAAGGGTAACCAATTGAATTCACAGGTCTTCAAAGGAACTGACGTCATATTCTTGGCTTCTCTATTTCTTTGCTGGGAGTCAAAGCAGAGAGTCAGGCAAATAATTGGAACTTAAAAGTTGGAAATTTAGTTTGTGGCTGTTAAATTCCACTGGAGTATAAATAATTAGTGGGCTGGTAAGTAAAGTATAGTAAGGCTCATAATTAGTTTAGAAAGTATGCATCTTTAGAATTCCCAGTCATCTCAGGGTGCAGAACTGCTGAAAACCCTTCAAAATCACTATCCTTTCCCTTCTCTGAAATAAAGTAAAACCACTAGTACCCTCTCTTGCCCACCACACCATCTTTCCTGGACTCTGCATCCCCTTCGGTTTTTATTGTCTTTCTTCTTTCCTTCATAGTAAACCTTCTACTCCCTTTTCCCTCTTTTTCTTCACTTTCTACTAATCCTTCAGTCACCTTATACATCAACTTCCATTCTTCTGCAACTTTACTCCCCAAGGCTCAAATGAACTTTCGGTGGTTACATCCAATGGCAACTCTTCAACTGCTATCTTAATTGAGCTCACCTATAGCATTGGAATCTGCTTCTTGGTGAAACTTCTGGAATGCTCCTAGTTTCCCACTAACCTCAATGACACATTCTTCTAAATCTCTTTTATGGTATTGCAGTGCAGTGAATTACTTAATCTGTTCCTTTTAGCCATAGTCCTCCATTTTGTTCTGTATTATAAATCCTAGCCTTTATGCCTGCGGTTATGTTCCCATTTAGGAGTGAGTTGTCCATTATGTTAATGAGGCAGGATTAGGGTGGGATGTATCTTGAGTCACTGCCTTATTTGAGGGTGTGACTCAAGTCACTATCCTTAGTTTCCTTGAAGGTATGGTCTGTATCAAATATATATAAATACTCTGGAAAACGTATTTCTCTGCTCTGGGTCCTGCATCAGATCAGCTTCATCATCTTACCTCTGGCTTTTGGGACTTGAGTCAGCCTATTGTCTGACCTGAATTCACAAGCTTTGTAGCCTTGAGGCAGCAGCCTGTCATTTGACCTACAAATCTGGGTTTGTCAACCCCTGCAACCAAGTGAGTGAGGAGAATCCTCCAGACTGATGCTTGACCCACAGATTTGGGACATACCAGCCTCCAGAACTGCCTGATCCATTTCCTTGGCAGTTCATCGATTCTGTGAGATGTTACAGTGGACAGAACCTTAAGATGAAAGGGAGAGTATTGAGGGGATGAGAGTAGTTGATGTTAGAGATGATAGCATGGTAAAGCATTTTGTAAAAGCTAGACACTGGAACATCTTTAACTTCTGCCTTATAGGGACCAGCCTTGTGCTGATCCTTATAAAAGAAATTACTTGAGTAAGTATCATTTTCTTCTCACTCCTTAAATGTCAGTGGTCCCTAGAACTCTGCCCTGAGTCCTGCTGTCACTCTATTCTTATCTCTTTCCTCTTGTAGTTTCAACTTCCAATTTGAGATCTACAGCCACACTGACACTGAGGGATATCACTATATGTCCAACTAAACAGCTCCATGTGGATGGCCTACAAGGGTCTCAAAGTCAATATGTCCAAAGCTGAATTCATCATCTTCTCCTGCAGATTTCTTCATTTCTGCAAATATCATTGTTATTCAGCAGGTTCCTTAAGGCAGAAACCAAGAAATCATTCTAAATTTCTCCTTCTTGCTCTTCTTAAATATCTAATTAATCAGTCCTGTGCAGTCTATCACCATAATTTCTCTCACCTTTGTTCATTCCCACATCAAAACTGCTATTGCCTAGTTCATCTTCCCCTTAACCCATAGTCATGACTCCTGTCCTTCTTTTATATTCGTTCATTAAAAAACAAAACAAAATAACAACAAAAAAACCCATGAAACAAAATACTCTCTCTCTCTCTCTCTCTCTCTCACACACACACACACACACACACAAATCAAGGAGGGTGAAGAAAGGGAATCATTGAAATCAAGCATCATTGGCTTGTGGAGAAGACATGGCTTTTCCATTTCCTACCCTGAAAGGGGGGGGCTGTTTCCCATAAAGCCAAGTATGTGGGGAACATCAAGAGAATCTCTTGGAGAGATAAGTGATCACACCTTGACTTCCTGCTCATGAGGCTGGAAACACCCATGCTGGTCCACTCTGGTGTTGCCATGGAAGCAGAGAGGAGCAAGGTGAAGGAATTCATAGAGGAGCTTGGCTTGTGTTTCTGGAGTTAAGGAGTATTTGTATCAATATACTGTACATTTCTATATCTATGTAGAAATGAGTGCCTCCTCTGCCAGAAACATCTTTCTGGAATAACCCTCGCCACGGTGCATAAAACCATGGCTTAATGTTTCATATTAAGTGGATGGTTGTGGGTAACCTCATTGTATTTCTCCTTGGCCTTTAGGTCACATAGAAAAGGGCTTCAGTGGTTTCCACCACTCAACAGAAAGGAGCCTAGAAGTTAGATAGAGGCAGGAAGTAGGGCTATCTAGGAAATATTTGGGCAGCAAGGGTGTGCCTAGCTTGGGAGGTGATTAAGGACTGTTGGGACCAGTGTTGGGGTCAAAAAGATGCAAGGCTGCCTCATTCTGAAGGGATTCTAGTGGTGGAGAAGGAAGAGATGAACGTGAATACCAAGCCTGAAAATGGCATCAGACTGAACCAGATTTGCCTCCACATCACTATTACCAGTGGACATAAATGGCTTAGGATATCTCTTGTTTTTGTTGTTGCTTCTCCCAGTCCCCATTCTTGGAGGAACTAGATCCAAGAGAGAAGGCAAAGAGGTGTCCTAGAGCTGTATTTTCATTCCATTCAATGTGCTGGCATGGGAAGGTTTTGGAAAAGAAGAAGTGCACCTATGTGTGCATTGTGTGTATATGCACACATACAAACAATTTTAGCATTCAAGAAAATATGTTGTTGTTGTTGTTATGTGCCGTCGAGTCAGCCCTGACTCATAGCGACCCCTCCTTGGGTTTCCGAGGCAGTATCACTACGGAAGTAGGATTGCCCAACCTTCCTTCCGAGGAGTGGCTGGTGGGTTTGAACCGCCAGCCTTCTGGTTAGCAGTCAAGTGCCTTAGCCACTATGCTACCAGAGCTCCCCTTGGGGAAAAAAGTAAAATAATCCTAGTAGTTGAGACAGTCTATAGGTCAGTATAGCCTAGGTTTTCTGAAAACAGAGCACTCTTAAATCATTAAATTGACACAGCTCTAGCAGGAGTGAGTGCATGAGGTATTTTGCAAATTTGGATTAATGTAGACAGAGGGATATGATCTCACTGATGAATTTATTCCTCTAAGAAATGATTCCAAATGCATTCATATCCATTTAAACATTAGAAAAAATTAAAGGAAAAAGAAGAAAATATCAAAAAATTGAAATTTTAAATAAGGTACGTAATATAACTCAGTGATTATCAAATAGTAACATACATGAAGGCTATAATAAATTAAGCAAAGTTTGTATCTGTCAGTATACATATTATAAATCTCACATTCATGCATGAAGCAATCATGTTGAACAATTCCCAACACTTTCTTATCCAGCACACTGCTTTTTAAAAGGCAAATTATCGAGGATTAAGAAACACACAACTTTATTAGTGTAGCTAACTATTTTTCCTTATTTTTTTTTTTACTGTTTTTTCTTATTGTTGTTGTTGTTATGTGCTGTTGAGTCAGACTCGACTCATAGCGACCTCTCGTTGGGTTTCCGAGGCAGTATCACTACGGAAGTAGATTGCCCCATCTTCCTTCTGAGGAGTGGCTGGTGGGTTTGAACCGCCAGCCTTCTGGTTAGCAGTCAAGTGCCTTAGGCACTACGCTACCAGAGCTCCCCTAACCATAGTTCTTTAGGTAACTTAATATCCTGTTGATCAAGATTTCTGTTCCCTAACTTGTTCTCTGTTAGTTATCTATTGCTGTGTAACAAATTGGTACAAAATTTAGCAGCTTAAAACAACATTTATCATCTCATAGTTTCTGTGAATCAGGAACTTCGGTGTGATTTAACTGGGAGTCTTGGGCTCAAGGTCTCCCATGAGTTTGTCCTCAAGCTGCAGCTGGATATGAAGTCTCATCTAAAGGCTCAATTAAGGGAGGATTCCTTCCACACTCTCTCACATGGTTGTTGGTAGGATTCAGTTCCTTATGTGCTGTTGGATTGAGGGCCTTAGTTTCTCCATGGCTGTGGGCCAGAGGCCTTCCTCTATTCCTTGGCAAGTGGACCTTTCCACAGGGCAGCTGACAATATGGCAGCTGGCTTCCTTCAGAATGAGTGAGTTGAAAGCCACAGTCTTTTAATAATCTAATATCAGAAGGGACATCCCATTACTTCTGTTATATTGTATTTATTAAAGTGACTTAGTACATCCAACCCATCCTGAAGCAGAGGAGATGACAAAAGTCTATGGATAACAGGAGGCAGAACTTATTGGGGCCATCTTAGAGGCTTTCTGTCACCTCCTTTCTCCTCACATCACCTTTCTTTCTAACTTTCTGTCTTCTGTCACTCACTCTTATCTGTTGACTTGGCGTCCTATTATTTAAGAAAATAGATGATAATATCTTTCTTTATTTTCTTCTCAACCTTTACATCTTTTTGCATCTTCAGCCATTTGCCCCCTTTTTACTCTTTTTATCACTGATGAATTGCCTTTCTCAGTTCTCCAAGCATATGAAGCCTTTCCAGCTTCCTTTAGGCAGACCTAGAGGCTCCTCCTCCTATGTATTTTTTAAAATACTGTTTGTATACCTGCACTGTAGCAGTTATCATGACATGTTGAAAGTATTACCAAGACCTTTTGAAAGTTCTTTGCATATCCATCTCTTCAATAAAATGTAGACTTCTTGAGGGCAGGAACCTTGTCTTTTCATCCTGAGACCCAAGCCTTCTTTATAATGTCTGGTATTCGCTTAGCAGGAACACAACATATTTTTGCTAAATGATGTGCTGAAGTTCTTTGACAACAGCCCACCTCAGGCCCATGGGTGAGGAGAAGGAAGCTCTTTTCTGGGTTCAGAGAAAAAAACAAACAAACTAACTAACTAAAAAACCTTGAACCTCAGCACTGCAAAATCTGTGCATCTCCAAGAAGTTCCCCTTTGGGGCCCTGAGATTTTGCTTAGTGAAAGAAATTTAGAGTAGGAAAGAAACAGCATTCTTAATAAGAATGTTTCTTGAGTCTCTCTGCCAAAAGGTAAGAGAAAATGAGACAGGACAAAGGTAATATAGTGAGATGCTTAACACAAAACACAAAATTTCCTAACTTTTTAAGTGATCACAAAATCATTTTATGAATTTAACACAATTTCCCTTTAATTCACTTCTAATAATATGTACAGATCTTCCTTCTCTTAGCAAGGTGTGGGTGGAGGTGACAGAGACCCCATCCTACTGAAGTTGACTGGAAGCACTTTCTTTTACAGATGCTGGGGGGTCTGAGCTTGTAGCCGGTGTATATGTATATTTGAAAGAATCTATTTTAGATGCCAGAAGATTCTGCACTGGTGAGGGATATGAGGGAAAATTATAAGAACAAGTGTCCTATTCACATGCTAGAAAAATGAATGTTTTACTAATCCTTAAATAATATTTTACTTTGAGGTGCTTTTGCAAATTTTAGCTTTATTTCTGTAATGACAGTCCCATTTTTATGAGTGTGATTTACCCATATTTAAGCAGTAGGGATAAGTGCTAAAATAAGTCTGTGTTATTCCATGCTAATGTCTGTATAGGATGAGAATGACTTCATTTTTTAAAACAATTTTATTGTGATTTGGGTGAAAGTATACAGAGAAATTAATTTTCCATACAGTATTTCATACACATTTTGTTTCATGACATTGACTGCAATTTCCCACAATGTAACAGCTTCTTCCCACTTCCTCCCCATAATTACCAATTCCATGTGTCCTTCTCTCCAGTGCACTTCCCCCCACATCTCCCAGCTGTCTCCCTGCCTGTGCAAACACTGCCTCTCTGTTCTCCCACGATTGATTGATCGCTTTGAGGAGTATAGCTACCTGGTGTTAAGTGTTCACCCTATATGCCTGTCTACTGTTTGGCTGGAAGCCACAGGAGTGAGTTCAGTTCCAGACCTGAACGGTAACTAGGGGCCATAGTCTCAGGGTTCTCACCAGGCTCCATCAGATCAGCAAACCTGGTCTTTTTTTTTTTAATGATTTTGAGTTTTGTTCCACATTGTTCTTCCACTCTATCCAGGATCTCCTGCACTGACCCCCTCCAAGTGTTTGACAGTAGCCAAGCACCATCTAGCTCTTCTGGTCTCATGGTAATATAGGCTGAGGATAGTATGGTCTACCAGTCTCTTGGATTAATAGTTTCCGTGTGTCTCTGGTTTTCTTCATTCTTCTTTGCTCCAAAGAAGAGAGACCCATCATTGCATCTGGATGGCCACTTGGAAGCTTTTAAGACCAGTCGCTACTCACCAAAGTAGGATGTAAAACAATGTTTTTGTGTAGTATATTATGCCACCTAAGCTTGATGTCCCCTGAGACCAAGGTCCCGAGCCCACAGGTCCAACTACTCCTCAGTGTAGCTGGCGGTGGCCAAGAAACCATCACAATCTTGCCCCTTGTCAGCTCCACTATATACCTGGACATTCTTACAGCACATACAAATACACATGTAGAAACATTGTCTGTCAACCCTATACATGGTCATGGGCACACTCCTGTTGGCTCATCTATTTACCTGTAGATTAACGCTTGGCATCATTTGACAATGTTGTACTGTACACACAAAAAAGTTCATCTTTGTTGTCTAATAACTCCATGTACTTTTCTGTCTTCCTCTTCCTCAGTGTCACTGTGTTGATCATTCACTTTTGGTACATTGCCCTTCCTTTCACCCAAATCAATACTTGTCTCTACCTATCTAGCTGTGTTCTCTCCCTTCTCCTCCCATTCCTGGTAACTAATAAAGAGAGCTTCCTTCCATATATAAATCTTCCTTGACTTTTTATAATAGTGAACTAATACAATATTTGTCCTTCTGTGATTGACTAACTTCACTCATCATAACGTCCTTCAAGTTCATCCATCTATGTGGTGTTTTGCAGATTCTACATTATTCTTTAGTGCTGCATAGTATTCCATTGTGTGTATGTACCACAGCTTGTCTATCCCTTCCTTGGTTGATGGACCCTCACGTTGTTTCCATCTCTTTGTTATTGTGAATAGTGCTGTGATGAACATGAGTGTGCATATATCTATTCATGTCCTGGCTCTCAAAAAAGGGGATTTCTAGACCAAATGCTATTTCTAATCCCAACTTTTTAAGGAATCACCAAACTGATTTCCACGATGGTTGTGTCATTTTACAGTCCCACCAGCAGTGTTTGAGAGTCCTATTCTCTCCATACCCTCGTCAGCATTTGCTATTTTCTGTGTTGTCGGACTCTGCTATTAGTGCTGAGGTGAGATGGTATCTCATTGTTGTTTTCATTTGCATCTCTCTAATGGCTAATGATCATGAACATTTCTTCATGTGCTTGTTGACCACCTGAATATCTTCTTTGATGAAGTATCTATTTATGTCTTCTGCCCATTTTTTAATTGGATTGTTTGTCTTTTTGTTGTTGAAGTATTGGAGATTTCTATAAATTTTAGGGGTAAGTCCCTAGTCAGGTATGTTTTTGCCAAATATTTTTTCCTAATCTATAGGTTCTCTTTTGACTCTTTTAGAGAAGCCTTTTAAAGCACATAAAAATTTAATTTTTAGAAGGTCTCATTAACCTAGTTTGTCTTCTGCTGTTTGTGCATATTGGGTGATGCCTGACAGTCTATTTATGCCATAAATGAGGGCCCCTAAATTTCTCCCTATTTTTTCCTTGAGGAACTTTAAAGTTTTAGGTCGCAAATTTAAGTCTTTGATCCATCTGGAGTTAGTTTTTGTATATGGTGTGAGGTATGGATCTTGTTTCATTTTTCTGTAAATGGATAACCAGTTTTGCCAACACCATTTGTTAAAGACACTCTCTCTGCCCCCATGTAATGAATTTTGGCCCTTTGTCAAAGATAAGCTGATCGTTGGTCAATGGATCTATTTCTGGGATCTCAATTCTATTCTACTGGTCTATGTGTCTGTGGTTGTACCAATACCAGGCAGTTTTGACTACTATGGCTGTATAGTAGGTTTTAAGATCTGGAAGTGTGAGACCTTCTACTCTGTTCTTCTTCAATGTGCTTCTCTTATCTGAGATGTCTTTCCTTTCCATATAATATTAAAACTCACTGCTGTTGAGTCAGATCCTACTCATAGCTACCTCTCCTTGGGTTTCTGAGGCATTATCACTATGGAAGTAGATTGCCCAACCTTCCTTCTGAGGGGTGGCTGGTGGGTTTGAATTGCCAGCCTTCTGGCTAGTAGTCAAATGCCTTAGGTACTATGCCACCAGAGCTCCCCATATAAAATTAGTGATTATTATTTTTTTTCGTATCCTCAAAGAATGTTGATGGGATCTGCATTGAGATTGCATTGAATGTATAGATTGCTTTAGGTCATATTGATATTTTCACCGTGTTTGATCTTCCTATCCATGAGCATGGTATGTTCTTCCATTTTTGTAGGTTTCTTATGGTTTCTTGAAGTAGTGTTTTATAGTTTTCTGTGCCCCTAGTAATATTTATTCCCAATTATTTTCTTTTTTTGGTATCTCTTGTAAATGGTATTGATTCCTTTATTTCCTTTCCAGCAAACTCTTTGCTGGTGTACAGGAATCCACTGATTTTTATATGTTGATCTTGTATCCTGCCACTATACTAAATCTCTCAATTAGTTCCAATAGTTTTCTTGCTGATTCTCTTGGGTTTTCTATGTATAGGATCATATCATAAGCAAATAGGGATAGTTTTACTCCTTCCTTACCAACTTGTATGCCTTTGACTTCCTTTCTTGCCTTATTACCCTGGCTGGAAGCCACAAGAGTGGGTTCAATTCCAGACCTGAAATGCAGCTAGGAGCCATAGTCTCAGGGGTTCCACCAGGCTCTATCAGACCAGCAAACCTGGTCTTTTTTTTTTAAGTGATTTTGAGTTTTGTTCCACATTATTCTCCCACTCTGTCCAGGATCTCCTACATAGATACCTCTCTGAGTGGTTAATAATTATTACCCAGTCATTTTTAAGAAGGGTGTTATTCAATTTCCATATGTTTCTTTCCAGTTGTTCTGTCTTTCTTGAAAGTGGTGTATTAAAGTCTCTTACTATTACTGTGGAGTCATCTATTTCTCTTTTCTATTCTGTTAAAGTCTAATCTATGTATTTTGAGGCTCTTTCATTGAGTGCATAGATCTTTATTGTGGTTATGCCTTCTTGTTCAACTGATTCTTTAATCATTATATAATGTCCTTCCTTGTCTCTTATGATGGTTTTTGTCTTAAATTCAATTTATCAGAAATTAATATTGCCATTACTGCTCTTTTTGATTGCCATTTGCTTGGTATATCTTTTTTCAACCTTTGATTTTTAGTCCATCTTTATCTTTGTCTCTATGGTGTATCTCTTGTAGACAGCATATATTTTCTTGTCTAGTCTGCAATTCTCTTTCTCTTGAGTGGCACATTTAATCCATTTACATTCAGTGTAATTATCGAGAAGTATGAATTTGTTGGTGTCATTTTGTTACGTGTTTTTTCTTGGTGCTGATTTCTTTGTTCCATATAATTTTCTGGGCTGAGCTCAGTTTGTTTATCATTTGTTGTTATCATTTCCTTTGTTGCTATTGTTTTAGTGTTTGCTAAATATTTGTGCTTGTCCTCTTTTTTATTTTAATGTTAATATTTATTATTTTTCTTTGAGGTTAACCTGTGTTTATAATTTTCTTCCCAAGTTTAGAACAGTTTGTTCTATATAAAAATTGTCTTGACTTCCTTACCATTTAGAAGTTCTATAACTACACATTTTTTCCCCTCTTTTTGGGTTGTAGTTGTCCTCATTTGACAATTGATGTCTCTGGTTCCTTGTTTACAGCCTTGCAAGCTTATTTTACTTTGGATACTTCTAAAACTGGGTTGATTTCTGGGTTATTTTATCATGCATGTTAATGGTCGATTGTTGTTTGTTGTTGTTGGTTTTCTGCCCAAAGAACTCCTTATAACATCTCTTGTAAGGCTGGTCTGGTTTTAACACATTCTCTTAATTTCTGCTCATCTGGAAATGTCTTAACTTCACCTGCATGTTTGAGGGACAATTTTGCTAGGTATATAATTCTTGGTTGGAATTTTTTTTTCTTTCAGGGTTTTATATAAACCATCCCATTGCCTTCTCGCCTGCATGGTTTCTGCCAAGAAATCAGAGCTTAGTCTTATTGGTTGCTATTTGTAGCTAACTTTTTGTTTTGCCCATGCTGCTTTCAGGATTCTTTCTTTGTCTTTGGTTTTGGTGAGTTTGATGATGATATATTTTGGTGATTTTCTTTTGGAGTCTATCCTGTTTGGGGTTCTTTGAACTTCTTGAATGGATATATTCTTGTCTTTCATCATACCAGGGAAATTCTCTTCCAACACATGTTTGACAATTTTCTCTGTGGTTTTATTTGTTTCTTCCTGTTCTGGAATTCCAATTACACGTAGGTTATTCCTCTTGATGGTGCACTACATGAATCTTAAGCTTTCTTCCTTTTGTTTTTGTCTTTTTTCTGATTGATCCCTTACCAAAGTATTGAGGTATTTGTCTTCAATCTCACTAATTCTGTCCTCCATTGATTTGATTCTACTCCTTTGCCTGTTCAATGTGTTATCTATTTCTGAAAATTTATTATTAATCTTCTGGGTTTCTATCTATAGATTTTGTATCATTTCTAATTTTTCATTAATTTTGTAATTTTGTTCTTGTATTGTCTCCCCAAATTGTTCTAGGGTTTTGTCTGTGTTTTCCTTAATGTTGTCAATGTTTTCTTGATCTGTCTCTCAATCCATTGAAGGTACCTAAATATAATTCTTTTGAATTCCTTATCATGGAGTTCCAATGCTGTCTCTTCCTCAGGGATGTGTTCTGGGCCTGTATCCTGGTCCCTTGTTTCTATTTCTTCATCTTGCTTCTTTTTGTGTACTGTCATGGTCTGTTGTGCCTGAGACATTGTGATATTGTTGTATTTATATTTAATTGGTGATTGTATGTTGGTATGATTAGCCTGATTTTTTTTTTCTTTGTTTTGTTTTGATATATCTGAGTTTAAGCAAGGTACTATGCTCCTCTATTTGCTAGTTGGCAGCACTTATGTACTTACCACCTGTCTCCTGGTGGGTGTGATAGAGAATGAGTGGGTGCACAGATCTCTATTAACTGTTTGTGAAGAGCAGGTAAGTGTGAGTCAGGCTCATACTGGCTGTTGTTTATCACTGACCAGTTGGTGCAGAAGCAACTGGTGGCCCTCACTCAGTAGCTGGGGCTGTAAGAGGTGCAAGTATGGTTGGGTCTTATAGGCACTGTTGTTTTCAGTTGTCATCCTCCAGTATGTTTGCCACTGCTGTCCTCAGCAAGCAGAGCTTATTCTTAGGTCACTGGGATCTGAATGCTGCTGCTTTAAATATCCAAAATGGTCATACTACTTGTAAGTATTCAAAATGGCTGTACAATTGAAAGTCCACAGCTAAGTTTGTCTCCTTCTTTGCTGTTTTCCTCTTTAGTCCTCAGCCACGAGTGCAGTTGTCCATGCAGCATTTGGCAAGCAGAGCCTATTTTTAAGTTACTGGCCCAGGTTCTAATACCACTTTTAAATATTCAAACTGGCTCTGCCATCAGGATAACTGATAGTCTGCAGTTCTGTTTGTCTCCTTATTCACTGTTTTCATTCAGGTTCTTTTACTAGTATTTAATCCACTTCTGTATCCTTCCTTTCAAAGCTCAGGGCTCCAGTATTATCTTCTATATCTGTGTCAGTTGGTTTCTCTTTTTTAAAGAGGGTCTCTGTAACTTATCTGTCTATTCTACCATCTTACTGGAAGTCAAGAATAATGTCATTTTAAAATACTACCATTTTTATGATATTTAGTGAAGTTAGTATCTCTTATAATTGGCTGCAAATAGTTTAGCTATTGTAAATGCACATTTTTTTTCTGTGTTTTGAGGTCTTGTCATGGTAGAGAAAGTATACAATCAGGAAGATGCTCTGTGTGTTCTCTCCCCACTCAAGGCCTAACTCAATGACATTCCATCATTAAACAAATATTTATTTAGCACCTTATTATGTATCAAGTTCTATGCTAAGTGCTGAGAGACCATGGAGATCACAGTATAGATTTTTGGCTAATTGGGAGTGAGATGTGGTGGATTCTCACTTGAACAGAGGGAAGTGAGTTAAAAGTTCTCTTTCTTATCTGTGTTGCCCCTCCCCCCACAGTTCACTTATTTACATAGTAAATTTACTAGCCTCCACGTGAAATTTGGAAAAATAATGCCATACAAATGTCCAAAGAGCAGTTTCTATTTCTTTTTCTTTTTTTAAGTTTTGACTCTTGCAGGTATCTGAAGTCTGAGAGTTAGGTTGTTGTTGTGTGCTGTCTAGTCAACTCCAGTTCATAATGACCCTATAGGAAGCAAATCACCAAGTCTTTTCTCTTGCAGTGAAGCTGGTGGGTTTGAATTGATAATCTTTGGTTAACAGCAAAGTGCTTAACTATTGTGCCACCAGAGCTCCTTTCTATTTATTTCTGGAATACTGTATGTGATCCTTCTTGGAATAACACATATTTCATATGTGTTATTCAGGTAAAGAAGTCCCTGGGCAGTGCAAATGGTATGCACTGGACCACTAACCATAAAGGAGCCCTGGTGGCACAATGGTTAAGCACTCAGCTACTAACCAAAAAGTCTGCAGTTCAAACCTATCCAGTGACTCCAAGGGAGAAGAGACCTGGCAATATGCTTCCATAAAGATTACAACCTAGGAAACCATATGGGGCAGTTCTGCTGTGTCCTATAGGGTCACTATAAGTTGGAATCAACTTGATGGCACACAGTAACAATAAATAACCAAAAGTTTGGTGGTTTGAACCCATTCAGTGGCACTGCAAAATAAAGGCCTGGCTATCTGCTTCCATAAAAATTGGAGCCAAGAAAACCCTATGTAGCAGTTCTACTCAGTAATACATGAGGTCACCATGAGTTGGAATTGGCACAACAGGTAATTGAGGTAAAAAGGAAAATTATCATGTACCCACCAAGAGGAGGAAAGACGGTCACATCCCTTATGCAATCAGTAAGAGGAACTGTCCTGGGACTAAAACCATCCTGCAAAAATGTATCATCAAAATGGTACCTCATAATCAATATGTAGGTATTGAATAATTGAGTTTAGCCATCTGTCCAGACAATATGGCATAAACCTATTTCTCTCTGCTCATCTCTGCTAACTACAGCCATAAATCTTGTAAATACCATGCACAGGAAACAAAATTGAACTCTGAAAAGTCCTAAAAGGAATGCCACTTGTTTGGGGCTCCAGGACTAGAAAACAACACAAGTCTTACATCTCTCCCACACAACAAAAGCTGTGAATTTGGGTTTTTTTTGTTTGTTTGTTTGACCTACAAACAAACAGAAGGCAACCCAGGTAGCCCTTTTCCTCCCCTGCATTGAACAGAAACCTTTCCCACAACACCAGGCCCTCGCACCACCAGAAATGGGGATAAGTCAGAAGCTCAGCCCGTAGTAAGCAGCCAGGTAAATGACCTTCTTCCCTCTGGGTCTAGCCTTCCCTCTCCAACTGAGACACACCTGGTGAAGAGGTAGAAGTAGCAAGAGTGAGCCAGCTACAACAAACTTCCCAGACCTGAAAAACCACTTTGTCCTGTGAACCTGAGGTTCCCCTATCCCACTCAGAGAGACCAGGACACCTGGAAGGGCAACAATAGGGGAATCCCATCACAATAACTGCCTGGCCAGGAAAGCCTGCATGTTCCTTCTCCCACTGGGAGACACCCTCAGGCCTGGAGAAAGCCCTTATTTCCCCTCAGTCAGCACCAGCAGGGACCAGTTGGGGCTCCAGTAGTACCAAATAAACCAAGATAACCAAAATAACACCACAAAGACTCTGAAAATTGAACTGACAGTGGAACAATAACCTCCAAAAGTAGACCAAGGCTCTTGAACTAAAACTGAACAGGACAACTGCCTACTACAATAAAATATTTTAA
This sequence comes from Orycteropus afer afer, assembly GCF_000298275.1. Taxonomy (NCBI): domain Eukaryota; kingdom Metazoa; phylum Chordata; class Mammalia; order Tubulidentata; family Orycteropodidae; genus Orycteropus; species Orycteropus afer. The sequence continues at coordinate 3,208,107 of NW_006921614.1, read as the reverse complement.
ACAGTACCCAGAGACTCTAACATGAAGCAAAATGTCTAAGATGCAATAAAAATAAAAATAAATAAATAATACTTGTCATACCCCAAAACCAAGAAAATTACAATTTGAATGAGAAAAGATAATCAACTGATGCCAACATCAGACAAATCAGATGTTGAAATTATCTGACAAGGATTTGAAAGCAGTTGTCACAAATATGCTTCAACAATCAATTATAAATTCTCTTGAGACACATTAAAAATAGAAAATCTCAGCAAACAAAAAGAAGTTATAGAAATGAACCAAATGGCAACTAGAGAATTGAAAAATATAATTACAGAAATAAGGAACTCACTGATATGCTCAATAGTAGAGTGAAGGTAACAGAGGATAGAATTAATGAATTTGAGGACTGATCAAGAGAAGTCACCAATTTGAACAATAAAGAGAAAATAGACTGGGGAAAAAAAATGAACAGAGCCTCAGGGGCTTGTGGGACAATATCAAGATACAACATTTTATCACTGGAGTCCTAGAAGGAAAGGAGAAGAGTGGGAGTAAAAGAGTATTTGCAGAAATAATGGCTGAAAACTCCCCATACTTGTTGAAAGACACAAACTTACATATTTAAGAAGCTAAGTGAACCTCAGACAGAATAAACCCAAATAAATTCATGCCAATATATGTAACTGAATTTTTGAAAAGTAAAAACAAAAACAAAAATGTTTTGAAACTATACACAGGAAAATGACACATTTCACAATGCTGTTGAAATGGTGGCTGATTTCTCACCTGAAACCATGGAGGCCTGAAAAAAGTGGCACAATATTTTTCAAGTACTGAAAGAAAAGAACGGTCAATCACAGTTTCTATATCCAGTGAAACTATCCTTCAAGAATGATACAGGGGTCCCAGAGACCACCTTATTGTCAAACAATAGGGAAGCCTATAAATTGAACAATAATACCTGGGAGGAACATACGCCTCAGAAATTCAACTCCACAAGCCCAAAAGGGCAGCGTTTGCCCAAAAGCAAAATTCAGCAGGCAGGAAGGGGCAGGAAAGCTGAGTGAAGGGGAACAGAGAACCCCAGCTGGCAACAGGGAGAATGTAGACACATAGAGGCAATTGCAACCAATGTCATGAAACAAAATAAATTGTTGAATGGAAAACTAATTTGCTTTGTAAAATTTCACATAAATCACAATAAAATGTTTTTTTTTTTTTTTTAAAAAAAAGGAATGAAGGAATTAAAATCATCCTCAGTCAAAGAAAATTAAAATAAGTTGTTGCTAGCACAGCTACCTTTAAAGATTGGCTAAAGAAATTTCTTCAAATAGAAAGGAAATAACTAAAGAAAGAATCTTGAAATATCATGAAGGAAGAAAGAACAACGGAAAGAGCAGAAATATGGAGATATGTGATGGACTATCCTCCTCATGAGTTTTAAAGATCATACTTGAGGCTTGAAACAAAAATTAAAACACCATGTGAACTCAAGTAAATTAGACAATGATATTTAAAATTGGGAAAGGGAGAAGTGAGGTTTTCACATTTCACTAAAAGTGTAAAATATTAATACTAGCAAACTGTGATAAGTCATATATGTATATTGTGATATTGTAATTCCAGAGCAACTTCTATGAGAATTGAACAGAGATGACTCAGAGAATGCTATAAATAAATTAAGATGGAATCCTAAAAAATGGTCGGGAAGGCAAGAAAAGTTGACTTTAAACTTGACACTCTCAGGTAATCCCAAAATTGAGAGTTAAAAATGAGTTATGTTATAAAGTTATGTAAAAATTCAATTCTGAGTGGACTGAAATGGTGTGTAAGGAGCAGTAGGTTGGAAATCAAGAGAACTAGTTTTGAATTTATGATATTTAACTTAATATGGATTAATAAACAAAATAATGAGCAAAAATCTAGTGCTATAATTTAGCTAATTATCAATCTAATTGTAATAAAGGTACATATTGTTTGCTATAGCAAAGTGAGTAACAGAGATTTACATAGTGGGATTATAGCCTGTTCTGGTTACCTAGTGCAGCTCTAACAAAAAATACCACAAATGGGATGGCTTTAATAAACAGGAATTTATTGTCTTACAGTTCGGAGGCTTTAAGTCTAAGTTCAAAGGGCCAGGCTCTAGAGGCTGGGTAAAAGTCCCTATACCTTGGAGTTCAGCTCTGCTTCCTGCTCCCAGCTCACTGAAGCTGGAGGCTTTTCTTCACTCAGGCAGCTACTGGCTGCTGAGGCTGACAAGACCAAAGTTGACAAGTAAAAAGGCATAGTCCCAATATTACCAAACAACACGGCAGGCCATTAATTCAAGTCCATTAAAAGTCCTAATGTTGGCAAAGCATGGCAGGCTGCTGAACAACGACACAGCTACACGCAGGGTTCAAGCATGCTGTAAACAAGAGACCATTCCCAAAGCTGTTTATATAAGGGAAGCAGACCACATTCCTAAAGCAGCTGCTCAGCTGCTTGTGGTAGATCCCACCATGGAGTTGATTGCCAGTCTCATCATGGGGAATAACTACCACCAGCTGCCCAGCCACTCAACCAGGCCCATCCAGGTTGACACACAACCTTAACTACCACATAGCCATAACTCTCACTCATTGCCGTTGAGTTGGATCCGACTCATAGCGATCCCTCCTTGGGTTTCCGAGGCAGTATTTCTATGGAAGTAGATTGCCCAACCTTCCTTCCGAGGAGTGGCTAGTGGGTTTGAACTGCCAGGCTTCTGGTTAGCAGTCAAATGCCTTAGGCCCTATGCCACCAGAGGTCCTACATAGCCATAGGAGTACTTTTAAAAATAAAGTTAATTTTATTTTACTTTTAGATTTACAAAAAGTTGGAAACATAGTACAGAGTTTCCATACACCCCACACTCAGTTTCCCCTATTGTTGACATGACGATGGTACATTCATCAAAATTAATGAATTAATATTGATTGATACATTGTTTTCAAATACACTCCATATTATAATTGGATTTTACTCGTTTTTCCCTAATGTCCTTTTTCTGCTTCAGTATTCCATCCAGGATACCACATTTATAGGAGTACTTTTAATGGCCAAACTTCATATATCTTGGAAAAGATTTTATAACCAGAGATGGAGTCATTGTATCACAACACAGTGAGAGTTTTGGATGGAAATCTTCTTGGAAGGCATTAGTGGGCATTTACAAGCTGTTCTCCCTTAAGTAGCACTCTTGTATTTATTTCTAATGGCTTTTGGAGTATGGTTGCTGATGGAGAATATAGGTAGGCTAAATTCCCTCCAGGCCACCACTTGGCACCACCAATGTATTAACCCACAATCAGTGGAGGAATAAACCCTGTGATGTTTTCCTCAGTCTATAGCAAATTAAACTCCTATGCCAGACCATGCCATGAGGAAACTATGTTTTGCTAGACATACACAGAGAGAGCTGATAGCAAGACTTGTTTGTACAATTAGCACATTTTCTTGGCATTGGAGTCTACTTTCAAAATTTGTCGAGAATGCAACCACTTTTCTATACCTCCACTATTTCTACCTGAGGTCTCATGTGAGCCACCGGCACTTCCCATCTGAACATTAACAAAGTTTCTTAATTGCTTTCCCTGATTCTGCCCTGGCAACTCTATAGTCTATTCTCAACACAGTGCCTGAGTGATTTTGCTAAACTTTGTCAGCATATGCCACTCCTCTGCTCAAAACCCTCCAATGACCCTCTAATTTCATGCTTATTAAAAGCCAAAGACCTTACAAGAACCTCCAAGGCCCTATACGACCTTGGCCCCCAATTCCTACTATCGTTAGGACTCTGATACAATTTCCTACTTTCAGAAAATTTCCCCATTTCCTCTGCCTCATTGGCTACCTTGCTCTTCTTCAAACTCACCAGATAAAACTCTGCCTAAGGGCCTTTGCACTTAAGGTTTCCCACCACTAGAAAGTTCTAAAGTATCTAGGTTTTCAGATAACCTCATAGCTGTTGTTGTTAGGTGCTGTTGAGTTTGTTTCAACTCATAGCAACCTCATGTACAACAGACTGAAACAATGCCCATTCCTGCTCCATATTCACAATTGTTGCAATGCTTGAGTCTATTGTTGCAACCATTATGTCAGTCCATCTCATTGAGGGTCTTCCCCTTTTTCACCGACCTTCTACTCCAGGGATTGTATAACATGAACCGATAACAAGACCAAAGTACAAGAGATGAAGTCTGGCCATTCTCACTTCTAAGGAGCATTCCAGCTGTACTTCTTCCAAGACAGATTTGTTTCTTCTTCTGGTAGTCCATGGTATATTCAATATTCTTCACCAACACCACAATTGAAATGCATCAATTCTTCTGTGGTCTTCCTTATTCATTGTCCAGCTCTCACGTGCTTATGAGGCTATTGAAAATACGATGGTTTGAGTCAGGCAGACTTGGTATTCAAAGTGACATCTTTGCTTTTCAACACTTTGAAGAAGTCTTTTGAAGTAGATTTTCTCAATGCAATATATCCTCTGATTTTTTGACTGCTGCTTCTATGGGCGTTGATTGTGGATCCAAGTAAGATGAAATCCTTGACAACTTGAATATTTTCTCAGTTTATTGTGATATTGCCTATTGGTCCAGGTTTAAGGACTTTTGTTTTATGTTGATGTGTAATCCACAGTGAAGGCTTTGATCTTTACCAGTAAATGCTTCAAGTCATCTTCAGTTTCTGCAAGCAAAATTGTGTCATCTGCATATTGCAGGTTGTTAATGAGTTTGCCTCCAAACCTAATGGCAATTTCTTCTTCATATAGTCATATGCTCAGCATACAGATTGAATAAATATGGTGAAAGGATACAACCCTGACGCACACCCTTCCTGATTTTAAACCATGCAGTATCCCCTTGTTCTGTTTGAATGGCATATTCTTGGTCTATGTACAGGTTCCTCGTGAACATAATTATGTGTTCTGGAATTCCCATTCTTCTCAATGTTTTCCATAATTTGTTATGAACCACATAGTCGAATGCCTTTGCATGGCCAATAAAACACAAGAAAACATCTTTCTGGTAATTTGCTTTCAGCCAAGATCTGTCTGATATCAGCAATGATATTTCTCACTCCATGTCCTCTTCTGAATCCAGCTTTCATCTCTGAAAGTTCCCTGTCAATATACTGCTGCAACCAGTTTTGAATTATCTTCAGCAAAATTTTCTTGTGTCTTATATTAATGATATTGTTTGATAGTTTCCACATTCTGTTGGATCACCTTTCTTTGGAATGGACACAAATATTGATCTCTTCCAGTCAGTTGGCTGGGTAGCTGTCTTGCTGTAGACGAGTAATACTGCCTTTAGCACTGCATCCATTTGTTGAAACATCTCAGTGGGCATTCCATCAATTCCTGGAGCCTTTTTTTGTTTGTTTTTTTTCAAATTCTATCAGTGCAGCTTCAATTTCTTCCTTCAGTACCATTGGTTCTTGATCATATCCCACTTTCTGAAATAGAGGAACATTGACCATTTCTTTTTTGTACAGTGATTCTGTGTATTCCTTCCACCTTCTTTTGATGTTTCTTGCATCATTCAGTATTTTGTCCATAAAATCCTTCAATATTGCAACTTCAGGCTTGAGTTTTTTCTTCAGTTCTTTCATCTTGAGAAATGCTGAGTGTGTTATTGCCTTTTGATTGCCTAACTCCAGGACTTTGCACATTTCCCTATAATACTTTGTCTATTCTAGCCACCCTTAGAAGTCTTCTTTTGAGCTCTTTTATTTCATCATTTCTTCCATTTACTTTAGCTACTCTCCATTCAATAGCAAGGTTCAGAGTCTCTTCTGGCATCCATTCTGGTCTTTCCTTCCTTTCCTATTTATTCTAGTGATCTTTTGCTTTCTTCCTGTTTAATGTTCTTGATGTCATCCCACAACTTGTCTGGTCTTCGGTCATTGGTGTTCAATGCTTCAAATCTATTGAGATGATCTCTAAATTTAGATGGGACATACTCAAGGTTGTAGTTTGGCTCTCATGGACTTGTCTTAATTTTCTTCAACTTCAACTTAATCTTGCATCTGAACAATTGATGGTCTGTTCTACAGTTGGTCCATGTCCTTGTTCTGACTGATATTATGACACTAATCTGTCAGTGCATTACATTGTTGCCTTATCACTAGAGCCTTTCCCAACCATTTACAGACTCTCTAACCTCCCTCCTTGTTTGATTTTTCGCTACAAAACTTATCACCACCCAATATATGTGTTAGCTTTTTATCGCTGCCAAAACAAATGACCAAAAATTTAGTGGTTTAAGACACTAGAAATGTTTATTTTTCTCACAGTTCTTTTGCTCAGAAGTTGGGTAAACTCAGCTGGTTTCTCTTTTCTGAGTCTCACCAAACTAAAATCAAAGTATCTACTGACCCTAGTTAAGTCAAGGAGAATCAGTGTTCAAGCACACTCATATTGTTGACAGAATTTACAATCAAGGCAGAGGTTCCTGTTTCCTTGCTGGTTGTTGGCTTGGGGCTGTTCTCTGCTTCTAAACGATACCTGTACTCCATGAATTTGTAGCTACTCCATCTTCAAAGTAGTCAAAGGCATGACAAGAATAGATATATGTACAGCCATGTTCATTATTCACAGTAATGAATAATGCTATTATTCACAATAGCAAAAAGATGGAAACAACCGAAGTATCCATCAATGGATGAATGGATAAACAGACTGATATGTACACCCAGTGGAATGCCATGCAACATTAAAGAATAATGAATCTGTAAAACACCTCATAACATGGATGAACCTGGAGTACATTATGCTGAGTGCAATAAGTCAACCGCAGAAGAACCAATATTGTATGAGACCACTATTATAAAATGTCAGGAAAAGGTTTTCACACAGAAGGAACCATTCTTTGATGACTACCAGGGACGGGAGGGAAGGACAGGGAAAATCACTAAGTAGAGAGTAGACATATATTAACTTGGGTGAATGGAAAGGCAAAATACAATATGTGGGTGGTCAGTACTATCATATACACCATCCTGCAATAACAGTAATTACAAATAATAATCTATATGTGGACACATAGACAGACAGACATGTAAGCTGAACAGGTATGGGAAGGTGAATGGAACTACACCTATGATCCTACATAGGTTTGGAAGAGTATATTTCTATATAGGCATTTGTATATGTTGCAAATATATCCATGTATATGGTAGACAAAACAGGGGGCAAAGTTAGCCATAAAAACTTAGCCATAACCAAACACCTTGAAGGAAGGAGTCACTGGGGTTGTGGGCTTAGGACCACAGTCTTGGGGAACATCTAGGTCAGTTAGCATAACATAGTTCACAGAAACAATGTTCTACAGCCTACTGTGGTGACTAGTGATTAGGGTCTTAAAAGCTAGCAAGTGACCATCTAAGTTGCAACTATTGGTCTCTCCTCATCCGAAGTAAAGAAGAGTGAAGAAAACCAAAGACTCAAGTAAACAATTAATCCAAAGGACTAATGAGCCACCTGAACCACAGCCTCCACTACCCCAAGCCCAAAAGAAGTAGATGGTGCCAAGCTACCACTGCTGACCGCTCTGATTAGGACCACAAAAGGTACTGGACAGAATGGGAGAAAAATGTAGAATAAAACTCAAAATCATAAAAAAGAACCAGACTTGACTTACTGGTCTGATAGTGACTAGTGGAACCCCCAAAACTGTGGCCATTAGCCCTTCAAACCTAGAACTGAACCCACCCCCAAGGATCACCTTTCAGCAAAACAACAGACAGATCTATAAAGTGAACAATAACACTTGTGAGGCATGTACGCCTCAGAACAGTCAATCATATGAGACCAAAACAGTAGCTTTTGCCCATAAACAAAATTTAGAAAGCAGGAAGAGGCAGAAAAGAAGGATAGAAATGGGGAAACCAAAGAAGGAAATAGAAAGAGTGCTATTACATTGTTGGAATTGCAATTAATGTCATGAAGCAAAATGTGTATAAATTGCTGAACAGGGAATTAATATGTTCTGTAAACTCACCCAAAGCACACACAAAAGAAAGTTTTCTAAACGAGAAACAAAGTAGGCAAAGGTGGTTCGAGTCTGCTCACATTGCCAAATCTCTTCAGTTTTCCAATTCTGCTCTTTAATGACCCTTTTGAGTACATTGGGCTCGCTCAGATAATCCAAGATCATTGCTTATTTTAAGGCCACTTGATTAACTATCTTAATTCATCTGCAAAGTCCCCTTTGGCATGTGAGGTAATGTAATCACAGATGTAACACCAGGGGATAAAAATCACAACCTACCATAGTCTATTTTCTTACTTATTTTGTTCATTGCCTATTTCTACTTTCTAGAATCTACAAGCCAGAGCTCTGTGACTGTTTTATATAACAGAGCTTAGAACATTGCCTGGTACATAGTAAAGCAAACCAAAAACCAAACTTACTGCCATCAAGTCGATTTTGACTCATAGCGACCCCTCCTTGGATTTCCGAGGCAGTGTCACTATGGAAGTAGATTGCCCCATCTTCCTTCCAAGGAGTGGCTGGTGGGTTTGAACTGCCAGCCTTGTTGTTAGCAGTCAAATGCCTTAGGCACTATGCCACCAGGTCCATAGTAGGCATTCACATATTTGTTGAATGAATTAATGAATGGACACTGGGTAATTAGTACCAACATCTGCCTCCTCATCAGTGCCCATCTCTTTAGGCTTTCTCTAGCCCTTTAAAAGCTGACCTTGACTTTCATTTTAACCTGAGTTTACCCAGATATGGTGGTTTGCTTGGTGCTTACATGCCATTGGTTATGACCTATCTTAGTGCTGCCATCACAGAAATACAAGTGTGTGGCTTTAACAAACAAATTAATTTTCTCACAGTTCAGGAGGCCAGACATTTGAATTCAGGGCACTGGCTCAAGGGGAAGATTCTCTCTCTTTCCATTCTGGGGGAAAATCCACATGTACTTCTGACTCGTCCAGTTGGTGCTTCCTGCTCTCTGTGCCAAGTCTGCTCTTTTTATACCTCAAAAGTGATTAGGTTTAAGACACATTCTACTTTGATATGAATTAATTAACATGACAAGGAAAACTTTATTCCCAAATGAGATCACATCCACAGGTACAGTGGTTAGGATTCTAACACATATTTTTTTCAGAGGCAGTGGGGGAATACAATCTAATTCATATTAGACTCTGCTAGATAAAGGGGATTGGTAGCATGAAATACCATATTTTCATGTAATTTCTTGGTTAACACAAAAGAGCCATATCTGGAACATGGATACAAACTATGGTCACAGAATGGCATAAAATCTCAGTGGCCAGCACAGCCTAGGGAAGGAACATCATGTGCTAAATCAAGGTAAGTATCCTATGACTTCTTGTAACAAAAGTCTTTAGGGAGAGTGTTGTTGTTGTTATGTGCCATCAAGTGGCACTCGACACATAGAGAACCCTCCTTGGGTTTCCGAGGCGGTGTAACTACAGAAGTAGATTGCCCAACCTTCCTTGAGAGGAATGACTGGTGGGTTTGAACCGTCAGCCTTCTGGTTAGCAGTCAAGTGCCTTAGGCACTACGCCACCAGAGCTCCTTTGGGGATAGTAGAGCTAGTAATAGAAATGTTTTATGTATTGTTTTACTCAATAAAAAAGTTGAAGGCTTAGTCTACACATGTCAATTATCCAATGAAAATTTAAAAATTCTTTAATCATCTAGACATTTCTAAGTACTCAGTTGCTTAATATTATGTAGACAGGCTAATCCTATGATTGTAAAGATCAGAGTTTGTATAAAAAGTCTGAAGCACACAGAAGTAACAGATTTGCTATTTGGGTTACAGTGTGGAAAAATCTTTGGAAACAGATTTATGTATTAGTTTTTCACTTTGCCACCAGATGTCCTTCATGAGTAGGAAAATATGATGGTTTGAATGATATTTTGAAGTGTGAATGCCCAGCATTTTTGAATAGTTGACAGTGAAAGGAAAGTGTGAGTGAATGTAAATGTTACCACAGACTTTTGGATGAGATGCGTATTTTGAAGGCAGCCTTACAGGTGTAGCTTTCAGAAGCAATATTTATTTAACTCTCAAATTTTCATTTCTCATATTCTGCAAACATTTACTTAATATATTTCCTTTTCACACAACTTCAAATAGATATTTTAAAAATTTGAGTAAATTATTATATTTAGAAATTAATACAAAGAAATACCCAAATTCTTATGTTAATGTTAAAAGTAAACGTTTAAGATTTAAAGTGGAACTTCCTTAAAACCTAAGGAGGCTAGCTTTCAAACACAACAGCAACATAGCTTATTGCAGCATTTTTATGTTAAACTAATTCTTCAAGCAGCTGCTTACACCTTCAGAAAAGTTAGTTGAAAAGGGACCAATATAGATTTAGTGTAAAAATAAAAAACTCCAGTTATAGCTAATGTAATTAAAAGGAAAATAGAATAGCATATTTAACATATAGAATTAATAAACAGCATCATTTTTAAAAAACAGAAATTATTTGATCATGCATGTGTGTTGTAAATGCTATAGCAGAAATCCTCGTAATATATAAGGAACAAGGGTAACAGCTGTTTTAATGGATTTTAATGATGTGCGGTATGTATTGCACTCTGTATTAATAAGCATTGGGGTATATGATTCCCATTCCAGCCCCAGTATCACTGAATGCATGGGATAAACTTGTGCTTTATTGTAAGGGCTCCTCATTTCTTCATTTAGTGGAGCTAGAAAGCTTACAGCCATCTGCGTGAAATGTTAGCCAAGCTAACAGATGTATGCTATGGATTGGCTCCCACATCCGGCTTTTTGACCAAATTCCTCTTCTTCCCACCCAGATGTTTTTGGAGACACGTACAGAGAACTTCTTGAAGCTTGTCCAGGGCAGGGAGGAAGGGGCGGTAATATTTTGATGTCCTGCAGGGGGCAAAGGTGACCTCTGATTTTCTCTAGTCTGCTCACACACTCCAGTTGAATCCAAAGCTTGACCTGCTCCTCCTCATCACTTGTCCTCTGGAATCACAAGTGGCACAGCACCCTGTATCATTCCCTTTACTGAGACTTCTGGGGAGGACTGAGGTGTCTGCTAGGGAGGGGTCAGAGAAGCAGGGTGTCGATGAGGTGGTGGTCAGGGTTTCTTATCCACTCAATTGGCTCTGAAAGTTTGGAGAAGCAGTGGTTTCACTTTTGAGATTATTAAAATCTTAGAACTACATCTCTTTATCTATTACTCTTCACCCCAGTAGATAAAAGAGCTGTGTGTTTTCCTGAAAACAAATGCTTGTTGGAAGCCATGGGGACAAGAAAGATGACATCCTCTTTTGTGGCCTTCAGTTGAATATCACTTTCCTTTTTATTATTCTTCTATCTTATTTCATATCCTTTTTGAGCTTTCTCTGGCTCTTAAGGGAAACGTGTGCTCTCATGTTGCTCACCCAGAGGCAGTCCTTTAACCGACTCACTGCCATGAAGTCATTTCAGACTCAAAGCGACTCTATAGGACAGAATGGAACGCCTCATAGGATTTCCACTGCTGTGAATCTTTACGGAAGCAGACAGCTTCATCTTTCTCCCACGGAGCAGCTGTGCTCGAACCACCAACCATACTTTAATCACTTCACTACCAGAGCTCCTTTCTCTTAAACTAGCAGTATACAACAGGACCACTTTCTGTCTGTCAGTTTGTCATACTGTGGTGGCTTACATGTTGTGATGCTAGAAGTGATGCCACTGGTATTTCAAATACCAGTAGGGTCACCCCTGGTGGACAGGTTTCAGCTGAGCTTTCAGATTAAGATAGATTAGGAAGAAAGGCCTAACGATCTAGAATATTGTCCAATATAGTGCTAGAAGATGAACCCTTAGGTTGGAAGGTACTGAATGTATAAAGTGGCTGCAACAGTAAAGTCAAGCATACCAGTGACCATTAAGATGGTACAGGACCGGACAATGTTTAATTTTGTTTACATAGGGTTGTCATGATTCGGAACTGACTCAATGGCCGTTAACAATATAACAGCATTCAACAGTAACTGATAGGTCATCTGGTGGAGGTGGGGAACTCATGATATCACTGAACCAGGAGTGCTGCCCACATGTTTAATTAATAATGAATCACTAAGTACCATTTTAGATTAATGTCGTATGGGTCCATCTACCTCTAACCCAAATAGAAAGGGGAAGATGTTGTATATGTGCATATTCTCCACTAGCTCTATTCTCACCTTTGTATATATGTACACAATACGTGGATCACAATCTGATTTTGTGTTTTAATTGGCATAGTCCTTCCTAGGTACTCATATATGCTTACCGCTTTTACAAGTTTTCAGTCCTCCTACACCCCTTGTAGGGTGGAACTTCTGTGACTCTGTTTGTGTCTCACCAGCAGTCTTATGAAAAAGGTTTGAGAAAGGAGGAGGCCCTTATCAGAAGCCTACATATATTGGTTGGATTTCTGGTCTTTCAATTAGAGCTTTTGGCTGATTTTCTGCTCTTCACAAGTCCTATGCAGAGGAAGGAATGGGAGCTCTAGAATTCATAGGGTCCTGGCATTTCAGACCAAACAGCAATTTTCAGATAGAAAGAATCCTGCAGATGGTTAAAATTGGCCCTCAGCATTGCTGATGTTTTGTTGCCTGAGATCAATTGGCTGTTGGACGTAAGTGGAATTAAAGTCTGTCCTAAACGATCATGTGTTTGGGCCAACTCAGGACCACACCACAGAGAGGGTTCCAGGGGATGGTGGGAGGGAAAGACCCTCAACCATACCAAACAGAGTCTTTGAGATAAGATAGGAAATGCTTAGAAGATTTGAATCAAGAGAAACCTCATGACCTCATAAATCCGTGAATTCTATAATCTTTATTTTCTTCCTTGCTCCCAAATTCCTTGGACAATGTGAAGTAAGACTGCTAGGTTTTATTTTTTCTAACTTACATGCACTTTTCACTAAGTTAAAGATCCAGTGTTTTAAGTGAATTTGTTTCTAGAAGCCATAGATGGCTGGACATTCTTGGACAGTGTGCAGACAAGTGAATTTGCTTGCTTATTGGCAAATGTGTTGCCGTTGCTGTCTGGGTACAGGGGACAGTGTATTTGAACAAGAAGTGCTTTTGCCTTGAAAGTAATTTGTGTGCTACATGCTTTATCTGGTTTAATGCTCACAGCCACCACATTTCAGGGCCCTGTCTACCATCCTGAACGGGAACCTAACCATCCCACTACTCTTACTGAAATTAGCTTTATCACCTCTGCTCATGTTTTATCGTGCACCATGTAAACGATTGTATTGCAACATTAAAATGCATTACAATATCTCCAAGATGGAAGGTAGAGGGTGAGAGGAAATTAAATGCGGCTTTTGTACTGTATCATCCAATTACATCCTCTGTTTTTTGGGTGCTAGCTTAAGTAGCCAAGCCAAAGCCTTAAACGAAGAGAGAAGAAAAAACACCCGGCCTCAAACTCTCAGGA
>NW_006921614.1:3188058-3194534 GCF_000298275.1 Orycteropus afer afer | reverse complement strand
GGGGTTTGTGAGCTGCTTCTCAAAGGGTGTGTCCCAACTTCCAGCGTCTGCTTTTGAAATCCACTTGTCCGCTAAACGCTTATTTTACATCAATAAGGAAAACTAAAGAAGGAGTCACAAAATATCTTCTTTTCAGTTCTTCCTCAACTGATTCACGCAAAATTGACTAAAAGGCTTTTTCTGCCGTTTTGTTAAAGTAACAACTTAGGCCTTGTAAGTGATTGCAAAAGAAAAAGGTTGTTGAGGTGGTGTTCAGATAACACAAGTGAGAAGTCATTTTAGTCTTCATCTCTCTGCCTTTGGGAACTCGCGGTCCCTCTGGTGCCTCCGGTACAAGAAACCTACAGGCAGCACAGGCAACGCCCCTCGGTGGAGGGAGAGTGAAAGAAGGGGGAGGGACTATTCAAATAGAAGTCTAGGCCAACCTCTCCATTGGCTGCGAGCCCTGCCGGTTAACAAGAAAGGCGGGGCGTCTCGGGGGCTGGAGTGTGGTACCTGAGCGAGCAGCTCAACAGAAAGCTCACGTTGGCTGCAGTAGGGAACCGGGCGCCGAGAGGCCGGAGGCCGCGAATCCGGCGCTGACGCCGCGGCCACTGCTCTGCGCACCGCCCAGACGCGAGCCCCTTCCTTGCCACCCCTTTGCGTGCGGGGTTTGCAGGGCAGCGGGGTGAGAACTGAACGGAAAGCAAGATCCTTGCTGCACCCGCTTGGCGAGTGGAGCGGCGTGCGGAGATTTTAGTGGGGAGCGACAGTGCCAGAGGGCTGAGGGGAGCGCAGTTTGTGACTGAGAACGAAGTTCAGCCTTTCGGAGAAAATTGGCATTTCGGGACGCTTTTCGCCGCAGCCCGGGCCAGACGGGGTGGACTTCACGGGAGCCCCCAGCCACAAGGGCCGTGAGCCAGGGATGCCTGGCAGTCGCCCCAGCTCGTGAGCGGTCCCGCGCCTGGACCCCTCAGGAAAGTGCGGCGAGCGCACGTGCGCAGGGCAGAAAGGCCCAAGGGTGATTGCGCCGCAACCCGCTAAAGCAACCCCGACCCTGACGCACCTTGCCTGCAACTGGTCCTTCTAGAACCCTCCGCGGAGTGTTGGGTGCCCCACTCTCTTCCTTCCTCTCCAAGTCGTTCTCACGAGCGAACTCCCCTTCTGCCCCCTGAACTTGGGCCACCGGGGGTGCCCCGGACTACCATGAGAGAGAAGGACTGAGGGCCAGCACGGGAAGCAAGCCCCCCAAGAGGGGTGGCGGGGACTGGTCACGCCAAGGGACACCGCGGCCGCGCGCTATTGCCTCGCTCCGCCACTCCACGCCTCGCGGGTCAGTGTCGCCGGGGGCCCGCGGGGGCAGCCCGGCCGGGCGGGGATGCTGGGGCGGAGGGCGCAGTGGCTGTGCTGGTGGTGGGCGCTGCTTTGCAGCTGCTGCGTGCCCCAGCTGCTGCGGCCCCTCCTGCCCGCCGCCGCGGCCGCCGGGGGCGCGCTGTTAGGGGACGGCGGTGGCCGGAGTCCCGGCCGCGCGGAGCAGTCGCCGCAGCCGCCGCCTTCCTCCTCCTCCGGCTTCCTCTACCGGCGCCTTAAGACGCACGAGAAGCGGGAAATGCAGAAGGAGATCCTCTCGGTGCTGGGACTTCCGCATCGGCCCCGGCCCCTGCACGGCCTCCCGCAGCCCCCGGCGCCCCAGCATCAGCCTCGTGGAGAGCTCCCGCCCGGGCGGCTGAAGTCTGCACCCCTCTTCATGCTGGATCTGTACAACGCCCTGTCCGCTGCCGACGACGACGAGGGGACGTCCCCGGAGGAGAGGCAGCGAGCCCGGCCCCGGGGGGCAGGCACCACCCCGCAGTTCCCGCAGCCACCCCCCGGGGCCGCGCACCCGGTCAGCGGCAAAAGCCTAGTGGCTCCGGGATCCGGCAGCAGCGGCACATATTCTCTGACCAGCGCGCAGGACAGCGCCTTTCTGAACGACGCGGACATGGTCATGAGCTTTGTGAACCTGGGTAAGGAAGTGGGTTAAGCACAAAGACGAGAACATTTCCCGCTCTTCCCAGTTTCCCGGGCCGCAGTGGATGAGGGATGTGGAAGAGCTCTGGGTGCACTAGGCGCGGGTCGGTCGGGCGCACTGGGGACCTGGGACAGGCGGGGCGCGCTCCATCACCTGCGCGGGCAGGGGCACCATGCGCGATCTCAGCGCAAGGGCTGGGACGCGGGGCACGCGGCCGCCCGGAGAGCGTTAGGCGATTGTCAGACTTGTGTCAGGTCAGGTTAATTCAGTTGTGGCAGAATAATCCGAGCCTGAGAGTAGCCAGCCTAGGAAGGAAAAAGCTCTCCAATTATCTTTCCTCTCCAAATTGTTTTCTTTTGCCCGTAACGCTCTTAGTGCCAGTTTTCCCAAGGCGACTTACAGAGACTCCAGGAGCAGCTGAGAACTTTGGAAACTGGACAGGATTGTGCTAAAATGTAACCACGAAATTGGGGAGGAGGAAATGTTGAAGGGAAAGGTCCCGAAAGGGCCGCTGAGGGCCCGCCAGTCCCCGGTGGGGCTCGCATCCGGTGGGGGCCTGATCTGGAGCCGCAATGGGATAATTCATCCAGTGCCTCCCTCACGCCAGTGTCCTAAGGTTGAAAAGTTGATTGGTGCCCCACACGCTGCACAGGCAGAGAAAGGGTGCGGGTTAGGGGTCAGGGCTGGGCGTTGAGCGCCTCTGAACTGGTTGCCAGGCAACAGAATGGAAATTCAAGGGCGTCTAAATCGGGCTCAGCCACAAATGTTCTATGGCAAACTAGCACAGAGTCACATAGGTCTTTCCCCCTCAGTTTTCTCGTCTGTAAAGGAGAACGGGCTAACAAGGACTTTTTTCCTAACAAGTGCCTCTGATTTGTGCTGCTGCTCATTCGTAAGCAGGCTCAGCTTAGGGTAGACAAAGGGATGCTCAGGACGCTTTCTGGCTGGAAGAAATGGGGGCGCGGTAAACAAACAAAAACCCACACTCACTGCCGTGGAGTCGGATCCGACTCATAGCGACCCCTCCTTGGGTTTCCGAGGCGGTGTCTCTACGGAAGTAGATTGCCCAACCTTCCGTCTGAGGAGTGGTTGGTGGGTTTGAACTGCCAGTCTGCTTGTTAAAGGTTAAATGCCTTAGGCACTACGCTACCAGAGCTCCCGGGGTGCGAGCAGTAGCCATGTCCCTATTGGGTGAGGCAGCGTGGTGGAGTGAGTCTCCGCGGGCTTCCCTCCCCGGGTGAGACGCGTGACACTGCTCAGGTCCCAAAGATTTGCCAAACTAACACACGTTTCATATCCAGTCGTCATTTGAGAGCATCGTTTACTTGAATGATTCCCAAATAAACTATCTCTGCGATTTCTTCGCAGGTATATCTGTGAGATGATTCTCTCTACTTCTCTGAGCTTGGGGCAGAGAACCTGGGGGCCAGGCCGAGGCTGGTGGATGAGTGTGAGGCAGGAGAATTGGCGTCCAAGTAGTACAGATATCCTCCTGGGAATTTAATGAAACAGAATCTCACAGGGAGTGGAGGGCCTGTCAATCTTGCTACTTGTATTGCCAGAAGTTCTGATTGGACATTTTTCACAACTGATTGGAACCAAGGCTAGGGTTGAGTCACCTCCATGAAGCAGGCTGGACAAATTTATGGGAGGGAGAGGACCACAGGTGGTCTTAGTTCTAACGACTCTGTTTCTTCTGTCTTAATAAATTCTACCCCTTACTCTCTCCTTCACTGCCACCCTCTTCAAGTATCCTGACAGCCTTTTTTTTTATGACTTTTGGGGGTAGCCCCCACTTGGGCTTAGTAGAAGGGACTGACCCTTTTGGCTCCTACATGGAGAATAAAGTTACATTCCTTGGGAAACAGTTTCTAGTCTTGGACTGTGATTCTCATCCTGGGCCTATTTGTATCACCAGGGCCACTTTAAAAAGTAAGAGATGGTGAGGCTGCAGCCCAGAGCAGTTATATCAGAGTCTCACTTACTTTTTTTTAAAAGTGCCTTAGGCTTCTCTATTGTGACACTGTGGTCAAGAACCACAGGCACAGCAGATCCTGATGTTAGGATTGAAACACTTTCTGAAGGAGTAAATAAACTATGCCAGTGAACAACTAAGAGCAATGTTTTCTTACATTAGTGGCTCCCAAATGTTGCTGTACATTAGAATCTCCTTTTTTTTTTTTTTTTTTCTTTTTAAATTCAGAGGCTCAAGTTGCATCCTGTACCAATTAAAGCAGATGTATGAGAGTGGGAGGTAGGTATTTTTAAAAGATCCCTAGGTGATTCCAGTGTTTGGGAATTATTGTGTTGAATGGAGAAGTCCTGGTGGCTCAGTGGTTAAGAGCTTGACTGCTAATCAAAAGGTTGATGTTCAAATCTACTAGCTGCTCTGTGGGAGAAAGATGTAGCAGTCTGCTTCCATAAAGATTTACAGCCTTGGAAACTCTATGGGGCAATTCTGCTCTGTCCTACAGACTCACTATGAGTTGAGATTGACTCAGGGCACCTAACAACAGCAGCAACTGATTAGCAGTATGGATTCTCAAAATAGGGATGTTGGGAGAATCCCACAGATTTCCTAATCCATGTAGATGAAGTTAGACGACATATAGCACTGGGCAAGTTGGCAAAGGAACTCTTTCAAGTGCTGAGGAGCAAGGATGTCTCCTTGAGGACTTAGGTGTGCCTGGCACAAGCCATGATATTATCATTTGCCTCATATGCATGTGAGAGCTGGACAATGAATAAGGAAGACTGAAGAAGAGTTGATGCTTTTGAGTTGTGGTGCTGGTGAAGAATACTGCAAGTACCCTGGACTGCTGAAAAAACTAACAGATCTGCTCTGGAGGAAGTGCAGCCAGAATGCTCCTTGGAAGCGAGAATGGCCAGACTTCATCTCATCTACTTTGGTCATGTTATGAGAAGGGACCATTCCCTGGAGAAGGATGTCATGCTTGGTAGGGTGGAGGGTCAACGAAAGAGGGGGAGGCCTTCAATGAGATGGATTGACATGGTGGCTATGACAGTGGACTCAAGTATAGCAAGGATCATGGAGCTGGCACAGGATTGGGCAGTGTTTCGTTCTCCTGTGCATGGGGTTGCTATGAGTTGGAAATGACTCAACAGCACCTAACAACAACAACAATATGTAGATGCCATGTTACCAGCTATGTTCAGTGACTCACCTACAGAAAGATAATTGTTACAAGCACTGTGTTCTAAAGTGCTTTTATATGACACTGGGCTAAATAAGTTATAAACTGAACGTATAAGAGAGAATGTTACATAATTGTAAATAACCATCTTCCCTGGGACTAGGGGAATCATTTACTCATGAAATACATTGAAAACATCCTGAACCTTGTCAGCCAGAGTGACTATTAGGAAGCATGAATCAACAGGATAAATTCCTCTTGTACATCCCATCCACTGGTCATCCCCCCAGCTCATTGTCGTTTATGTTGACTGTTTCACCTCTGTCTGGGTTAATGACCAGGGATATGTAACCTTCCAAGTGCCAGACTCTCTCTGGCTGGCTGCTGCCCCAATGCAGGTTTGCAAAGAGCCGGAGCAGTTCAATCAGGGCACAGATGCTATTCGCTATTTGTTTTCCAATGCAACAAAATTGTTGGCAACTGACTGAACAAGCCTGCCAATTTGGTGACCTTGGAGAAGTTTCCTGAAATACTTTTCAGGTCTTACTTAAAATTCATCTTCTTAGAAAGACTTTTCTACCTCTTGAAGTAAATTGGTGCTACTCCCACCCCCATCCTCCCCTTTACTATTACATCACTCTGTTTATTGCCTTGGCTGTCCTTATCCCTTAGAGTTTTCTTTTCTTTTTTTATTTGTTTACTCATTTGTTGGTCTCCCCTCTAGGTCATCAAAAGGCAGAATCCAAACTTAGCTGAAGTGCCTAGAGCTGAGCACATAGAATTCAGTAAAAAAGGAATTCATGAAAATAAAGGCAAATTCGCACATTTTAAATGCATATTTTGCTCATTTGGAAGGACTGGCCATTTAGAAGTGGTACACTGGATATTTATTGAGTGGAAGTTTGAAATAACTGAAGATATTTGGGACATTTCTGACTCATAGCAACCCCCATTGGGTTTCCAAGGCTGTAAATTTTTATGGAAGTAGATTACCCAGTCTTCCTTTTGCTGAGCAGCTGGTGGGTTTGAACTGCTGACCTTCTGGTTAGCAGTCAAGTGCATTATCCACTACCCCACCAGAGCTGCATTATATTTAATCTAGATCATAATTTTTCTCATATATATAGAATATATATTTATATATAGAATATATATTTATATATAGAATATATATTTATATATAGAATATATATTTATATATAGAATATATATTTATATATAATATATATATAAATACTTATATATGCCATACAAATTTTATATATTTGTATACATCATATGTGCATTTATGTAAAATATTGAATGCTCACAGTAACCCTTCAAGTATAGTT
>NW_006921614.1:3160452-3187958 GCF_000298275.1 Orycteropus afer afer | reverse complement strand
GCATGTAACTTATAATGTGCATTATATTTGAGAGTAGTAAAAAAATTTTCTTAAATCTTTGAATTTCAGATTTCACTAATTTATTTTGAATTAAGTATTAATTTCTGATGTTAGAATAAAAGGAAACAAAAAACTCAAATTATGCTCAAAAAAGAGAATCAGTATTATTAGTACAGTAACAAGAAATTTAGTCTACTAAAAATACTGGCAATCTTTATAGAATTACTCTTGTGGAAAAATAAATTAGGAAAGAAAGGGACTACTCCCTGTTTGAATTTGTAACTAAATACACTTGTCCTGTATTTTTCTCATAAACATATGCTCAGTAGTACTACCAGTTCATTTAGGCTTCT
Organism: Orycteropus afer afer; assembly: GCF_000298275.1. Taxonomy (NCBI): domain Eukaryota; kingdom Metazoa; phylum Chordata; class Mammalia; order Tubulidentata; family Orycteropodidae; genus Orycteropus; species Orycteropus afer. The sequence continues at coordinate 3,187,605 of NW_006921614.1, read as the reverse complement.
TGTGCTTATGAAGATTTTTGCTAGCACAAAATAAATCCATGCTTGCAAGCTGCAGGAAAAAGTTTGGAGAATTTGGTTGCAAGGGCGTGGTTCAAAGAAACAGGTAAAAAATGTTTTCCTAAATAGATTTCAAATAGTAAATGTGAAATTTAGTAGTATTGCAACAAAAAAGTTGTACAATGTGTTTTTAAACTAAGATCAAAGGGCAAGCAGATACCATTGTTTGCACCTCAGATGTGTTTCCTCTGGTTATCCTTTTAAGAATGGGTATAAATTCTTGAGTGTGCTGAATCATGATTAGTTACTCTACTTAAGAACTTACTTCTGATTACCATGGAGAAAGGATTCTCTGTGATATAAAAATCTGTGTAAATGGAAAACAAAAACAAAAACAATGTTTAGCACTTTATTCACTTCCCTTTCATTTTAATCGCTGTGTCTTCAGAGTTTAACTACTTTAAATATTGAGTTTCAGATTAAGATTTTACTTGAATATGGGAGGAGGGGAGTGAATACTTGATTAGTAGCTTCCATAACTATCTGAGTAAAAGGAATCAGAATCAATATAGAAACTCCATGCATATAAACAGCCATTATTCATTAACCCTCTTTCTTGCCCTCCCTAAGGCCACTGTATAATCTCAATCACTGGGCAACAGGGCTACCCTTGCCCCAGAGTGCCACCAAGGGCTGGTGTGGGGATGGCTGGTGTCTTTTCTTTTGTGTTCCCTACAAAGAATCAGTGCATTCTGTTCTCATTTCTCTGTCTTCATCTTGACAGCTGAGTTAATTTTATTCAAACACATTTTCCCTTCTTATAATACCTTAATACTGTTCAACACCTTTGCTCCTATCTCTGCTCCTGGTTTGTGTTGCTTTGATGCTATAGAGGTTTCATTGGAGCTTCCAGACTAAGATGGACTAGAAAGGAAGGCCTGGTGATCTACTTCTGAAAATCAGCCAATGGAAACGTTATGGATCACTATGGATTTGATCTATAACTCATCATGGGAATTTCTCTGGAAAAAGCATGAGTAGCGGGCCAGCTCAATTGCTGCTGAAAACAACATCCATAAAGTAGACTCTGGGACTTGGCCTGGGAACATAACTACAATTGATAGCATTTTTTTTTTTCCCCTGGGGAAGTGTATTTCCAGCAATAGACAGCTTGTTTGTAAATTGGACTCTCTCTATCTTTGAATAAAATTAATATTATTCATTGAAATGTTGTTGTTATGTGCCGTCGAGTCAGACCCAACTCATAGTGACCCTTCCTTGGGTTTCTGAGGCGGTATCACTATGGAAGTAGATTGCCCAACCTTCCTTTCTAGGAGTGGCTGGTGGGTTGAACCACCAGCCTTCTGGTTAGCAGTCAAGTGCCTTAGGCATTATGCTACCAGAGCTCCTTCATTGAAGCATATAGAGCTCTAAAGGTCTTGGATGTCATCTGATCTTTTATATCTGCAGTTAGATTTGTTAGATTTATTTAGCATCATTTTCTCTTCACTACCATTACATTTTAAGACTCAGCAAATACCCAGAACTACAAAGAAAGCCTAATTCATCAGAGAATTAAGGAGAATAAATTGGTCAGGCAGCAATATAGAATTAAGGAGAAATTGCAAAAGTGAGTAAGAGCTCTACACCAGCAAGAGGTGGGGAGTGTTTTAGAATATTGTGGATTTTTTCTTTATCTCCTGGAACTCTGCTTTTAGGAAAGAAAAAGCTATGCATATCTATAAATATCCTCTTGTTTGGTTTGTTGAAGGATTGTTGACCCCAAAGAATTGTTTTCTGCTCCAGAGTGAATTGAAAACCATGTTGCTCAGAATGGCATTGTTTCACTGATATCCCGCAGGCCAATTCTCTTCCTGCCCTTCCCATCTCCATTATTAAAAAGACTTGGTCCATAATAGAAATGATATCTAAATTATATCAGTAATTCCTTGATGGGTCCCCATGGTCTTGTTATCTCAAACACAGTCCCTGATGACTGGGTAGAAGAATCTCTGCGAGACATTTTTGCAGAATGAGGTTCTGGTTCAGAGGGGGGAGCCTTCCTGACTTTCAGGTTCAGAGACCCACACCCTTGATGACCAATTCTCTTAGAGTAGTTGAGATTGTCTGAGACCTGGAATGTCCTTGCACTCTGATGCTCATTTATGTTCAGATTTTTTCCTCATCATCAGAGAGCTCTGTTGGGGGAGGAGTGGTGTGGATTCACAGCAGACAGAAAAAGTTCCTGAGGAAGCTCTGGAGCCCTCTCTGCACGTGGGAACTCTGATATCCGCCCTCAGCAGAGTTGGCGATTATGGCTGTCCTGTCACTTACCCTTTTCACCTTGTCCAGAATGTGACTTCTAGCCTGAAACATCTGTGATGGTTGATTGTTGTTCCTGTGTTTACAGTCTTGTTGGTTTCCTGTACATGAACATGGGCTGGGAAAAAAGTCTGACTTGTGCATCAGCAGTGTATGAACTCACAGTATGATTGGTGTGAACTCTGTTTCATTTGCTGATTTGGCCTGGAGATTTCAAACACAAATTTTGTTTTGTAGAGTTTATGACCAATCTTAATCTGTGGTATATAGTTAATGAAAAAAAAAGTATATATATACATTTAGACTATATAAGAAGTCTTTACAAATCAATGTGAAGAGCAGAACAGCTCGATAGGGAAAAATAAAATAGCTCTAAATCCAGAATTGGACCCAGGAAGAAGGTAAATTTTCACTAAACCTGAAACATGAGAAGATGCTTCACCACATTGTTGTTGTTGTTGTTGTTAAGTGCCATTGAGTCGGCCCTGACTCGTAGAGATCCCTCCTTGGGTTTCCAAGGCAGTATCACTACAGAAATAGATTGCCTCATCTCCCTTCTTAGAAGTGGCTGGTAGATTTGAACCGCCAGCCTTCTGGTTAGCAGTCAAGTGCCTTAGACACTACACCACTAGAGCTCCCTTCACCACATTGGGTATCAAAAAACTCACTGCCGTTGAGGCAATTGGACTCCTAGCGACCACTCCTTGGGTTTCTGAGATTGTATCACTACAGAAGTAGATTGCCCAGCCCTCCTTCCTAGGAGTGGCTGGTGGGTTTGAACCACCAGCCTTCTGGTTAGCAGTCAAAGTGCCATGATGTATTTTAGGCCAAGAGATTTTAATAACTGGCTTCGTTAATCGCTGAGATGAATTTTTTTAAAATCTATGAATTACACTTGAGTATTTTAAAGACTGAATTTTGTAAACTACGAAATGAAAGATCGAAAAGCTGTACAACAGCAACAACAGAGAAGCTTGTACGTGCTAAACCAGAACAACAAACGAATAAAAATATCAAAACTCAAAATCTGCCAAGTTTGGGGGAGGAGTTGAATTGTTGAATATGATTTTGTTTCTGGGATTTTACCTCTAATATTTTGATTTTGATTTTCAATGAGTATGTGAGCCTTATTTTGGGTTTCTGTGTGTTGATACAAAGTCATCTGAAATCTCTCTCTCTCTTTTTAAAGTCTAGGAGTTTAAAAATATTTTTTCCTCTGCATACTTTCACTGAGGTGTCTGTCACCATAGTACCTAGACAGTCCCTCAGGCACAGATAGGAGCGATTAAATTTCTCCTTGGTTTGTGCGCTGTTTGATCCATGCACGGCAGGATTTGGGGAGTAAAATAAAGAAGAAAGCTGAAGAATGGACAAGAATTATAGGAATTCTATGCTTGTTAAATTATTGAAATCTGAGGGTTTACTAAGGGAGGGCTTAATTTTTTTTTTCCTTCCCTTTCTGAAAACTTCATGTCACTTTAGGATTGAGAAACTCACAGAAATATCTTACTGGCCTTCACGGCACTTTCAGGGGACTTTAAAGGCTTCCTTAGGAGAGACTATTCAGATCAGAGTAAAACTAAATTAATAGAGATGCCATAAATCCAGAGGTCTTTGTAAATGATACATAGAGTTGGTTCATTTGCCTGTGATTTATTTTCTAAGAAAAAGGCATATACAGATTAATGCAAATGGATAAGAAAACACAATAGTATAAATAAGAACATGAAAACTCCAAAGAGTGGTGTTGAACAGAAGTTTGCAATTCATTTGAGATATGTTCAGGTATATTCAGTTTCAAAATTTCATTTATGTGTTTCTTCAATACTGTATAGGTGAGATATTTCATGAACTCTCACCACCTTGTCTCATGTCAACTATCTATGGAGTATTTATTTCCTCTCTCAATTCTAGCAAAATTGATAGCTGCCAGTAAGTTTGCCCCTGACTCGTGGCATCCTCATGCACAATAGAATGAAACACTGCCCGGTCCTGCACCATCCTCATTAGGTTCATCGAACCATTGTAGCCCTTCCGCTACCATGTCATCAGTTCCCTGCAATAAATTCTCTCTGTAATAAACATTTGATGAGGTTTCTGTTTCCCTAGTTGGACCCTGATTGCCAAGGCCTCTCTTACTTCCAGAACACAGTTGAGAAACCCTGGACTGGACAATGTTCAGAACTCACTTCTAAGAGTGTACTCTTTTGTGCTTCTCTGAGCAATTATTTTTTCAGCAGCTTTATCAGTAAAACCAGTTGCTGTCGAGTTGATTCTGACTCATGGTGACCCGTGTGTGTTGAGTGGAACTGAGCTCCACAGAGTTTTTCATTGTATTATTTATTTATTTAGTTTTAAATATTTATTGAGTACCTGTCAAGTGCCAGGCAATGTGCTAGGCACTGGTGGTATGGTGATGAACAAAACAGACTAGGGTTATGCTCTTCTGGAGTTGATATTCTTGTCAGGTAAACAGTAAAACCAAAACCAACCAAACAAAATAGAACAAAAAGCCAAAAACTATGCTTATCAAGTTAATAAATGTTCTAGTTAGGGTTCTTGGTTACAAATAGCTGAAAATGATTCTAGTTACCTCAAGCAGAAAAGATATTTCTTGGAGGGTACTGAGGAACTCTCAAGAATCCTAGTAAGGCTGGAAAACAAAGTAAGGCCCAGCCAAAATGCTACTTTGGAAGCACTTGGCTTAGGGTGCCCCCAGTTGCTGGCTGCACACCATTGATAGCCTCACTGCCGTGGAGCATAATGCTCCAAAGGGTATTTAATGGCTGTTTTTTTTTTTTTTTTGGTAGTAGATCACCATTAGATCTGAGTATATTCAAACCTCTAACCTTTCAGTTAGCAGCCACATACATTAACTATTTGCACTACCTAGGGACTCCTTAAGCAGCTTTACTAAGGTATGATTGACATACAACAAACTGCTTATGTTTAAAGTATATAGTTTCATAATATTTTTGACTTATGCATACAACTGTGAAACCATCACCACAATCAATATATTCTGAGCTATTCTTTTAAATAGTTACCTATGCTAGGGTGTGAAATTGCTCTTTGTGATTATTATCTAACAGACTTTAACATCCTTAAGGATAGAATTTACTGAAGGTGTTTGGAAATGACTTTCCTGAATCAGAGAACCATGGAGTCAAGTCTTCATGGAGTCAGGCCTTCTCTGTGCTGTTGTAATTGGACTTCACCTTACATCTCACCTTCCAAAATTATTTTAGGGAAGTAACAATAAAAAAAATTAGGCAGATATCTTTTCTGATTTTGAAATCAAGCACCCACAGTATTTGGGGTTGTTAGTGACCTCTCAGTATCTTGTTTCTAAATATTCACGTTTAAAAGATTTGATCCTGCTGGAAAACATTACAAAGATTCTTCTCTGTTTCTGTTTTAAATTCTGGCAATTTAGGTGGGGCAGAAGTCCAAGAACTTTATGAAAGTAGACTCCAATTTACCCCCAACTTTCCCCCTATGCTCATCCTTCTCCAACTGTTTTGTAAGCTTAAATAGAAACTGTGTTTTGTTTTTGCAAGAAAATAAAAGTATTTCGTTTCTTTATGGCCTTTTCCTTAAAGAATAGCTGATGTCATTTATGACCCTATTGTCTCAGTAAGGCTGCACTTAGACTTTCATACTTGCAGATATATATTAAACACTAGAATTTGGAGGGCTTTGGCAAATATTGGGAGTTCTGGTGGTGCAGTGACTAAGCCATTTGACTGCTAACCAGAAGGCTGGTGGTTCAAACCCACCAGCCACTGGGCAGTGGCTGAAAGGAAGGTTGGGCAATCTACTTCTGTAGTGATACCGCCTCGGAAACCCAAAGAGAGGTCGCTATGAGTCGGATCTGACTCAACAGCAGTGAGTTGGCAAATATTGTTATTTAGAGTAGCAGCAACACATAATGCTCAAAATAGCAGCCAGTCGTGTAAAAAATACTTTTATGAAATTATTTAACTACCCCCCACCTGCCCACCACTTGGGAGAATCTCCTTTCCCCTTTTCACCAACTTCACTCCCCAAGGCGTCTGACTCTTTCACTGTTAACTCTGCTGAAATTGTCATATTGAAGATAGCCATGAGTCTGTCTTAAATCCCCCTTCTGTCTGCAAGTCTCTGTCACTTTGTCATTCTTTCATCCCTGCCACAGGCCTTTGGCTATTTTTATTGTGAAAATGCAACATTTGCTAATTCAACAATTTTCACGTGTACAAATCAATGACATCAATTAACAATCATGTCATACAACCATCACCAGTATTCACTGCCAGATTTTCCATCACCATGAATAGAAAGTCAGTGATTCTGAGACAGTGATTTCCCCTTTCCCCCTCCTTCATGACCCTGGTAACCACTAATAACCTTTGGTTTTTATACATATGCCTATTCTAGATATTTCATATTAGTAAGATCTCTCCTCAGTTTTTATAATATTGCCTGTTCACGCTTGATTCCTTTCTTGGCCCTCAGACTGTTGCTGTATTTTGGGACACTTCCTGAAAAACAGCAGAAAGCATGTGGCACTACTTCTACCCACTGGGTAGACACTGGCAGGAGTGGAACAGGGGTACACCTTGTTGCAGGAGTCAGGAGAGAATACGTAACCATGAGGCCTGGTGACAGACAGGTCCAGGCTTTCATACCCACTGTGCAGACTCTGGTGGTCTGGTGGTAGAGAGGCTAATGGTGACAGAGAGTGGGGAGTCCAGCAGCCAGTGTGCTCCGAGAGCCCCATGTCAGCTTCAGAGAAGCCGCTCTGCTCTGGATGCCTCTTCACATGTTTCCCTTTTCTGTTGTTAGCTACAGTTGAATTGGGTGTGACTCATGGCAAGCCCAAGCAGAAAGAGACTCTGCCCAGTCCTGTGCCATCTCCATGATCAGTTATGGACCATTGGGGTCCATAGGGCTTTAATTGACTGATTTTCAGAAGGCCTTTTCTTTCCAATCTGTCTTAGTCTGGAAGGCCCACTGAAACCTGGTTAGCATTATAGCAACATGCTGTTCATGAGGTGTATTGCAGAGAATCTAATCCCACCCTCCTACATGGAAGGTGAGAATTCTACCACTGAACCACCAGTACCCTTTTCTCTCCTATTTTTTTTTTTTTGAAAACTTTATTGTGGTTTGAGTGAAAATTTACAGAGTACATTAGTTTATCATTCAAAAAGGGATACACATTTTGTTTCCTGACATTAGTTGCAATCTCCTCAGTGTAACAGCACTCTTTCCACTTCCTCCCTGGGTTTCCCATTTCCATTAGTCCTTCTTTCCTGCCTCTCCTGCCTTCTGAACTTGTGGGCAAATACTGACCTTTTGGTCTCATATGGTTGATTATTCCGAGAAATATTTTACTTACAAGTGCTATTGTTCATTTCATAGGCCTGTCTATTGTTTGGCTGACAGGGGTTCATTCAATTTCAGGTTTGAAGGGTATCTAAAGGCCATAGTCTTTAGGGTGCCACCATTCTCTATCAGACCAGTAAGTCTGGTCTTTTTTGTGATTTTGAATTTTGTTGTACATTTTTCTCCTGCTCTGTCCAGGACTGTCTATGGTGATTCAAGTCAGAGTGATTGTTGCTGGTGGCCAGGCACTATCTGTTTCTTTTGGTCTCAGGCTAGTGGAGGCTGGAGTTCATATGGTCCGTTAGTTCTTTGGACTAATTGTTTCCTTGGGTCTTTGATTTTCTTCACTTTTCTTCTCTTCAGATGGGGAGAGACCGATAGTTGCATCTTAGATGGCTGCTTGCTAGCTTTTTTTTAAAAATGCATTTTATTGAAATATAATTTATAAACAGTGAAATACACAAAACGAAAGTGACATGGGTCAATGCATTTTTCTTTTTTTTTTTTTTTCCCCACAGTGTTCCCTCCCCTCCCCTGCCACCTCTGGCAACCAACAAAGTTTCCCTCCATATATAAAGCTTTCCTTGAACCTCCACAACAACAAACTAATACTATATTTGTCCTTCTGTGACTGACTTATTTCACTCAGCATAATATCCTCCAATGTCATCCATGTTATGTGGTGTTTTGCACACTCTGCATTATTCTTTAGTGCTGCATAGCATTCCATTGTGTGTATGTACCATAGTTTGGTCATCCACTCTTCCATTGATGGGCACTTAGGTTGTTTCCATCTTTTTGCTATTGTAAATACTGCACAACTGAACATGGTTGTGCATACATCTGTTCCTGTCCTGGCTCTCACTTCTCTAGGATATATACCTAGTAATGGGATTGCTAGGTCAAATGGTATCTCCAGTTTCAGCTTTCTAAGGAATCACCATACTGCTTTCCACAGTGGTTGTATCACTTCACAGTCCCACCAGCAGTGTATGAGAGTCCCAATCTCTCCACATCCCCACCAACATTTGTTATTTTCTATCTCGAACCTTGCCATCAGTGCTGGGGTGAGATGGTATCTCATTGTTGTTTTGATTTGCATCTCTCTGATTGCCAATGATTGTGAACATCTCTTCATGTATTTGCTGGCTGCCTGAATATCCTCCTTGGTGAAGTGTCTATTCATGTCTTCTGCCCATTTTTCAATTGGATTATTAATCCCTTTGCTGGTGAGGCATTGGAGTTTTCTATAAATCTTAGAGATAACTCCCTTGCCAGATATAGCTTGCAAGTTTTTAAGACCTCTGTCACACTCACCAAAGTAGGATGTAGAATATTGTCTTTGTAGACTTTGTTATGCCAATTGATCTAGATGTCTCCTGAGACTATGTTCCTAAACCCTCAAGCTCGGTAACTCATTTTTTCAAGATGTTTGGTTATGGCTAAGAAGTCTTCATAACTTTGCCTCCTGTTGGGCAATCCTACTTCTGTAGTGATACTGCCTCGGAAACCCAAGGAGGGGTCGCTATGAGTCAGGGCTGACTCGACGGCACATAACAACAACAACAACAACACACTCTACTCTAAAAAAAACAAAAAAAACCAAACTCAATGCCATGGAGTCAATTCGACTCATAGAGACCCCTCCTTGGGTTTCTGAGGTGTATCTCTATGGAAGTAGATTGCCCAATCTTCCTTCCGAGGAGTGGCTGGCTGGTGGGTTTGAACCACCAGTCTTCTGGTTAACAGTCAGATGATGCCTTGGGCATTACGCCACCAGAGCTCCCATGCTGTACTCTATACATGGATATATTTGCAGCACATATTTCTATATAAATATGTAGAAATATTCTCTACCAAACCTGTGCATATACTCATGAGTCTGCTTCCATGCCCAATCGCACACCTGTTCAGTTGTCATATCTACCCAGGTATCCCTTGTAAATTATTGTTTATTATTACTGTTAATTGGGCAATCTATTTCCTCAGTGATACTGCCTCAGAAACCCAAGGAGGGATGGCTATGAGTTGGATCTGACTTGACAGCAATGAGGTTCTTTTTTTTTTTTTTTTCTTTATTACTCTTACTGCAGGATTGTGGGTGTAATAGTATTTACCTCTCTTGCCTTTTTCTCTTTTGTACCTCCCAGTGTCTTCCTTTGCCTTGGTCATGTTATACCGGCTTCCTCCTTATTTCCCTTCATCCAAGTTAACACTTATCTACTCTCAAGTTAATGATTTTCTCTCACTTCCCCTCCAACCTCTGGTAACCATTAAATAATTTTTCTTTCTGTGTGTAAACCTTTTCTTGACTTTTTATAACAGTGGTATTATATGGTATATGTCCTTTTGTTATTGACTTATTTCACTTAGTATAATGTCCTCCAGGTTCATTCATGTTATGAGATGTTTTGTCGATTCATCTTATTCTTTAATGTTGCATGATATTCCATTGTGTGTATGTACCATGGTTTGTTTATCTATTCATCCACTGATGGCCACTTAGATGGTGTCCATCTTTTTGTGAATTGTAAATAGTGCTGTGATGAGCATGAGCATGCATATATCTATTTGTGTCATGGGTCTTATTTCTCTAGAATATATCCTTAGATGTGGGATTACTGGATCATATAGTATCTCTATTTCTAGCTTTTTAAGGAAACACTGTAGCATTTTCCAATCCTATCAGCAGTGTATGAGAGTTCCAATCTCTGCACACCCTTGCCAGGATTTGTTGTTTTCTCTCTTGTTGAACTTTGCTTTTATTGCTGGGTGAGATGATATCTCATTGTTGTTTTGATTTGCATCTTTTTAATGGCTAATCATGAGCATTTCTTTGTATTATTTGTTGGCTGCTTGAATGTCTTCTTTGGTGAAGTGTCTGTTTGTGTCTTTTGTCTATTTTTTAATTGAATTATTTGTCTTTTTGTTGTTAAAGTGTTGAAGTTTTCTATAAATTTTGGAGATTAGTCCCTTGTTGGATCTGTCATTGCCAAAAATTTTTTCCCAGTGTGTAGGTTCTCTTTTTACTCTTTTGGAGAAGTCTTTTGATGAGCAAAAGTGTTTGATTTTTAGGAGGTCTCCTTTATCTAGTTCATCTTCTGCTGTTTTTGTATTTTTAGTTATGCTTGGTATTCTATTTATGACATATATTAGAGCCCCTAATGTTGTCCTTATTTTTTCTTCCATGATCTTTATAGTTTTAGGTTTTATATTTAGATCTGTGATCCAAGCCCTTGTCTCTCTTTCTTTCTTTTTGCTTTTATTGTGGTGAAAACATACACCACAAGACATTCACCAACATAACAACTTCCCCATTTACAGCTCAGGGACATTGATTACATTTTTCATGTTGGCCACTGTCCCCCAACCAAAAGCTTCTTCCTTCCCCTTCCCTCCTACCCCTGGTAACCACTAATAATCTTTGGTTTCTTTCTCCCCTCCACCCTCTCTCTATTTTTTTTTTCCCCCAACCTACCTAGAAATTTTCCCTCCCCTCCCCTCCCCTCCCTGGTAACCAACAACAAAAGTTTCCTTCTATGTATAAACCTTCCCTTGACTTTTTACATTAATGGACGAATACAATATTTGTTCTTCTGTGATTGACTTACTTTGCTCAGTACAGTGTCCTTCAAGTTCATCCACGTTATGTGGTGTTTTACAGATTCTACATTATTCTTTAGGGTTGCATAGTATTCCATTGTGTGTATGTGCTAGAGTTTGTTTATCCATTCCTCAGTTCATGAGCACTTAGGTTGTTTCTATCTCTTTGCTATTGTGAATACTGCTGTGATGAACATGACTGTGCATATATTTGTGTTCTGCCTCTCACTTCTTTAGGATATATACCTAGTAATGGGATTGCTGGGTCAAATGGTATTTCTATCTCCAACTTTTGAAGAAATCGCCATACCTATTTTCACAGTGGTTCTGATATTTTACAGTCCCACCAGCAGCCTATGAGAGTCCCAATCTCTCCACAACTTCGCCAGCATTCGTTATTTTCTGTCTCGTCGAACTTTGCCAAGCCCTTTTCTCTTACTGACCTATTTATTCAAAGTGTGATTCTGTACCAGAATCATCTCTCACAGTGCTTTTCAAACTGTGTTTGGAAAGAAATTTATTGTGTTTTAACTTTTTAGTCTCCTGTGACTCGTACTTTTGTAAAATTTAATAAAAATAAATTATTAGAAAAGTTAATAGAAAAGGGTGAAATAAATATACGTTCAAGCCCCAATTTTTTAATAGCTTCAATTGATATAAATTTATTAGTCAAATTGTTATAAAACTCTCAATTTTTGTACTTATTTCATTGCAAACAAGTAATAGAGTTTGTGGATCAATACAGATCTAGTGCTTTTATTAACATGTAGATTCTTAGAGCCCACCACAGACCTACAGAATTAGATTCTGAGGGTTTTAGTGCAGGGATCTGAATGTTAACAAGCTTACTTGGTAACTTGAATTGTGACTGAGGTTTGAGAACCACTGGGCTAGTTATTGGGAGTTCTGGGGGTGTAGTGCCTAAGGCATTTGACTGCTAACCAGAAGGCTGGAGGTTCAAACCCACCAGCCAGTCCTTGGAAGGAAGATTGGGCAATCTACTTCTGTAGAGATACCACCTTGGAAACCCAAGGAGGGGTTGCTATGAGTCAGAATCAACTTGATGGCAGAGTGTGTTTGGGCTAGTTATTCAGGGTCAACTCCAGTCTCTGCCTTCACTAGCACACACTCCACTGCTGGACTTCTAAAATCGCTCACTCCTATATTCCTTTTTTTTTTCTTATTCTCTCCTCAAGCCTCCTAGATGAGGTCTTTATGATCCTTTACTTTAACTTCTGTACTAGTCTTTCCTGCTACAAATCTACCCTCCCTGCAACTCACTGCCAGCTCTGTGTTTCTGCCACACAGAAATAACCATGTCATAGGATCCTTATGGGTTACTGAATAGAGTCAAATTCCCGTTCTGATGACAACTTCTTTTCCAGTTTTATCTCCTCTACTCTTGACTGTGCTATTATTTAGTCAACTGACTCTATCCTGTCATTTCTTTCTGTCCTTTCCATCATTTTACTATTCATCTTTTGGACCTGCCTATTACCAGTTCTAAATTCTACCTGTTCTTTTAACCCCAGCTCAAATGCCACCTCAACTAGGAAGACTTTCCTAAATTTGTTTACCCACCTGACATGATGCTTAGGGAGAAAACTTGTGGCCTAATGACAGGTTTTTGCTATTACAGACAGCCACAGTGCACCATTCTAATTTTGTCACGTGCTTGCAAATGAGCTTTTTAAGCTTTGAAGAAGTAATGGAGACCCTTGAGCTCGAGTGTTGCCTTTGCCTCTGTATTTGTTTCCTAGGGCTGCCGTAACAAATAGCCACACATTTGGAGGCATAAAACAAAAGAAATTTACTCTCTCACTGTTCTGGAGGCCATAAGTTGAAAACCAAGGTGTCGACAGTGTTAGTTTCTTCTGGAGGTCCTGAGAGAGAATCTGCTTCTTGCCTGTCTCCCAGCTTCTACTGGTAATCTTTGACATTCCTTGGCTTGTAGACACATTACTCCAGGTTCTGCCTCTGTCATTACATGGCCTTTTCCCGTGTGTCTTGGAGTCTCAAATCTCCCTCTTCTTTCTCTTATAAGGACACTAAACCAAAACCAAACCAGTTGTCACTGAGTTGGTTCTGTCTCATGGTGACCTCATGTGTTTCAGAGTAGAGTTGTAGGATTGTCAGTGGTGTGATCTTTTGGAAGAAGATCAGCAGCATTTCTTCAGAGGTGCCTCTGAATGGATTTGAACTGCCAACCTTTTGATTAGTAGCCAAGAATGTAACCATTTGCACCATCTGGTAGCACAGTGCCTAAAGCATCTGACTGCTAACCAGAAGCTTGGTGGTTCAAACCCACCAGCTCCTCCATGGAAGCAAGAGTGGGCAATCTACTTCCAAAAAGATTTACCACTTGGAAACCCACAGGGGGTTGCTATGAGTTGGAATAGACTCGATGGCAGTTTTTTTTAAGACACTCCTATAAGGATATCAGTCATTGGATTATCACCCATTCTAAATCCACGCTGATTTCATCTTGAGATTCTTAACTTAAATCATCTACAAAGACCCTGTTTCTAAAAGAGGTCACATTCACAGGTACGAGGAGTTAGGATTTGGACATATCTTTATGGGGGACACAATTCAACCTGCTATTGTTGTTTAGGAGCTCTGGTAGAGTAGTGCCTAAGGCACTTGACTGCTAACCAGAAGGCTGGCGGTTCAAACCCACCAGCCACTCCTCAGAAGGAAGGTTGGGCAATCTACTTCTGTAGTGATACTGCTTCAGAAGCCCAAGGAGTGGTCGCTATGAGTGGGGTACAACTTGACAGCACATAACAACAACAACAACAACAACATTGTTGCTTACCAGCAGTGTGATTTTTGGCAAATACAGCCTCTCAGCTGTAAGATGAAGTGGTTGAACTATGTGATCTATAAGGTTCCTTCAATACCAATCTCTCTGATTGTAATCAGATGTTTTATTTGACATCTGCCCTTGCACCAAGTGTCTAGCATGGTGCTTGACCCTGTTGTTGTTATGTGCCGTTAAGTCAGACACGACTCATAGAGACCCTTCCTTGGGTTTCTGAGGCAGTATCACGGAAGTAGATTGCCCCATCTTCTTTCCGAGGAGTGGCTGGTGGGTTTGAACCGCCAGCCTTCTGGTTGGCACTCAAGTGCCTTAGGCACTATGCTACCAGAGCTCCTTGCATGGTGCTTGACTTTAGTAGGTATTTATCAAGTACTCCTTGGATGAATGAAGGTCATTTTTTTAAAAAATAAATTTGGTGTATGGTGTCTTTTCTTTTTTCTCTTATTACTAACAACATTGAACATTTGAATCAGAGAATTATAAACGGAGAACCACCATGCCTGAAGAATACTTATTAACTTCTATTCCTAGTTGTTGTCAAGTCAGCACTAACTCATGGTGACTTTATGTGTGACACATTGAAACATTGCCTGGTCCTGAATCATCTTCATGATCATTGGTGTGCTCAAGTACATTGTTGTAACCACTGTGTATTTTGAGTGCCTTCCAACTGAGGGGGCTCATCTTCCAGTACCATATAGGACAATATTCTTTTGTGATCCACAGGGTTTTCATTGGTTAATTTTCAGAAATAGATTGCCAGGCTTTTCTTCCTAGTCTGTCTTAGTCTGAAAGCTCTGCTAAAACCTGCCCACCATGGATGTCCCTGCTCATATTTGAAATACTGGTGGCATAGCTTTCAGGATCACAGCAACATACTAGTCACCACAGTGTGATAAACTGAGAAGATGGGTGGTGGTCTATTCACAGCAGTGGTTATAAAAAGAGAATGTTACCTTCTCTTTTCAGTGTTTATGCTATTTGGCTTTCTAGATATTTAAAAAAAAAAAAGGAAAGAAAGAAAAAAGAAAGCTTCAGGAAAAAGAAATATTATTTTCTCTCTTTTGAATGTCATTATGACTTTAATAGGGAGCTCTGGTAGCATAGTGGCTAAGGCACTTGACTGCTAACCAGAAGGCTGGCGGTTCAAACCCACCAGCCACTCCTCGGAAGAAGGATGGGGCAATCTACTTCCGTAATGATACTGTCTTGGAAACCCAAGGAGGGGTCACTATGAGTCAGATGTGACTCGACGGTACATAACAACAACAACAACAACATGACTTTAATAAGTACGAATAGGATTTAGAAAAAACTTTGGCAGAATCTAAATTTAAGTTTCTTGGTTGTATAGTGCAGAGAGCTTGCATGCAAGGAGGCACGATTTCTCCTGCAGGTGCAGATGCAAAACACTTATCTTGTCAGCTTCTGCTTCAGGCAGCTCGCTTGGCTTACGTGGAGAAGGTGTTAGACATTCTGTTTACATAAGCGCTGAGGGGGTGACATAATGTCTATTGAAGCAAAGTCACTTAGCTCCCACTAGGCAACAGGGAGCATTTAAAAACTGAAAGCAGATCAAAGCCACAGGCAAGATTGAGATAGCCCTATCCAGGAGCAGAGAGGGGCCGCTGCGGGAGGGAGGGCTCTTGGTTGGCTGCCTGAAATAGACGTGCACTATTGCATCACTGTGTTTCCAGACCTTGCAGCCCTCCGCTTTCCAGACCATTGGTGAGATGAATCAGGCAGAATCTGACTCCAAGCAGCCAATCCAGGGAGACTGCTTAAGTGGAAACGAGAGCATCCAAATAGGTTGGAAAAAATGTCAAATCAGAGTAAGCACACACAAGAAGTGATGTTTCTTTTTTTAGAGACTGTTATGAAAGTTGTTTAAAATTCAACAACTCTGCAGTACTTAAATTATGTATAATGAGACAGGTAGGTCCTGGAATAGGAAACTTACTATTTTTTTTTTTTTTTTTTTTCGGTCTCACTAAAGCTTTGCTCTCCCTACCAGAGTATGCAAGACATAAACACTTTCTTTTCCAGGATATATATTAGTGTTAGGGTGGAGGAAAGGGGAAAGGGAGAGAGATGGAGTGGACACAGACCTTAGAAGTAGCAAATACAGATCTTCACATTTCACATTTGTTGGATGAACTTCAAGGGTGTAGGCAAGTAAAATATGAAAATAATTTCAGACTCATTTGTAAGTCCTGTAAAGTGATAAACTTGTGAATTTTATACTTTTCAAATATATGTAGACATAGAGAAAAGTATGATTTATTTTTATGCAAATAATGCATGTTTTCTGTGTTTGTTTGCCAACTCCATGCACCTCCCACCCAGGTCTTTTCAAAAGTATGCTATGCTAATATTTTTTTCACAGCAATCTGTAAAAAAGAAAAAAAAATGACATAGTGGGCTTACAAAAATACCTTGTAGAGGGAGGGTGTGTTTGGCAAACAATATAGAAGGTGCATGTTATTTGCATAAACATCCAGTAGTACATAGTATATTCTCCCTTTGTGCCCTCCCCACCACCAACATTTATTGTTTTGTTTTTTGGAGTTAGGAGCAAATAATAGTTTGTATTGAGTCGGCCCCTAACTCATGGTGACCCCATGCACAAGGAAGCAAAATGCTGCCTGTTCTGCTCTATCTGCATGATGGGTTGCAGATCAAACCATTGTGATTCATAGGGTTTTCGTCAGCTGATTTTTGGAATTAGATTGCCAGAAGCTCCTCCGAAACTCGAAACTTGAAACTCGTTAGGCATCCGAGCAGCATGCAAGCCTTCACTGACACATGGGTGGTGGCTGCACATGAGCGGCATTGGCTGGGGATGGAACCTGGGTCTCCTGTGTGGAAGGCAAGAATTCTACCGCTGCACCTTGTTGCATATTTTCAGGATGTACGTAGTTAATGTATCTTGGCTATTGTAATATCTCTTCCTTCCCCCAACCCTATTTTTTTTCTTTTTCCTTTTTACCTATTCTGGCTGGGTCTTTTTGCTAGAGTCATTATTTATCTGTCTATAGGATATAATCTAACCACTGCACTTCTATCCCCTCGGTGTTGGATGGCATGAGAGACTGTTTTCTGAGGCTAGTGGGCTGATCATCACTGGGTCTTCTTTTTAACCTAGAAGCCTTTGTTTTAGGACAGTATAAATGCATGCTTATTTTCATACATGTGCTCTTCCTGTGTCCCTCTCATGGAGCAGTATACTTTCATGGCCCTTCTAGTGTTTGGGGCCTGGTTAAGAGGAAGCTGAACTAGAATCCAAACTTCTCTTTAAGTGCCATCTAGCATCACTAACTACAGAGACTACCGGAATAGCCCCGTTAACACTTCCAAAATAAAAGATGTCACCAAAACATTTCACGGAGATGAGGAAATTTATTTCCATGATTCTCTAAGGTCAGTTATGGTACATGCTTTTTCCTACTGGGCAGCAAACATGTTTTACCAAAGTCTTTTTCTTTTACAGTTCCACAATGAATTCTTGGCTTCCTCAGTTCCAATACCTGCAAATATTGTGGTTTACTTCCACAACTTTTTGAGGAAGCAAATTGCAAGTTGCAATTTATTTTTTAATTTTTCCAACACCATTTGATTATGAAAATTTCCAAACATACAGAAAAATGGAAAGAAATTTACAATGAATATATTTATGTTCTCCACTTAGATTCAACCCTTTACCATTTACTGTATCTGCTTTATCATATATTTATTTTTCTATCCACCCATCAGTCCATCTCTTTTTGATGTGTTTCAAAGTAAGTTATGTCAGTATTAAATGCTTCTAAATACTTCTGCTTGCATGTCATAAAACTCAATACTTATTTACAGTTTTTAGGTGAAATTTATATACATTGAAATGCACAAATCTTAAATGTACCACTTGCTGAGTTTTGGCAAATGTATGTATCTGTGTAACCCAAACTTTTGTCAAGACAGACATAAAACATTACCTCACCCCAGAAAGTTCCCTGATGCTAGTAGTCTGCCCTGGGCATGTGGGGTGCAGGAGTCACCCAAATTTGGGAGTACATTTCTCTATTTCTCTTTTTTCTGAGCCCCCAATCCTTCCCAGGATGCTCAGTCTCTGTCCTCTGGTTCTTCAAGGCAGAGAGAGACTGGGTTTTCCACTGGGGAGCTAGGTAGCATGGTGTACTCACGTAGTATTTACACTCTGGAATGGGAACAAATAACATTTATGAGAGAAATTTGTAAAGCCAAAGCACCATGTCAATGTAAGGAAAAATGAAGGGTGACTTTTGGGGACAATACCAGTTGTGGGGACCAAAAATACCCTGTGAATATGTCCAGTACCTACAGTCAATTTCTGACTGGGGTGGAGACTTTTGCCATTGTTAAGTTTACCCAAGCTGAACAACAGAAGACTAAGTGTTGATGTCCGCATAATCATCATATACTGAGTGTGGTAATTAAGATTGTGTGTCACCTTGGCTGGGCCATGGTTTTGAGTGGCTTGGCAGCTGGATGTAGTTATTCCTCATGATGAGATTGTAATCACCCCCATGGTGAAATCTGCTGTGAGCAGCTAAGTAGTTGCCTTTGGGGTGTGGCCTGATTCTAGTGTATATGGAGAAGCTTTGGGAAAGGTCTCTAGCTTTTTGGCACATTTTGGATCCTGCATTTAGCTAAAGCTTCATCTCAAGTTCCTGAACTTGAACCAGTGGCCTGCCATGTTGCCTACCGATCTTAGGGTTGTGCCATGTTATCTGCTGACCTGAGGTTCATCAGCCTGAGCAGCCAGCAGCTGTCTATGTTAGGAGACACCACTAGCTCCAGTGAGCCTGGAACAAAAGGCAGAGCTGAAGGTCTAGGGCTGACACTCTGAATTTGGACTTCTAGCCTCCTAAACTGTAAAAGAATAAATTCCTGTTTGTTAAAACCAACCATTTGTTGTATTTCTGTTATAGCAGCACTAGAGAACCAAGAGACTGAGAAATACTGCAACTCCACAATCCTGTAATTCTCATAGTCCTATAATTTTCTCACATCTCATGATGTCCACTTCAAGCATTGCTAGTGTGTTGTTGTGTTATGATCATATACTAATCCTGGAATCAGTGGAGATGGACCTGTGGAGAATATCTGGAAATCCCTACATCATTCAACCAAATTGGGTATCCCTGTAAAAAAAAAAAAAAAAAAAAAGTAAGAATTCAAAATCTCCAGTACCACCATTTTGAACTCTCACATCAATGCTGCTGGAATTCTGTCTTCAACACAAGAGCTTAGAGTTCTCTCATAGATATTCATTGTGTACCATGTGTTTCATCTACAAAAAGCAACTGCAGAGAATTACAGTACATTGGGGATGATGGGTATTCTACTATGTTATTGGATATTAATAGAAAGATAGCTGCCATCAAGTCAACTCTAACTCATTATGACCTTATGTGCAACAGACCTAGATGTTGTCCAGTCCTTTGTTATCCTCATGATCACTAGCATGTTCAAGTTCATCGTTGAGGCTATTGTGCCAGTTCATCCCACCAAGGGTCTCCTGTGCCCTCCTTGGCTCTCTGATTCTCCAAACATGATGTCCTCCTCCAGTGATTTATCCTTCTTTATGATGTATCCAAAGCAAGGCAATCGAACAGTGTTTGTTGGGATCCATAGGTTTTCATTAGCTAATGTTAGGAATGGCTTGACAGGCCTTTCTTCCCAGTCTCTTAGTCTAAGATCTCCACTGAGCCCTGTCCACCATGGGTGACCCTGTTGGTATTTGAAATACTGATGGCATAGCTTCTAGCATCATAGCAACATGCAAGCCAGCTCAGTGCGAAGAACTGACACATGGGTCGTGATACTGAATATTACATAAGCACATACTAATTGAGATGCTACATGCAGCTACAACTTGTGCTTTGCTCAGATTGCCAGCATCAGGAAAATTCAGGATTTTTTCTAACTATATCGTTTTATAAATACTAAGAATCTTGTGAATGATCATGTTGCCAAATTCATTGGTCACTAGGAAACTCAGAAATGCCACTGTGATAGTTGGAGCTGTGTGTCAACTTGGCTGGACCCCAGTTCTGTGTGGTTGTTCCCATGATGGGATCAGATGACTGAGTTCTGAGTGGCCAGTCTGCCCAAGGGGAGTTTCCCTAGGGGTGTGGCCTGCTTGCAATGATATCCAAGGACAATCTGGAAGAACAGCATTCCTTCCTTAAAGAATTGGAACCCTGGGGTGCGAACTACAGACTTCCTTGAGTGAGCGGCTCACCACTCAGCCTGGAGATCTCGGATTCATCTTTTATTGGAAACAACAACCAATATACTGCATGCCAGCTTGAATCTCTTGGCTCCCCTGTGCTTGCGGAAGCCAAGGCGGCCGCAAGCCCCATCTCCTCCAGAGACGGACTTTTTGGCTTGGACTTGTTGGCTGTGCTTGCGGAAGCCAAGGTGGCCGCAAGCCCCATCTCCTCCAGAGACAGACTTTTCAGCTTGGACTTGTCGGCTTCTATGTGCTTGTGAGCCATTTACCTAAGATAAATCTCTCTCTCTCTCTCTCTAAATATATATATATACCTTGCCGTTTTTTTTTTGTGTTTCTCTAGAGAAACCAATCTAACACAGCCTCCATTTATGTATGGTAGGTATTTCTTATATTACCCTTATTTTGGGTTAGTTCTCAATTTTCCTTTCATTTGTATTTCCACATCTATTTAATACTTAACCCTGTAAATATGTGGTTATGTAAATTGTTTCATATCTATGTTCAGAATGAGGCAGGGGGAAACAAATTACTGCTCAAGATCAATGATACATTGTTAAAAGGACCCATTACCTGTTATAGCAGCCCAGAAGTTCCACACCTACCTCTATGGCCATGCCTTTTGGACTCTTCTCTGAGGATGAACTTTCACCCAGTATTGTATCACTGTGTATGCAGGGCTAGAGTCTTTTGCTAAGTGTTTATACACAGTGCTAAGCACAAATGGGACAATGTGACAATGTGGCAGCACCTGATTAATGACATGACTACCAGGTTTGACTTGACAAGAGGTGAATCATTAAAATTTCTTAAAATGGGGTTGATGTGTAATAGAGGAATCCCTGGATGGTGGAAATGGTTAAATGCTTGACTACAAACTGAGAGATTGATGTATTGGAAGAAAGTCCTGGTGATCTGCTTCCAAAGAGTTACTGCCGTAAAGACCCTATGGAGTGCAAATCTACTCTGCCCATATGGGTTCACCTGAGTTGCATTCAATTTGATGACAACTGGTTATTTATTTATTTTTTCCAGTGGGTAGTGGGCATCTGAAACATTTGAGGAGCTTGTTAAAAACATGCATTCTGGGCTTCACTCTGGAGATTTTGATTCAGTGTGTCTGATATGGGGCCAAGGGATCTGCAGTTGAAGAAGCATACTAGATGGCTTGTCATCAAGTTGTTCATGGACCAGACTGTAAGAAATCTTGCTATGAAGGGTGAGGAGGATTTAGAGAGGCAGAGTGTAGTGCATTCCAGATGAGAGAACTAGCAGAAGGAAAGGCACAAATTATGATAATGGACAAGAGTCAGGCAGAGAGGCTAAAGGTGGACGCCATGCACACTGCAGGGCACTTTTTCCTCCATTCGTCTGTCCACCCCTGTAGACATTTGAGTGCCTGCTGGGTGATTTGCCAAGTCTATTATTAAGGCTTATTAAGGATACTAAAATATTCAGGTCACGTTCTTTTTGGAGCTTATTGTGAGGAAGCAGGGGGGTTTAGAAATTGAATGCTGGACAGATATTTTCTTTTCTGCTTTTAAAATTGTACACTGCAGTGATTTGGATTGATATCTCCCATGGTGATTTTTACAGTGACAAGACATTTTCATTTTTATTGGATGGATGGGTTGTGCTTTACTTGCCTTTTTGTTACTTAACTAAATGACTTATATAAATATGTGGGCTTTAATGAAGGATCTCTTGAGATTTTTACATCTGATTTTGAAACTTAAAAATAATTTTTTTTTTTTAAGTTAACAGTCTCTATGACTTTTTATTCCTAAGTGTAAGTTCTTTAAAAGCAAAATGACTGTTCTTTATTTGAAAGAGAGATGTAAAAAATGACAAGATATTTTAATAATTTAGCTAGTATTTATTTCTTTTTAAGTCTGGTTTCTATGGTCATCAAACACTTTGGCACTCAATGTCAGGTGCCTCCTTACTCAACTCTCCCTCTGCCCCAACTCTGAGATGTTCAAGTTCTGATGCTATCACTGTACTACTTATGGCAGTGGAGTGGTCCACATCAGGATGCTACTTAAATTATTCTAATCTAGAGCAAGAGCTAAAATTCTCCACCTCCTTCTCATTGGCTACAACCCAAAGCTCTGCGTGTTTTTGGATTACTCTACTCAGCCACATTAAGCTCCATGCCTTTGATGTACCTTAAAGGCAGACTTGACCAAGTGGTATTGCCTCCTGCTGATACTTAGGTGAAAGCCAACACCATAAAAATGAACGTTTTGCTGAGAGTGCTAGCTTTGCTACCTGCAAACCCAGCCAATCACACTGCCAAATTGGTCAAAGAAAGAACTGGCTTGAGAAATGTGAAGTGTGTTCTTCTGGCAGAGGAATGGATCCCAAACCATCCCCATGAGGCTCCCTAACTAAAATATAGTAGTCATGTCAAACACTTTAATTGGAAATTTCCAAAAAAAGAAAAGAAAAAAAAATTCTTAATTTGCTATGTTATGAAAGCAGTTTGCTTAAGACATGAAAAATAATCATGACTCTTTGACAGATTTCTAAGCCTCGCTTAATTTCTCCTTTAGCCCACCCACCTGGCTTTCTAGAAAACAATACTTACTGTTTTCTAAAAGAAACTAATAGCGCAGAGATATGTCAGAGTATATAATTGGATTGACACATATATCTCTGTCCAAGAGTGATATTGCAGAAAGACTTGGCAAACTGGATTAGATGGACACATGATTAAATTATATTTACAGATCTCAGTGGGATAATCACAGCATGTTAAAAGCGATGATGGCCATAGAACTAGACATGGCTTCTGTCCAGCAGAGCCACCTCAGTGGGCCAATTATAGATGAACTGGCCAGCAGAAGATACCCAAGGCTCTCCTTTTCAAGATGCGTGTTTTCATTAGACTTTTCTTAGCTATAAAGATATTTTTCTTTGTTAGTCAAGGAGACTATTTCTAAAAGAGTCTAATATGGACCTTGATGGAACTGATGTCATAGGATGATGTAGAATCTCAGAAGTTTAAGAAGCTCTTTGAATGGTGTGTCCATCCTTTTTAAACACAGCTTCAAGATGGTGGTCTTCTAAGAGCTGCTTATGAGGCATTGGTGGTTCAGTGGTAGAATTCTCGCCTTCCGTGTGGGAGACCCGGGTTCGATTCCTGGCCAGTGCACCTCAAGTGCAGCCACCACCTGTCTGTCAGTGGAGGTTTGCAAATTGCTGTGATACTGAACAGGTTTCAGTGGAGCTTCCAGATGAAGATGGGCTAAGAAGAAAGGCCTGGTGATCTGAAAATCAGGCAGTGAAAACCTTGTGGATTGTGGATTATAACAATCTGATCCACAATTGCTTATCAGGACTGGGAAGCATTTTGCTCTGTTGTGTACAGGGTTGCCATGAGATGGGGCCAATTCAATGGCAGCTAACAACAAGAAGAACTGCTTAAACACTTTGAGTTATAGGAAACTCATTAGTTCGAAAAGATGCTTCATTTAAATTTGTACTGATAGTATTTTCTACCTCCTTTAAATGTATTGGTTCTTGGTCATTCTTTTAGAGCAGGCATTGGAAAACTTTTTCTACAGGGCCAGATAATAGATGTTTTCAGCTTTGCAGGCATGATCTTTGTCACTCTGAGGTTGTAGTGCAAAAGCAATCTTAAACAAATGGTGTGATTTTATTCCAATAAAACTTTATTTATAAAACCAGGTGGCTGGCCTGCAAGCCATAGTTACCTCATTCTTGCTCCAAAGATGTGTAATCTAGTCCCTGGATATGAAATATGCATATTTGGGTTTCAGTCTTGTTCCCTGGCATACATAGAGGCCTTTACTGTCCACCTGTAGTGGTTGATGAAAGATGGTTCAGTGGTAGAATTCTCATAACAACAATCTTATGAAAGTTTGCAAATCCTAATAGGAATGAATTTGTAATTGGAATTATCTGCTGTCCTAAATGTGTACTATTTTATCATGGAACTCTCTCTCTCTTTCTCTGTTTACGTACATGCCACCAGATCTCCATATATATTATATGTATTTACTTTTTAAAAGGTAGGTATTGTTAATGGTACATAATATTCTGTTGTTGTTATGCGCCGTCGAGTCGGACTCGACTCATAGCGACCCCTCCTTGAGTTTCTGAGGCAGTATCATTACGGAAGTAGATTGCCCCATCTTCCTTCCGAGGAGTGGCTGGTGGGTTTGAACTGCCAGCCTTCTGGTTGGCAGTCAAGTGCCCTAGCCACTATCCTACCAGAGCTCCCTTATTCTAGGAAGCAATAACTTTCATAAGGTGCTTTTAGGGTTTCATTTTTGAGAATTCTTGCCAGGGAGTTGACAATTTGGAGATGAAGAAGATGCAGGTGAACAAAAATATTTGTCTGTAAAGTATAAAATATCCTTATGATTCTGAATACCATCATCCTTTCAGGGCTATGAATTATAATGTAGATTTATGCAGAGAATAGTTACATGAAGCATTGCTCATGCGCTTTTCTCCTTTTCCTCTTGGTCTTTGTATTTTCCTCTTTACTGATTTGCTTCTTCTGCAAGGCCACAGCCGTGCCAGATCCACTAGCTCAGGGGAGCAGCAAACTGGGTCAGCCAGGAGTTAGAACCTATCACGTCAGAGGCAGGTAATATTAAACACAGAACTCAATTCATTTTTAAGATTTCATATTATATATATGCCAATAGCCTTGCTTATTTAAAAAAAAAATTTACTGGTTTGAGTCCAAAGTAATTTTAGAGATTAAAAAAAATACTTTATAACATCGTAAGTAACAGTTACTAAAGCCAGTCCTGACCTCAGGCACCTGCTACTTAATTGATCAAATTGTCACTGGTAAGCACTGTCAATTCTGCATTTAATGACTGCTCTGGTCACCATGACCTTTTCTAGTACTTTCTCCTGAGAAAGGAGAGAACACAGAACCAAGTGAAAATATTGATTCGGTCGGAGAAGTTTGTCTTGGTTTAAAATGAGGATTATCTGTGATTTGTGGGAGGGGGTTCCTGGCTACTCACAGTGTGATCTGAGAACAAGCAATGTCTATATAACTAGGGAGCTTGTTAGGATTGTAACATCTCAGCTCCACTATCATCTTTTAATTCAGAATCTGCCTTTTAATAAGATCCCTGGGTGATTTGTAAGCACATTAAAATTTGAGAAGTGTTGGTCTAGGTCACAGCCTCCCTTCACAGAGAATGGCATAGCAGGGCTATCTTTATTTAAGAAATGCTCGTATTACAGAGCTTGACTTACTTTTTGCAAGAAAAGGTGGGAGAGAAATGTCATACTTCCCACTGGCATTGAGACTTTGTCCAGGAATCTACCAAAATTATAAGTACTCTCACGATTACACTATGTGGACTTTTCTTCTTTTACCCATAACATTAAACTATATGCATTTCTCTGTAACCAACAATGTTTTGGTATGTTGCATTTGCGTTCAGTTTAAAATATTTTAAAAATTTCCCTTGTAACTTTTCTTTCTGACCTGTGTGTTATTTAGAAGTGTGCTGGTTAATTCTGGAAGTACTTGGAGGAGGGATTTATTGATGTCTAGTTTAATTTCACTGTAATCACAGAACATACTTTGTATGATTTCAATCCTTTCAACTCTGAGTCTTATTTTACGGACAGAATACATTTTATCTTGGTGAATGTTTTCCTGTGCACTTAAAAAAGAATTGTATAGTCTATTCTTTCTGGATGGAGTATTCAATAAATGACAATTAGGCCAAGTTAGTTTGATATTATTGTTCAAGTCTGCTATATCTTTACTAATTTTCTATCTACTTGTTCTGTCAGTTGCTGGAAAGGGAATCTTGAAATCTCCAACTGTAGCTATGGATTTATTCTTTTTAGTTCTATATTTTTAAATTTTTTGTATTTGGAAGCTCTGTTATTAGGTAATGTGCATTTAAGATCATTAGGTCTCTTGGTGAATTGGATCCTTCAGTGTTATAAAATGTCTTTCTTTATCTCTGGTAATATTCTTTGCTCTGAAGTCATCTTTGTCTGAAATAAGTATGACCACTGTACTTTTCTTTTGATTAGTGTATACATAGCATAATTTTTCAGACTTATCTGTGTCTTTAGCATTTTTATATATAAAATGGTTTCTTGTAGAAATGATATAGTTAGGTCCGTGCCACCCTCCGCCCCTTTTTTCACTTGGTTCTGTGTTCTCTCCCTTCTCAGGAGAAAGTACTTAAAGCCATCCTTCAAACTCTGCTTTTAACTGGAGTGTTTAGAACATTTATACTTAATGTGATACTTATGTGGTTGGGTTTAAATCTACTCTCTTACTATTTGTCCCATCTATTCTTTGTTCCTTTTTTTCCTCTTTCTCTTTCTTTTGGATTGTGTTATGTTTTATAATTTATTTTCTTTCCACTACTGTTTTTCTTAAGTTAAACTTTTATGATTTATTTATTTCTAGTAATTGCTCTAGGGTTTATATTATACATATTTAACTTATTGCAGTCTACCGGAAATGTTTTACCATTTCATATATAGTGTAAGAACCTTACAGCAACACACTTCAGTTTCCTCTCCTATCCTTTGTTCTATCATCATTCATATAGTACCTAAACCCCCACTGCCATCAAGTCAATTCTGACTCTTAGCAGTCCTACAGGACAGAGTGGAACTGCTCCATATGGTTTCCAAGGCTGTAAATCTTTACAGAAGGCAGCTGCCTCATCTTTCTCCCACAGAGTGGCTGATGGGTTTGAACTGCTGACCCTTCAGTTAGCAGTCAAGCACTTTAACACTGGACCACCAGGGT
>NW_006921614.1:3154078-3160037 GCF_000298275.1 Orycteropus afer afer | reverse complement strand
CTTCCTTCCGAGGAGTGGCTGGTGGGTTTGAACCTCCAGCCTTCTGGGTAGCAGTTAAGGGCCTTTAGGCACTATGCTACCAGAGCTCATATATATATATATGTGTGTGTGTGTGTGTGTGTGTGTGTGTGTGTATATACATATATATATGTTGTTGTTGTTGTTGTTATGTGCCATCGAGGCGGCCCTGACTCATAGCGACCCCTCCTTGGGTTTCCGAGGCAGTAGCACTACGGAAGTAGGATTGGCCAACCTTCCTTCTGAGGAGTGGCTGGTGGTTCGAACCGCCAGCCTTCTGGTTAACAGTCAAGCGCCTTAGGCACTATGCTACCAGAGCTCCCATATATATATTTGTTTTTGTTTTTGACATGAAAAGTTAAAAAGTTTTTCAGGCAGAATAAAAAATGATTCTACATGGAAATTTTCATCTCCACAAAGGAATAAAGAGCATTAAAAATAGTAAATGTAGGTAAATAAAAAAGACTTTTTTCTCATTGTTAATTTCTTTTAAACATTATTGATTGCTTAAAGCAAACAGTAATAATAACAGTGTTTTGTGGGGTTTGTTTTATATATATATATCTATAAAATATATAAATATAAATATATATGTAAATATATATAAATATAAATATATATTTTTTTTTCACGTAATGCAGATTTACTCTTGATAAATTCTCTAAGCTTGTAATTGTCAAAAACAAAAACAAAAACAAAAACTTTGCGTTCATTTAAAAAAATTGTATTGTGTTAAAATATAATAAATTTGACATTTTAACCATTCAGTTCAGTGGCATTAATTATATTCACCATACTGTGCACAATCCAGCAGTGCATATCTCTCAGTGTCTCTTTCCCAGCAGTGTGTGTCTCTCCGTGTCTCTCTCCCAGCAGCATGTTGTCTTTCAGAAGTGTGTTTTTCTTAGTAGCACGTCTTTCTCAGTCAGCAGTCAGAGAGACTCCTTCTGCCTCTAGGAGGGCTCCTTTTGAGCTTGGCAGAGTGGCCAGACTAACCAATCATAACATCAGAATTCTAAGCACCTGAGCGAGAGTGAACTTCGTAGAACATTGCTGTGTGCCACTCTCAACAGAAATACCCCAGGTGGATAACTTTAACGATCAGAAGCTCCTCAGTTGCTCACGGCAAATTACACCATGGAGTTTACAAAGACTTATGGCTAGAAAAACCATACCAGGTAATTTACTACACCACAGATATATACCTAATAATGGGATTGCTGGGTCAAATGGCATTTATATTTCCAACCTTTAAAGGAATTGCCATACCTATTTCCACAGTAGTTGTAACATTTTGCAGGCATACCAGCAATGTATGAGAGTCCCAGTCTGCACTCTTTTACATTCATTTTTGAAAGGTTTTCACTGGGTATATAATTCTAGGTTGACAGTATTTTCCTTTCAGCATTTTAAAGATATTGTTCTATTGATTTCTAATCTGCATGTTCTAATGAAGTCAGCTATCGTTTTTACCTTTATTCCTTTGTACATAATGTGTCTTATCTGACTTATTTTAAAAATTTCATCTCTATTTTTTTTAGCAATTTTAACAATAATTTATATAATTTATTTATTTATTATTGTGATTTGGGTGAAAATTTACAAAGCAAATTCACTTTCCATACAGCAGTTCACATACACTTTGTCTCATGACATTGACCACAATTTACTACAATGTAACAGCTCCCCTCCCATATATTAATTTTCTTGCTATTGAGAATATCACAGCAGAACAGACACCAATTCAATAATTTTCATATGTACATTTCAGTGACTTTGATTATATTCTTTGAGTTATGTAACCTCACCTCTTCTGACTTGTTTCTCCTCCATTAACATAAACTCATGCCCTCTAAGTCTCCTATCTAATTTTTTTTATACTTATTTAATTTAATTTTTTTTTTTGTTGTTGAGAATACATACAGCAATACATACAGCAAATCATACACTGGTTACATTCTTCGAGTTGTGTAACCATTTTCACCCTCATTTTCTGAGTTATTCCTCCCCCATAAACAAAAATTCACTGCCACCTATGGTTCCTATCTAATCTTCCAATTTGCTATTGTGAATTTGTTCCCCTATATGTATATTAACAAAATAAAAAATAAATAATAAAAAAAAACCCTCACTGCTGTCGAGTCAATTCCAACTCCCAGCGACCTCTCTTTGGGTTTCCAAGGTGGTATCACTATGGAAGTAGATTGCCCAGTTTTCCTTCCGAGGAGTGGCTGGTGGGTTTGAACCGCCAGCCTTCTGGTTAGCAGTCAAATGCCTTAGGCACTATGCTAGCAAAGCTCCTGTTGATCCCCTATAGATAGTTCTTAATCTTATCTAATATTGTTAGTTGCTGTTGTCAAGTAGGAGCTCTGCTCAAACCTTACTAGCTGCTGCATGAAAGAAAGAGATGGCAGTTTGCTTCCATAGATATTTATAGACTTGGAAATCCTATGGGGGAATTCTACTTTGTCGTATAGGGTTGCTAGGAGTTAGAATTGATTCAGTGGTAGTGGGTTTGGTTTTCTGGTGTTGATCATCAATTGGATTTCATATAGATAAATCTTAAAAGAGCACAGTGCTCAAGGCAAGCAGTCTTTACTAGTGAAGCTAAACTATTGTTTGGTTTTAAGAAGACTTCAGGGTGTATTTTTGGTTTTAAAATTTAAAGATGATCCCAGGGTAATAGCTTCAGGGATTCATCCAGCCTTTGTGGTTCCATGAAGTATGTAGTCCATGACAATTTGAAATCTGTTCTACTTTTCCCCCTTTTGATCAGGAGCTTTCTATAGAATCTTTGATCAAAATATTCAGGAATAGTAGCTGGGCACCATCCAATTCTTCAGGTCTCATTGAAAAGAGGGCAATTGTTCATGGAGGCACATGCCTTTTAGTTTATTTCCTCTGCCTGTTCCCAAACATCCTCCCTCTGTTACTCTGATTGACTAGAGACCAGTTGTTTGACCTTGGATGGCCACTTGCTAACCTTTAAGACACCAGACACTACATTGAGATTGTTGAAAGAAGCACTAAACAGATTATTAGGCTGATTAACTGGGATGTCCAATGAAACCTTCACTCTGAATGTCCAAACCAAGGAACCAAATCTCACGATATATTTGGTTGTACATAAGCAGCTACTCTTTTTTGTTTGTTTGTTTTTCTAAATATGTGACATAACTTTTGCCAATTCAACTTTTTACAGGCGAACAACTTATCAACAGTACTTACGTTAATCAACTGGGATGTCTTATCCTTAACCAATGCAATTTTCCATCACTGTAAATCAAAACTCAGTACTCCATAATCAATAACTTCCCTTTCCCTCTCCTTCCTGCCCTGTTAGTCACTGATAAACTTTGGTCTCTATACATTTGCCTGTTCTTATCTTTTTACATATGTAAGGTCATATAATATTTGTCCTTTTGTGATTGATTTATTTCATTCAGCATAATGTCTTCAACCTCCAGCCATATTGTATCATTTATCAAGACTTCCATTTCAGAATGGAAGCGTGAGGCAGTGACTTCCCTTTCTTTTTATTCTCAGCCAAATACACATGAGAAGAAAAAAGAAGGAAAGAAAAAGACTTCATTTCATTATATGTATGTACCACATTTATTTATCCATTCATTTATGGATGGACATTTAGCTTGTTTCCACCTTTTGGCTATTACGAATAGTGAACATCGATGTAAAAATATATGTTTGAATCTCTGCTTTCAAGTCTTTTGAGTATGCTCTCCTGCCCCCTGAGCTGTCTCCTGGTGCATAAACAGCCCTCCTTTCTACCAAGATTGTTCTCTCCAAGGAGTGTATCTACCTCAGGTAAATATTCAACTCATATGCTTGTCTTTTGTTTGGCTGGAAGCCACAGGTGTGGGTTCAATTGCAGACCTGAAGGGCAGCTAGGGGCCATAGTCTCAGGGGTCCCACCAGGCTCTATCAGACCAGCAAACCTGGTCCCCCCCCCCTTTTTTTTTTTCTCAAATGATTTTGAGTTTTGCTCCACATTGTTCTCCTGCTCTATCCAGGATCTCCTACATAGATCCCCCTCCGTGTGGTTGACTGTGGTAGCCAGGCACCATCTAGTTCTGGTCTCATAGTTGTATAGGCTGCAGATCAGATGGTGTACCAGTCGCTAGGACTAATTGTTTCCATGAATCTTTGGTTTTCTTCATTCTTCTTTGCTCTGGACAAGGCAAGACCCATCGTTGCATCTAGATGGCTGCTTGCAAGCTTTTAAGATCCCAGTCGCTACTCGCCAAAGTAGAAGGTGGAACATTGTTTCATATAGTATGTTATGCCAATTGAGCTTGATGTCCCCTGTGACTATGGTCCTGAGCCCACAGGTTCAACTACTCGGTCCCTCTGGGTAGCTGGCTGTGACCAAAAAGTAACTACAACCTTTCCCTTGTCAGCTCTGCTATACATCTGGGAATTCAGATCATACAGATACATTTATAGGACTATTGTCTGCCAACCCTGTACATGGTCTTGGGTACACTTCCTGCTTCATAGACATACTTAATAGTTCAGCCTGTCCACCCATCTGTTCACCTGTATACCCATGTTCGCCTTCACTGATAATGCAGTATTGTATGTGCAAAAGGGTTCATTTTTGTTGTCTGTACCTCCCATGTACCTCTCTATGTCTTCCTGTTCCTCAATGCCACCATGTTGATCACTCACATTTGGTACATTGCCCTTCCCTTCACCCAAATCGATACTTATCTCTATCTAACAATGTTCCCTCCTCTCCCCTCCCATCCCTGGTAACCAACAAAGAAAATATCTTTCCATAGCTAAATCTTCCCTTGACTTTTACAATAACGACTAATACAATATTTGTCCTTTTGTGATTGACTTATGTCACTCAGCATAGTGTCCTCCAAGTTCATCCACGTGATGTGGTGTTTTGCAGATTCTACATTATTCTTTAGGGTTGCATAGTATTCCATTGTGTGTATGTACCGTAGTTTGGTTATCCATTCTTCAGTTGAAGGACACCTAGGTTGTTTCCATCTTTTGGGTATTATAAATAGTGCTGCGATGAACATGGGTGTGCATACGTCTGTTCTTGTCATGGCTCTCACTTCTTTAGGATATATACCTGGTAATGGAATGGCTGGGTCAAATGGTATTTCTAATTCCAAATTTTGAAGGAATCGCCATACCGCTTTTCACAACGGTTATACCATTTTACAGTCCCACCAGCAGTGTATGAGAGTCCCAATCTCTCCACATTCTCTCCAGCACTTGATATTTTGTGTCTTGTTGAACTTTGCTACTAGTGCTGGAGTGAGATTGTATCTCATTATTGTTTTGATTTGCATCTCTCTAATGGCTAATGATCATGAGCATTTCTTTATATGTTTATTGGCCACCTGAATATCCTGCTTGGTGAAGCATCTATTCATGTCTTCTGCCCACTTTTTAATTGGATTATTTGTCTTTTTATTACTGAAGTGTTGGAGTTTTCTATAAATTCTAGAGATAAGTCCCTTGTCAGATATGTCATTGCCGAATATTTTTTTCCCAATCTGTAGGTTCTCTTTTGATTCTTTTGGAGAAGTCTTTGGAAGCACATGAATATTTATCTTTTAGAAGATCCCATTCATCTAGTTTCTCTTCTGCTGTTCATGCATTTTGGGTTATGCTTGGTAGTCTATTTGGGCCATGTATTAGGGCCCCTAAATTTGGCCCTGGTTTTTCTTTGAGGAATTCTATAGTTTCAGGTTTCACATTTAAGTTTTTGATCCATCTGGAGTTAGTTTTTGTGTATGGTGTGAGGTACAGATCTTGTTTCATTTTTCTGCTATTGTTGTTGTTGTTATGTGCCATTGAGTCAGACTCGACTCACAGTGACCCCTCCTTGGGTTTCTGAGGCAGTATCACTATGGAAGTAGATTGCCCAACCTTCTTTCCAAGGAGTGGCTAGTGG
>NW_006921614.1:3114286-3152477 GCF_000298275.1 Orycteropus afer afer | reverse complement strand
CTGTCCATTTCCTCTAAATTTTCAAATTTGTTGGAGTACAGTTCTTCATAGTATGGTGATATTATCCTTTTTATTTCAGTTGGTTCTGTTGTGATCACCCATTTTGTTTGTGTTATTTGTATTCTCTCCCTCTTTCCTTTGTTAAATTTCCCAGTGGTTTGTCCATTTTATTGATCTTTTCAAAAAACCAACTTCTGGTCTTGTTGATTTTTTCTATTTCCCTTCTATTTTCTGTTTCATTGATTTCTGCTCGAATCTTTATTTCATTTCTTCTGGTGACTGAAGGCTTTTCTTGCTGTTCTTTTTCTAATTGTTACAGATGTTGGTTTAAAATGTTGATTTTGGCGTTTGTTTTTTGATGCGTGCATTTATTGATGTAAATTGTCTTGTGATCACTGCTTTTGCGTGTCCCAAAGATTTTGGTATGTTGTATTTTCATTCTCATTTGATTCAAGGAATTTTTCAATTTCACTTTTTATTTCTTCTCTTACCCAGTCTTTCTCTAGGAGGGTGTTGTTCAGTTTCCATGTGTTTACTCTTTTTCCATGGATCTTCCTATTGTTGATTTCTAATTTGATAGCATTATGATCTGAGAAGATGCTTAGCAGTATTTCAATGTTTTTAAATTCATGAAGGCTTGCCTTATGGCCTAACATATGATCTATCATGGAAAGTGTTCCATGTGCACTGGAAAAGAATGTATATTGTGCTTTTTTGGGTGAAGTGCTCTGTAGATGTCTATAAGATCAAGTTGGTGGATTGTATTGTTTAGCTCTTCTGCATCTTTGTTGAGTTTCTTTCCAGTTGTTATATCTTTCATTGAAAGTGGTGTATTAAATTCTCCCACTGTGACTGTGAAGTCATCTATTTGACTTTTCAGCTCTTTTAAAGTCTGATTTATGTATTTTGGGGTTCTTTCATTGGGTCCATAGATATGTATTATGCTTATATCTTCTTGTTCAGTTGATCCTTTAATCATTATATAATGTCCTTCCTTGTCTTGTATGTTGGTTTTTGTCTTAAAGTCAATTTGATCAGAAATTAATATTGCCACTCCTGCTCTTTTATGGTTGCCATTTGCTTGATATATCTTTTTCCAACTTTAGATTTTCAGTCCATTTTTGTCTTTGTTTCTAAGGTGTGTCTCTTGTAGACAGCATATTGATGGGTTTTATTTTCTTATCCAATTTAAAACTGTCCATCTCTTGAGTAGTGCATTTAATCCATTAACATTCAGTGTGATTATTGACAGGTATGAACTGGTTGCTGTCATTTTGTTATGTGTTTTTTCATGGTGTCCCTGGTTTCTTTGTTCCATATTATTTTTTGTGCTGAGCTCATTATGTTTATGAATCGTGTTATCATTTCTTTTGTTGCTGTTGTTTTAGCATTTGCTGAATATTTGTGCTTGTCCTCTTTTTTTATTGTGATGTGTAGGTTTATCATTTTTCTTTGAGGTTACCCTATGATTTATAATTTTCTCCCTGAGATTAGAACAGTCCATTGTCTCTTGCAACTCTTTTGACTTCCTCATCATTTAGAAGCTCTGTAACTACACAGTCTTTTCCCTCTTTTTGTTTGTAGTTGTCCTCACTTGCCAATTGATGTCTCTGGTTCCCTGTTTACGATGTTGTAAGCTTATTCTACTTTGGATATGTCCATAGCTGTGGTTTCTGGGTTATGTCATCTTGTGTGTTAATGGTCAGTTATTGTTTGCTATTTTTGGTTCTCTGTTCAAAGGACTCCTTTTAGTATCTCTTGTAAGGTTAGTGTGGTTTTAATAAATTCCCTTAGTTTCTGCTTATGTCCTAATTTCACTATCATATTTGAGGGACAATTTTGCCAGGTATATAATTCTTAATTGAAAAATTTTTCTCTTTCAGGGTGTCATATATACCATCCCACTGCCTTCTCACTTGCATGGTTTCTGCTGAAAAATCAGAGCTTATTCTTACTGGTTGTCATATGTTGGTGACTTTTTGTTTTTCTTGTGCTGCTTTCAGGATTCTGTGTTTGTCTTTAATTTTGATGAGTTTGCTGATGATATGTCTTGGTGATTTTCTTTTGGGGTCTATCCTGTTTGGGGTTCATTGGACATTTATGGTTGTTGACATTTTATGTATATTTTACTGTGAAATTCTTGTTGGATATATGTTTTCTGAAATATTCTTCCATACGGTGGTTTGTCTTTTCACTTTTTTTGGTAAAGTCTTTTGATGAACAAATTTTTTAATTTGTATGTGATCCCATTTATTTATTATTTATGCTTTTGCTGTTTGTGATTTTGTATGATAATGGATAATCCATTGTTAAAAGCTAGGCCCAACAGTGTTGCTCCTTGCATTTGGTTCTTAGAATTTTATAGTTTTAGTTTTCACATTTAGGTCTTTAATCTGTTTTGAATTTGTTTTTGCATATGATATGAGGCAGGTATCCTTTTTCATTTCTCTTCATCTGGAAATCCAGTTTTTCCAGCACCATTTATTGAAGAGAGTCTTCTTTCTCCATCAGATGGACTTAACACCTTTATCAAAAAGTTATAAAAAGTTGACCATAGATGGTATATTTCTAGACTCTCTATTTCAATGATCTGTGTATCTATTGTTATACCAGTACCAGGCTGTTTTAATAACTGGAACTGTATAATATGTTTTAAAATCTTCTCTTTCAGTATTGCTTTAGCTTTTGGAGCCTCTTGCCATTCTATATAAAGTTGAAGATTGGTTTTTCCATTTGTGTAAAGAATGGTGTTGAAATTTTGATATTGGGATTGCACTGAATATATAGATCAGTTTGGATCATACTGACATCTTAACCATATTAATTCTTCCAATCCATTTACTAACGTCTTCTTCTCTGTAAACAGTGTTTTATAATTTTCATTGTATATGTCTTTCACATTCTGGGTTAAATTCATTCCTGGGTATTTTATTCTCTTAGATTTTATTATAAATAGAATTATTTCCCTAATTTCTGTTTCACATTTCTCATTGCTTGGACTCTTTGGAATTTTCTAGATATAAGATCATGCCATCTGCAAATGGACATAGTTTTCTTTCCTTTTTTTGTAATCTGGGTACCTTTTATTTCTTTTCCCTGTCTTATTGTTCTGGCTGGGACTGCTAACATAGTATTAAATAGAAGTGGTGAGAGCAGGCACCCTTGTCTTATTCCTGATTTCAAGGGGAAAGCTCTCCATCTTTCTTCAGTTATTATGATGTTGGCTGCTGACTTTTCATATATGTAAATGAATCATCTTGAGGACCTTCCTTTTTATTCTAATTTTCTTGAGGGTTTTCATCAAGAAAGGATGTTAGATTTTAACGAATGTTTTTTTGCATCCGTAGAGATAATCTTATGTTTTTTTCCTTTGTTCTGTTGACATAGGGTTTTAGCAAATTGATTATCTTGTGTCTTGGTGTTATATTTATATTTCTTCTGCTTAGATCTGTGCTTTTGTATTTTTTTTTTAATTATGAAAAAAATGTGGCCATTAATTCTTCAAATAATTTTTCATTCTGTTCTCTTTCTCCTTTTCTGGGATGCAAATCACACATATGCTAGATTGCTTTATATTATCCCACAGCTCACTGAACCCTGTTTATTTATTTTCAGTACTCTTTTCTCTTTGTGCTTTATTTGGCTTAGTATCTATTGTATGACTTCAAGTTCACTAATATTTTCTTTTTCCATATCTGTTGTTGTTGTAGGTGCCATGGAGTTGGTTCCAATCTGTAGCAACCCTATGTGCAACAAGATGAAACACTGTTTTGTCCTGTGCAATCCTGTGCTTGAGGACATTGTTGTAGCCACTGAGTCAATCCATTTGGTTGAGGGTCTTCCTGTTTTTCACTGACCTACTTTTCCAAGTCTCACCATAATTTTTAAGGACCATTCTGCCTGTATTGTGTCTAAGACACATTTGTTCATTCTTCTGAATGTCCATGTATATTCAATATTCTTTGTGAACACTAATTCAAAGGCATCAGTTCTTCTTTGGTCATTCCTTGTTCATTGACCAGCTTTTGCATGCTTATCATGTGACTGAAAATACCATGGTTTGGGTCAGACACAGCTTAGTCTTCAAAGTGACATCTTTGCTTTTTTCATATTTTAAAGAGGGCTTTTGTAGCAGATTTGCCCAATGAAAGCTCATTTGATTTTTTGACTGTTTCTTCCATGGGTAAGGAGCCCTGGTGACACAGTGGTTAAAGCATTAGGCTGCTAACCAAAAGATCCTCAGTTCAAAATGACCAGCAGCTCTTCAGGAAAAAGATGTGGCAGTCTGTCTCTGTAAAGATTACAGCCTCAGAAACTGTTTGAGGTAGTTCTCCTCTGTTGTATAGGTTTGTTATGAGTAAAATTAACTTGACAGAAGTAGGTTTTTCATGGGAGTTGATTGTGGATCTGAGTACAACAAAATCTTTGATAACCTCAATCTTTTCTCTGTTTATCATGATGTTGTTTTTGGTCCATTTGTCGGGATTTTTGTTTTCTTTAATTTAAGATGTAATCCACAGTGAAGGCTATAATCTTTGATCTTCATCAGTAAGTGCTTCAAATCCTCTTCACTTTCAGCAAGCAAGGTTGTGTTATCTGTCTATCACAGATTGCTAGTGAGTGTTCCTTCAATCCTGATGCCATGTTTTTCTTCATATAGTCCAGTTTCTCAGATTATTTGCTCAGCATACAAATAAGTATGGTGCAAGGATGCAGCCCTGATGCACATCTTTTCTGATTTTAAGCCACACAGAATCCTCTTGTGTTCAAGTGACTGCCTTTTGGTCTATGTACAGATTCCTCATGAGCAAAATTAAGTGTTCTGAAATTCCTGTTTTTCAAAAGGTTATCCATAGTTTGTCGTGATCCACATAATCAAATACCATTGCATGGCCAGTAAAACACAAGTAAACATCTTTCTGGTATTCTCTGTTTTCACCCAAGATCCGTCTGATACTTGCAATGATGTCTTTCATTCCATGTTCTCTTCTGAATCCAGCTTGAATTTCCCTGTTGATGTACTTCTGCAATGACTTCTGAATTATCTTTAGCAAAATTTTTCTTATGTGTGATAATAATGATAGTGTTTGATAATACATTCTCTCGGATCACTTTTATTTGGAATGGGCAGAAATATGGGTATCTTCCAGTTAGTTGGCCAGGTAACTGTCTTCCAAATTTCTTGGTGTAGGCAAGTGACCACTTGTAGCATTATATGAATTTTTGAAACATTTGAATGGGTATTCCATCAATTCCTGGAGCCTTGTTTTTCACCAGTGCCTTCGGTGCTACTTAGACCTTTTCCTTCAATGTCATTAGTTCTTTATCATGTACTACCTTCTGAAATGATTGAATGCCAACCAATTCTTTTTGGTACAGTGACTCTATGTATTCTTTCCATCTTCTTTTGTTGCTTCCTGCATCGTTCAATATTTTGCCCATAGAATTCTTCAATATTGCAACTTGAGGTTTGATTTTTTTCTTCAGTTCCTTTGACTTGAGAAATGCTGAATGTGTTCTTCCATTTTGGTTTTCTAACTCCAGGTCATTGCATGTTTCATTATAATAGTTTACAGTGTTCTCAAACTGCCCTTTGACATCTTTTGTTCAGCTCTTCTACATCATCATTTCTTCCATTAGCTTTAGCTATTGTACATCTAAGAGCAAGTTTCAGAGTTTTCTGACATCCATTTTGATCTTTCTTTCCTATCTTTTTAATGACATTTTGCTTTCTTCATATATATTCTCCTTGATGTCATCCCACAACTCGTGTCATCATTGGTCATTTCATGTTCAGTGCATCAAATCTATTCTTGAGATGGTCTCTACATTCAAGTGGGATATACTCAAGCTCATATTTGCCCTTGTGGACTTGTTTTAATTTTCTTCAGTTTCAAGTTGCATGTGAACAATTGATGGTCTGTTCCACAGTTGGTCCCTGGCCTTGTTCTGATTGATGATATTGAGCTTCTCCATTGTCCCATTCCACAGATGTAGTCAATTTGATTCCTGTGCATTCCATCCAGTGAGGACCACATATATAGTGACTGTTTATGTTGTTGAAAAACGTATTTGCAATGATTAAGTCATTGGTTTTTCAACCTTCTATAATGTGATCTCTGGTGACTTTTCTATCAAGGCGATATTTTCCAACCTCCTATTCTTTGTTTCAGAGCTCTGATAGCATAGTGCCTAAGGCATTTGACTGCTAACCAGAAGGCTGGTGGTTCAAACCTACCAGCCACTCTTCGGAAGGAAGGTTGGGCAATCTACTTCCATAGTGATACCGCCTTGGAAACCCAAGAAGGGGTAGCTATGAGTTGGATCTGACTGCACAGCAGTGTGTTGCATTGTTGCATTGTATTGTTGTGTTGTATTCTTTGTTTCTAACTTTCATGTTCCGAAGGAACTCTGGTGGTACAGTGATTAAAACATTAGCTGCTAACCAAAAGATTGGCAGTGTGAACTCACCAGCTGCTCAGTGGGAGAAATATGAGTCAGCCTGCTTCCATAAAGATTTACAGTCTTGGAAACCCCAGGGAGCAGTTCTACTCTGTCGTATAGAGTTACTGTTAGTCAGAATCAAATTGATGGCAGTGGGTAAACTTCTTTGTTTGTAACTCTCATATTCCAATCACCAATAATTATCAATGCCGCTTGATAGAATATTTGATCAATTTCAGAGTGCAGAAGTTTGTCAAATCTTCAATTTCTTCATCTTTGGCATTAGTGTTTAGTTTGTGAATTTGAATAATAATTATGTTAACTTTTTTTTTTAAATGATGCATGTAACACCATTCTTCTTCAATTTGTCATTCCCAGCATAGTAGACCATATGATTGTCTGATCAAAATTGCTAATACCATTCCATTTCAACTTACCACTGCCTAGGATATTGATCTTTACGCATTCCATTTCATTTTTGATGACTTTCAATTTTCCTAGATTCATACTTCTTACATTCCATATTTCAATTATTAATGGATGTTTTCAGCTGTTTTTTCTCATTTCGATTCATGCCACATCAGCAAATAAGGGTAGCAAAAACTTTACTCCATCCATGTCATTAAGATTGGCTTTACTTTGAGGAGACAGCTCTTTTTCAGTCTTATTTTGAGTGCCTTCCATCCTGAGGGGCTCATCTTCTGGCACTCTGTCAGACATTGGTCCACTGCTATTCATAATATTTTCAGTTGCCAATTTTTTCATAAATGGATTGCTGTGTTCTCTTTCCTTGTCTGTGTTAGCTTGGAAGCTTCACTGAAACCTTTCCACCATTGGTGATCCTCCTGATATTTGAAAAAACAGTGGTATAGCTTCCAGCATCATACAATACACAAGCCACCAGAGTACAACAAACTGACAGATGAGTGGTGGCTTCAACATGTAAACTGCTGTAAATGCCATCCTGTGTATTTTTCATTAATTTTGTATCAGAAATTTAATTTGCATATTTTCAGATGTCTATTTTATCCTCATATTCATGCTTTTCTTTTCATCCTTTAGCATATTTATAAGATTTATTATAAAACCAAACTGACTGCCATCGAGTCGGATCCTACTCATAAGGACCCCTCCTTGGGTTTCTGAGGCAGTATCACTATGGAAG
Source organism: Orycteropus afer afer (assembly GCF_000298275.1). Taxonomy (NCBI): domain Eukaryota; kingdom Metazoa; phylum Chordata; class Mammalia; order Tubulidentata; family Orycteropodidae; genus Orycteropus; species Orycteropus afer. The sequence goes on along the minus strand of NW_006921614.1, from coordinate 3,144,868 downwards.
GAGATTGCCCAACCTTCCTTCCAAGGAGTGGCTGGTGGGTTTCAACTGCCAGCCACTCCTCGGAAGGAAGGTTGGCCAATCTACTTCTGTAGTGATACCTCCTCGGAAACCCAAGGAGATTTATTATAGCTGTTTTAAAATCCTTGCTACTCATCCCTTTATCTCTGTCACTTCTGTTTCTATACATGGTTCTTTTTGAGAGGTTATGAGTTATACTTTCCCATGTCTTTTCATGCCTACTAATTTGATTAGATGCTGCATATTGTGAATATTACATTGTTGTATGCTGGATTCTGTTACATTCCTTTAAAGAACGATAGATTTTACTTTGGTGTGTAGTTAAGTAACTTGCAGATCAGTTTGATTGTGAATCATTTTGATTGCTTTAAGATTTTCTTTCTATTCTATGGTGGATCCAGATCAGCCTTTATTCTAGGATTAATTCATCCCCCATTATTGAGACACATTTCTTCTGAAGACTCTATACCTCAGTATAGAGTCAGTACCTCATATATTATGAATTCTCTCAACTCTGGTTCTTGGGCACACAAACTATTCCCAGCCATGTATGAGATCTGATAGTTTTATGGCCTGCTGCATTCCGTGGTTCTTTCCTTGCTACCCCCTGCCCCCATATGAGCAGTTAAGAACTCAGCTGAAGACTTGAGGGGATTGAGACCCTTTGAAGTTATGGAGCTCGCTTTCTGTGCATCTTCTTTTCTGGTACTCTGCCTACAAAATTTAGCTTTCTTAGCCTCCTCAAAAGGAACTCTGGTGGTGTAGTAAGTGACCTTTTGGCCCATAACCAAAAGGTCAGTGGTTCAAACTTACCAGCTGTTCCACCGGAGGAAGATGAGGCAATCTACTTCTGTAAAGATTTACAGCCTTGGAAACACAATGGAGGACACTATGAGTTGGAATCGACTTGATGGTAGTGGGTTTTAGCCTCCTCAAACTGCAGTCACTGTCTCCTCAATTCAGTGAGATGGTTAGATTTTATATGGTTGGCCCTCCCTGGGTTGTGGTCTGAAAATTCCCTCCAGGCAGTGACCTGGAGCAATTGTAGGGTTCACTACATTTATTCCTTTCTTTCAGTAACTATAGTCCAAGGCTGCTTCCTGTCCAGTATCTGAAAACCATTGGTTCACAACTTTTTTTTCCAGTTTTTCTTTTCTTTTCAATATTTTTAAGGTGGACAATTTAGTGATATCAATTAAATTTATCATGTTGTACAACTATCACCCATAATCATTGTCAAATTTTCCATCACCATAAACAGACACTCAATGCTTTCTAAGTGTTGGCTCCTTCTTTCCCCCTCCCTCCTGCCCCTGGTAACCACTAATAAACTTTCATCTCTATACATTTGCCTATTCCTGGTTATTTAGTATAAGTGAGAATGCAATATTTTTCATTTTGTGATTGATTTATTTCATTCAGCATAATGTTTTCTAGGTTCAGCCATATTGTGGTATGTATCAGGACTTCATTTCTTTTTATGGCTGAGTAGTATTCCATTGTATGTGTGTACCGCACTTTGTATATCCATTCATCTGTTGAACATTTGTGCAGTTTTCTATTTATTTATGATGGGAGAGCAATTCCATAGCATTTAGTCTTTATGTGAGAAAGTGGAAGTTCCATTTTGCAGTATAAAGAATGGAAATTAAAGCCTATACCAGCTATACAGTATTAGCTCATTATTGTAAAAAGTCAAAGAAAGGTGTATATATGGAAGGAAACTTTCTTTGTTGGTTACCAGAGGTGGGAGGGAAATGGAGAGAACACTGCAAAAAAAAAAAAGCATTGACCCATGTCACTTTAGTTGTGGGTATTTCACTGTACATAAATTATGTTTCAATAAAATGTATTTTTTTTAAAAAGGTTATACCAGCTATAAATATTATTATCATTATTTTTGCAAAATGCATAATATGGTAACTGTGAGTCCTAAAGATCCTTGGAGCTCTTGAAGCTGCTAAATGTTTCCAATTCCTTCATTCTGCTCCAGGGAAAAGAATCTCACATCAGTTATTGCCTTTGGGAAAGAAATTCTTGTTGCTGAAACAAGTGTACTTTCAGCTATGTTCCTATTTCATTTCCAGACCATTGCTTGTATCTCTCCTCACACTCCCCAGCAATCCATTGATGTCCTTTTGTGGTTACCCATGGCACTCAAAGCTTCATCTTCATAGATTGGGATGTCCATTTCCTTATTAGTTCCCAGGATATCCCTGCACACTCTTCCTTTTGAAGGCTTACTCATGTCACTTTCCATCTAGCATTCTTCTGCATTCTCTACTTAGCTTTCAGTCATAGGTGCTGGTCCCCTCTCACTACCCTGATGGAATTGCCACTCTCTGAATATCTGTATATCTTAGAACACTGGCTCAAATTATCTTCAGAACCCCTCTCTTCCCTCAAGTACCTTGTGGCATTTTTGTGTTAATTTTGACTTCTTCTGAATAGCTGTGGTGGTGGTGGCTAAGGAGGGAGCTCAGAGATGACTTAGAGGGACCTGTCACAGAAGGTGGTGTGCTGGACCTGACACACAAGAAAAACTCAGCCTTTGGGTCAGGATGGGCTTAAGGATAGCTTTTGTGACATATTCCCCTAGAAGTGTATATTTTTCTAGTTCTAAGGATGAGAAACAGAATCATGGCAAACTTTTATTTATGGTTAAAGAAGAATGTCCATGAATAGGGAAAACATGAATAAAATAGAAAATAACATATTCCACAAATATTTCCCATGTTTGCCTTACAGACTTATAGCTCAGCTTCTTTCTGGACAGATGATTATAATCTGTGCAGGTTCCAGAGCTTCTGTGAATGCATATTGAGAAAGTAAATGCAGGTGGAGTAGCACTACACTTTGATAAAATGATATCCCTACTATCCAGCCCCTGGGTGGTGTGAATGTTAAATGTGCTCAACAGCTAATTAAAAGATTGTAGGTTTGAGTCCACCCATAAGTGCCTTTGAAGAAGTGTCTGGATATTTACTTCTGAAAAGTTGCTTATTGAAAACCCTGTAGAGTATAGTTCCACTCTGATACACAAGGATCGTCATGAGTCAGAGCTGACTTGATGGCAACTGATGGGTTTCCATTCAGGCAGAAAGCTGGATAAAAAACAAAGGTTCTCACTGAAGGTTAGAAATAACTGGCAGAATCAGGAATAGATTCAGTGAATTTTGGCTCAACACTTACCACCAGGCATTTTTTTAAAGACTAAAAATTTCATCTGGGTTTCTATTAGTTCTTTGTCGCCCTTCCTAGATTTATGTTTTGAAAAGTGGCCATACCAACGGATTTGCAATCAAGCCTATTTAAAACAAGATCAACAGAACCCCTCTCTTCCCTTCAGTACCTTGTGGCATTTGTGTGTTAATTTTGACTTCTTCTGAATAGCTGTGGTGGTGCTGGCTAAAGAGGGAGCTCAGAGATGACTTAGAGGGACCTGTCACAGAAGGTGGCATGCTGGACCTGACACACAAGAAAAACAGCCTTTGGGTCAGGATGGGCTTAACAATTTTCGTGTCTAGTCTTTTCTTCAGCCTCACCACAACCTCCTCAGTCTTTTCTTGTCCACCTTCTGTATGCTGTCGTGTACAAGAGAAAGTGGAGCCAATTCTTTCTCTGCTGTGCCCACCATGTCCACAGGTACAACAGTGGTGAAATAGAGGGGTGCCATGTAACATGAACATGAGTGGTCTGTTTTCTGATCTGTATATCTCACTAGACCAAGAGCTCCTTAAGAGCAGTGAATGTTTTTTTCTTGCTCATATCTTTTTACATTTTCATTAATAGATTTTGGTTTTATGAACAGTGTTAGGTTTACAGAACAATTGAGCAGAAAATACAGAGCTTCCTCTTCCCCCCAACAATTTCCCCAGTTGTTAATATTTTGCATTAATGTGATATATTTATTACTTTTGATGAACCAATATTTATACGTTATTATTAGCTGAGGCCCATAGTTTGCATTAGGATTCACTCATTGTTTTGTACAGTCCCCTGGATTTTGACAAATGCATAATGTCATGTGTCCACCATTTGCAGTATCCTACAGAACAGTTTCACTCCCCTGAAAGTGCTTTGTGTTCCACTTCTTCTTTCTTCCCTGCTCCACCTGAGCCTCTGGCAACCACTAATCTTTTATTGTCTCCATAGTTTTGCCTGTTTCAGAATGTCATATAGTTGGAATCATACAGTATGTAGCCTTTTCAGACTGACTTTTTTTTTTTTTTTAATAACAACCTCTCCTTGGGTTTTCCAGATGGTATCTCCATGGAAGTAGGTTGCCCAATCTTCCTTCCAAGGAGTGCCTGGTGGGTTTGAACTGCCAACCTTCTGGTTAGCAGTCAAATGCCTTAGGCACTATGCCACCAGAGCTCCTTTTTCTTTTTTTTAATGTAGCACTACTCATTTACTATTCCTCTGTGTCTTTTTGTGGCTTGATAGCTCATTTATTTTTATTGCTGAATAACATTCCACTGTATGGATATAGCACAGTTTGTTTATCCATTCGCCTATTGAAGGGTATCTTATTTGCTCCCAAATTTTGGCAGTTATGAATAGAGCTTCTATAAACATTTGTGTGTATATTTTTGTGTGGACAAATACCAAGGAGCATGATTCCTAGGTCATATGGTAAGCCTATGTTTAGCTTTCTAAGAAGCTGCCAGACTGTCTTTTAAAGTAGCTGTACCATTTTGTATCCCACCAGCAATGAATGAGAGTTCCTGTTGCTCCATAACCTTACTAGCATTTGGTATTGTCTGTATTTTGGATTTTGGCCATTCTAATAGATGTGTAGTGACATCTCATTGCTTTAATTTGGAATTCCCTAATGACTTATGATGTTGAGTATCTTTGCATATGCTTATTTGCCATTTGTGTATCTTGTTTGGTGAAGTATCTGTTCAAATCTTTTGCCCATTTTTTTTTAATTGGGATGTTTCTTTTCTGATTGTTAAGGTTTATGAGTTCTTTGTCTATTTTGGATATAAGTTCTTTTTTAAGATAGGAGTTTTGCAAATATTTTCTCCCAAGTCTGACTTTTCTTTTCTTTTTCTTAACATGCTTGTATTTTCAATGTGTAGCCTAGTGCCTGGCACACTATCAGCATTGCATCATCTTCCAAATGGTTTAATAGTACAAGGAAGGTTTCCCTTTTAAAAAATGTCTTTCTCACTATTGATTTGAGGAGTTGAAGTTCAGTGATTCAGGAGATGTTTCTTGAAGATTCATATTCTTTGTCTACCATTATTACCATGTAAGACCCTCAACACTAGTAATATTTTAAATCTGCCAGGAACCACTGTCCCTAGGAAAGTCATACATGGCCACAGAATAATTCCCTCAGATGTGAATTTTTCCAGATGTTTCCTTGGGCAGGTCTAGGTGGAGAGGACCTGTCATGTTACATCATGGGAGAAAATGCAAGCCATGTTGCAGGCAGTTAAAACCAACCAGCTGCCATCAAGTTGATTATGACTCATGGTGACCCCATGTATGTCAGAATATAAATGTGCTCCATAGGGTTTTCAGTGAATGATTTTTTGGAACTAGATCACCAAACCTTTCTTCTGAGGTGCCTCTGAATGGACTCAAACTGTCAACCTTTTGGTTAGCAGCCAAGCACTTACCTGTTAGCCATTAGAACTCAGCTTTTTCTGAGGACCTCACCTGCCACCCAGCATGCTGAAATCCAACACATTGGTTCTAGTCCTGGCATTGCCATAAACTAGCTGGTAACCTTGAATTGACTTAACTTTTGTAGATTCCAGTTGCCTTGTGATTAAAACATATGATCTTTAAGGCTCTTCTAGTTTTAAATTCAAGAGTCCTCATAGCACAGTGGTTAAGCACTCAACTGCTAACCCAAAGGTTGGCAGTTCAGACATACCAATTGCTCTGAAAGATGTGGCAGTCTGCTTTAGGAGAGATTTACAGAAATCCTGTGGAGCAGTTCTACTCTGTCCCACAGAGTCGCTGTGAGTTGGCATTGACTTGATGGCAAAGAGTGTGATTTTGGTTAACTCAAATTCTGGCCTTCAGCCTACTTTGTGTTTATAATAACAGACACATTATATGGAATTGAAGAAGAAATCAAAAAGTTATAGTGGAGTAAAAGAACAAATAAAGTTTAAAGACCTGCTGATTCAAGTTTTTTGAGCTGCTCTAATAACCTGAGATTAGAAAAATACTGAAGTCTTGTTAATTGGCCTTTCCTGAGTACTTTTGTCTGCCTGTGTGTGGGTTAAAGGAAATGTACCCGAGTGCAGTGAGGAGCACTGATTTCCCACCTTGACTTGGCTGCTGGGTGGCAATTTGGGCAGGTCATTAGCTCTCCTGGACCACAGTGTTTTTTGTTTTTTTCTGTGTGTGTTTGATTTGGATGAAAATTTACAGAGCAAATCCACTTTCCATACAACAGTTCACATACACTTTGTCTCATGACATTGATTACAATTTACCCCAATGCAACAGCTCCCCTCCACTTCCTTCCAATAGTTACCTCTTCCTTGTGTCCATCCCTGCATGCATTCCGCCCCCTGAGCTGTCTCCCTGTGCATAAGCAGCCCTTCTTTCTCCCATGATTGTTCTCTCCAAGGAGTGTATCTACTTGAGGTAAATGTTCAACTCATATGCCTGTCTTTTGTTTGGCTGGAAGCCACAGGTGTGGGTTCGATTCCAGACCTGAAGGGTAGCTAGGGGCCATAGATTCTGGGGTTCTATCAGGCTCTATCAGACCAGCAAACCTGGTCCCCCCTCCTTTTTTTTCTCCAAATGATTTTGAGTTTTGTTCCACATTGTTCTCCCTCTCTATCCAGGATCTCCTACATAGATCCCCCTCCGAATGGTTGACAGCCAGGCACCATTTAGTTCTTCTGGTCTCACAGTCATATAGGCTGTGGATTGTGTGGTGTACCAGTTGCTGGGACTAATTCTTTCCATGAATCTTTGGTTTTCTTCATTCTTCTTTGCTCTGGTTGAGGAGAGACCCATCGTTGCATCTAGATGGGTGCTTGCAAGCTTTCCCAGTCGCTACTTGCCAAAGTAGGAAGTGGAACAATGTTTTGTGTAGTATGTTATGCCAATTGAGCTTGCTATTCCCTACAACCATGGTCCTGAGCCCACAGATTCAACTACTCGCTCCCTCTGGGTAGCTGGCTGTGACCAAGAAGTGACTACAACCTTGTCGCTTGTCAGCTCTGCTATATACCTGGGAATTCTTACAGATATTACAAATACACTTATAGGACCATAGTGTTTTAACAAGTGAAAACAGACACCTCGTAATAAAATGTACAAATTGATGTAAAAATTTGAATACATTATAAAAGCTTTCTATGATAAAAATTGTTATCTTATTAGGCCTCCCAATTGAGTTTTCTTTGCTCTATACTGTAATTAGTGGGCGGATTGTCTCCAATTAATTTTGCAAAAAAATAATATAAAGCTATACACACATTGTTCTTTCCCCCTGGATTAGAAGATCTGAGAGGTAGTGGCACCTTTGAATGGTCAATTTGGCCCTTGCTTTCTCTGGAACATTAAAGTTACAATGTGTAACAAGATCCTCTTCAAGATTCAAACTTTTTTCTCTTATTTTATGCTTTTCTGTGTAACATTTCCTAAGGACTATCTTTGGATTAGTTATACACACAGCTGTTTTATGAGACTATGTTGGAGCTTATGAGTCAGATTATTGCTACCAAAATGTTTGTGAAATCACTTATTAAGTCATATATTTGCATCATGTACAACCTGTTTGACAATCAAAACATTATGCCCTTCAGCACTTGGCTGGTCATTATAGTAAGTTTTCCAGCTGAGTGTTCCAACATAATATAATTGGGCAGCAGACAGAAGGAGCACAGTATATTATTGTAACATAGAATTCCAAGCGCATTTCTCTTTTTTGTAAGATTGAGAAGGGCATATGATATTCTGTAATAGAGTCAGTATGATCAGTTCATAGACTAAGAAACTCCAGTACAGCTGGGGATAACCTAGCTCAGTTAGTTCAGTAGGGCCAACAGGGGTGGATGAATAGCCTGAACCAGAGGTGCAAGACACGGCCACTGAAGTATTGAGCCAACAGGCACTGTCTGTTTGTCTCTCTCACTCAGCAGTTGCTATCTTAGGTACCCACTGATATTGGCTTACCTTCATTTGTGCTTAGCCAACTTTTAAGGCCCATTTCAAAATCAGTTCCTTCAGTAAGTCTTTATTGACCCCTGCACGGTAGACTCAAACTCCTTTTCCTTGAAATCTCCATAGCATTTTACTGCATTTTTTTTATTTGTACAGTTGCTGTTTTCTAAATTTTCATTGTGCTCACTTGTCTGTAACTTTCTTGAGGAGGACTATGTCTTCCTTACCTCAGATTTATTATAAGAAAGAGGCAGTGCCTTCATTAGGATAAGAGTAGCTGTGGGTAGTGCTATTATGTCTCATTTTTCAAAAGAGATGTCCAGGCTCAGAAAGTAACTTCTTGGGTTGACACTTTTTTCAAGTTTATGGTTTCCTTTATTAATGAATTATCTTTTACAATATTACTGGGCATCTGTTGTTGTTAAGAAGGAGCTCTGGTGGTGCAGTGGTTAAAGCTTTCAACTGCTAACCAAAAGGTCTGTGGTTCAAAACCGTCAGCTGCTCCAGGGAGAAAGATATGGCAGTCTGCTTCTGTAAAGATTTACAGCATTGGAAACCTTGTGGGATCCCTGTGAGTTGGCAGTGTATTATTATTATTAAGAGGGAAGCGGAGCTTCAGTGATAGAATTCTCACCTTCCACGTGGCAGACCCAGGTTCAACTCCCAGCCAATGCACTCCACCCGTCTCAGCACAGGCTTGTATAGTTGCTCTGATGCTAAACAGGTTTCAGAGAAGCCTCTAAACTAAGACAAAGAAGAAAGGCCTGACAATCTTCTTCTGAAAATCAGCCAGTGAAAACCCTGTGGGTCACAATAGTCTGATTTGCCCTGATCATGGGGCTAGCACAGGACAGGAATAATGTTTCATTCTATTGTGTACAGGATTGTGCTGAGGTGGGGGTTGACTTGATAGCAGCTAACAACAACAACAATAGCACTATTACCAAGCCACTGTGTGGGAGATTTAAACCTTTGTTCAGTAATCCTTGCCCTATTGTAATTTACTATATATATAATATTTGTTGTTGCTGTTATGTGCCCTCAAGTCAGACCCGATTCATAGCGACTCCTCCTTGGGTTTCCGAGGCAGTATCACTACAGAAGTAGATTGCACCACCTTCCTTCTGAGGAGTGGCTGGTGGGTTTGAACCACCAGCCTTCTGGTTAGCAGTCAAGTGCCTTAGGCACTACACTATCAGAGCTCCCATATATATGTATATAAAAACCAAACCCACTGCCATCGAGTTGATTCTGGCTCATTGCGACCCCCACTGGGTTTCCCTGGTAGATTGCCCAGTCTTACTTCCATGGAGTGGCTGGTGGGTTTGAACCACCAACCTTCTGGTTAGCAGTCAGATACCTTAGTCACTGTGCTACCAGAGCTCCTCAATATGTATATAGTAAGGTCAATAGGACAGTAACAAAAGGTACAGCATAAAATTCTATGTTCTAAATGCTAGCTGTAGTCAATAAATTCCATAGAAATGTAGCTTAATCTTAATCCATAGGTTGTTAAACGTTCTTTCTAGCTCTGAACATCATTGCATCTATGACATCATTGCATTTATGCTTATATTCTGATTTAAGAAAAAGATACAACTCTGTGTGCATGTCTCAGTGTGTGTGTCCACACATTTTAAATGTTTTCCCAGTGGCCACAATATATTCTCTTAAAACATTGATTGTGCATCTGTATTCTGACATTTCTCCTTGAGGGGATAAGCAATAAGATGATAGAGGGAGCTGGATAATTGGCCTGATGTTTAGGCTGCTTGGTGACCCAGCTGTGCAGCCAGCTGAAGTCAGTTTTGCAATTGCAGTATCCTGGGAGTCTGGAGGCATGGCTTTGCTACAACTGTGAGATATAGACACAGCCTGTAAAATGGGACAGCATGGTAGAGGCCAACTTTTCCAACTGACCTCTCAACTTCTCAGTTTGTTTACATCCTAGTAATCTGATTGGATTCTGTAGGTCTTGGATAAATAGGTTAGCTTACGCAAACCTGTGTTTTGAAGTACAAAGCATACATACATCTCAGAAGCAAGTTAAGAACTTGGAAAAAATTCTCCCATGTTTTCAGTATCTCTATGCAGCCAACCCCAGGGAAGGAATAATATAAAAGAGATCTCAAATAAATAAATGAAAGCACAAGACACCCATTTACTTTGAAACAAGAGGACTGTAAATGTTCATTTCAAAAACGAAGTAATGATGAAATTCTGTGTTTTTATAGAGAATGATGATCCTCTTCTAGGCAATTTTATTTTAACAAGTGCATGTGTGGGGTGGGAGGAGGTTCTCCTATGGGAAGAACAAAACACAAAAAACCAAAAGGAAACAAAGTTTGTATCTAAACAAAAAAGATTTCATCCCCGTTTTCTTTTATATCCCAGTCTTTTACCTTCATCCTTTTAAAACACTATGTAAAAAGAAAGGGGCAAGTGGGATTCATGAAAAAGCTATTTTCCACAGGGGATGATTTACCAGATAGAAAGGTGGTTTGTGGTCTTCGTGAGCTGTTTGTATTGTGCCTGTCACCACAGAACCTCTGGTGGACCCCTCAGGGTCGTGATCTTATGTCTGAAAGGTCAGGACACTTTCCCTTCTTTATAAGGATGTGGGAGGTTCACATGGATGTACAGGTGTGGCCTCTTTGCTCTGCTGAAACCAAGACTCTCTGTCTGTCTATACTTGGAACACATTATTTAAGGTTACCTTACATGGTGGCTTCTCTCGTCTCACTCTCTTGGCTCATGCCAATAGCAAATTATAATTGGACTTCAAGGACCAATATATTGTGTAGTCTAGAGTGGGAGATGCCAAGAGAAAAACTCTGCTGGATCAAGCATGTGTGTCTTGTGTTCCTTTCTAGTCCTGTAAACAAACACAGCTGTTGAGTGAAGACTCCATCCTCAGGAATGGTAGACAACAGCGGCACAAGGCCAGTGAGATCCCAGCAGAGGATGGGGCGATTCCAGGGCTCTGGGGAACAGGCAGGTCTGGCAGAGCTGGGCCTTGCATCTTTCCTGGGTTCTAGAATAGTCTGGGTTAAGAGGAGGGTCGATCTCTGTATTTTCAGCTGAGGCCATTAAAGTATGCAGAATGATTCATGTGGGAAGGCTTTTGGGGAAAAGAAGGATGAAATTTCATCTGCTTTCCTCAAATTAAGTCTTGTTTTATGTACAAGATCTTGGCTGTCTTTTTCTGGAACTTTTTTTTTTTTTTTTTTTTACCCTCCTCTTATTACTCTTGTATTAAAGTAATCTGCAATTTTGAGAAAAAGGCATTAGAAATTCACAGACCCAACAGCCTATATTTACAGCAAATACCATTGAGAATTAGTCCTGGACCACGCTCTCATTTCTCTCCTCTTGGAGCGTAGCTTTATGGTTTGTTGTTGTTGTTGTTATGTGCTGTCAAGTTGTATCCGACTCATAGTGACCCCTCCTTGGACTTCTGAAGCAGTATCACTACAGAAGTAGATTGCCCAACTTTCTTTCTGAGAAGTGGCTGGTGGGTTTGAACCACCAGCCTTCTGGTTAGCAGTCAAGTGCCTTAGGCACTATGCTGCCAGAGCTCCTAGCTTTATGGTATGGTGTGGTATCTATAAAATACAAGGAGCATACTAGAAGGATGGGGACATCATTTGCTGTGTCAGTTACTTGTTCTGACTGTGTTGCATGAAAGTCAGATTCTGTATCTCCAGTGAACTCAGGCTTCTGGTTGCCCACCACATTCTTTGTACTGGAACCATGCACCCCTGGGCAGTAACCACAAAAAAGAAGGAAAAAAAAAAAAAAAAAAGAAGCCCAGGGAAATTAGGAGAGTGAAGTCCCAGCAATTAACATGGAGTTGACTCCAACTCATGGCGACCCCATGAGTCAGTGTAGAGTTTTCAATGACTGAATTTTTGGAAGTAGATCATCAGGCCTTTTCTTTCTTTGGAAGTAGATCATCAGACCTGTGGGTGGACTCAAACCTCTAACCTTTTGGAAGAGTGTTAATCACTTGCGTCACCCAAGGACTCCTAGCTCGGGGAAAGCAGAGACAATTCTTACTCAGGGACCAGTTTGCAAATCTTGAATCTCTGCCAGTTTTCAAATCAAGGGCAGTTGTGCCAATCAGTGTGTGTGTCACTGGGGTCCTAGAAGCCTCACTCTAGCTCCCTGCTCAGGTGGCAAACACCTCCATCAGCTGGTGCCCCTCAGGGCCAGACGGTGCTGCTTTCACACACTTGGACAGAGATAGTTGGTTCAGGACTCTGGAACATTCCTGTTTCATTTGCATTCCATGCCCTGCCGTAATCAGAGCTGGGCCCTGGGTTTTCCAGGCCACCCTGACCTCCCCTGGTCTGCTCCCTTTGCTGCCCTCTGCTTCTACTTCTCAAGGCTGTGCTCTGTGTTTGTAACCTCCCCCTGAGAGTAGGTCATGAGCCTCATAAGGTTAACTCACCACTTCTTTGTTTTTGTTGATTTCTGGTCTGAAAAACAGCAACCCTACCCCCACTTCCCCCAGCCCAAGGTGTAGCTCAGCTTCCCCTGGTCTGTTCTCTCCAGGCTGCTCAGGGATTCAAGGGTTTCTTGCTCTCATATCAGCTGCCTACCAGGAGTGATTGTTTTATCTTACTTCATCATTTTATTTATTTTTATTTTATTGTCGATGAATCATCACTTTGAAGGTAAAGAAATATTTCTTCCTCCTTTGAGCTCCCTTACCACTTTTTTTTTTAAAAAAAACAATGCTTTATTTATTTGTTATTATCACTGTTGAACATATACAAGCTCCACAATTTCTACATGTACAATTCATTGGCAGTGATTACATTCTTTGAGTTGTGCAACCATTCTCACCTTTTTTTTTTTTTTGGCCAATTTAATGTTTTTCACATATACAATTTAGTCTTTTCCTCCCATCCTTTTTTTTTTTTTGGTTGTTGTTTGGTTTTGAACATTTTATTGTGCTTTAGGTGAAAATTTACACAGCCAACTAGTTTTCCGATTAATAGTTCAAACATAGATTGTCCTGTGACTTTGTTTCCTATCCCCACAATGTGTCAGCATTCTCCCCATTCCCTCCCTGGGTTCCCTGTTTTCATACATCTGGTTTCGCTGCCCCTCCCTGCCTTCTCATCTTTGATTTTGGACAAATGTTGCCCTTTTGGTGTCATACAGTTGAATGTTCTAAGAAGCACATTATTTATGGGTGTTATTGTTTATTTTATAAGCCCGTCTTTAAAGAGCACAATGCTTAAGGCAGACACCGTTTACTAGTTAAGCTACCCTATTGTTCAGTTTGCGTTTCTTTAACACTTTGTGTCCTTCCAGCTGTCCTCACCCCAGCTCATTATGACATGTCTTGTACTATAGTTATTTGTGTCCTTTCCTGCCCCATTGTAAACTGCAAATGCCAGAAGGTCAGACATTGGGCTTTCGTCATGGCTGATCCCCCACAGTGCCTGCATAGTCAATAAATGTCACGTAACAGCTGTTCTGTACTGACTGGATAGAACAGTACTACTGGAGGAATACACACCCAGACTCCCCGCCCCAACATATCCAGTAAATGTGTAATGTGTCAGGACAGTGATGCAGATAGGAAAAACAAAAGCAAACTAGGGACTTGCATGTTTCAGGCAATTCTTGAATGAGAAAAGGTGAAGGATAACAAGCTAGATCTTGGGAAGGATGAAGTTTTTCCTGACCAGTGCTGCCAAAATGATAAGACTGAGAATCAGTCACCTGGGGAGTTGGCATCAAAATCTTTTAAGGATTCCTCAGGTGATTCTGTGTGCAGCCAAATGTGAGCAATCCTGGTTTGTACTGCAGATATACTGAGCTGGAGTCAAGTTTAGCACAGGTGTATTTGATATTCATGATATTCATGTCCCTATTAACATGACCCCTGAAGGGATTTTGCTTTTCTGCATTTTTTGGCCTTTGAATTTAAAACCTAAAAGAAAGATTTTCCTGGTAGGATCATACAGAAATCAAACATGGAAAATATTAGGATAATTTCCATAAATGTTTGGAACTGTAGGAAAAAACTTTTTTTTTTGAAAAGTATTATTACCTTTGAAAATTATTAATATTGTATAAAGCCTTCAAACAAGATAAAAAACACACGATGCAAAGAGGTTGATTCTCTAGGATTTTTGGGGTCGACCATCATATCAACTACAAATAAAGATAAATTTGTATCTTTCCAATAGTCATGACTCTTAGGCTGGGTTCTTTACAGAAGCAAAAGCAGTGAAGCTTACATACATACATACATATATATATATGTATATATATATATTTATATCAAGAAAATGGTTCACACAGTTCTAGGGGCTGGCAAGTCCCAAGTCTGTGGATCAAACGTCAAGTTGGAGGCATCTCCTGACTCGCACAGCTGCAGGGGCTGAGGAACTCAAGATTGGCAGGCAATATATATAGTATAGCAGGCTGTTGGCTTCAGAGGTTGACGATCCAAGATTGGCCGGTAAAATGGCAGATTGTTGGCTCACAGGTTGCCAAGGCAATAATCCCAAGATTGGCAAGCAATACAGCAGGCCACTGAAACCAGAGCTGATAATGAGCCAAATACAGGATTCAAAGCAAGCAGAAAGCCAGAGACCTTTCCCAAAGCTTTTCCTTATATACTAGAAGCAGGTCACACTCCAAGGAAATTCCTTTTTAACTGATGAGCTGCTCATAGCAAATCTCTTCATGGAGGTGATAACATCTTATTAGATCTCATCATGGGGATAACTACATCATAATTGCTAAGCCACTTAGAATCATAGACCAGCCAAGTTGACACACAACTTTACCATAAAGACTCTCTCCTTTTCTTGTCTTGTAGTGTCTAGGACCTCTGTGTTTGTGGTTAACCGCCACTGATTCAGCCTCTGGCTCATGGTGACCACATGCACAACAGAATGAAATTCTGTCTGGTCCTGGGCCATCCCAATGATTAGTTGCTGATCGGACTGCTGCAATCCCTGGGGTTTTCATTGGCTGCTTTTTGGAAGTAGATTACCAGGCCTTTCTTCCCTGTCCATCTTAATCTGAAAGCTCTGCTAAAACCTGTTTAGCATCATGGCAAAACACAAACATCCACTGACACACATGTGGTAGCTACACATGAGATGCATTGCCCAGGAATTGAAGCTGGGTCTCTCACATGGAAGGTGAGAATTCTACCGCTGCCCTCAGGGCCTCTATAATAATATAATAGTGACAATAGGCATCTATGGAAGTAGTACTTACATAAACAGATTTCCTAATGTTGAATCATTCTTGTGTCCTGGAATAACCCCTTCGTCATCATATATAATTATTTTAATAGACTACTATTTTAGCATTTTTGCATACAGTCATAAATGAGGTTAGTATACTTTTCTATTTTTGTTTTCTATCCCTGTCAAGTTTTGGTATCAGGTGTGTCTAGTTTTGGTAAAGTCACTTACAAAGTAGATTTATACAAGGAACTTAGAAGCTTTCTGCCTTTTAGTTTTCCTCCAATGTCACAGAACATATAAGTAGTACAGTATAAATTTATTTTAAATAAGAAAATAAGCCATATTCTGTTTTTAAGTGGTTGAACATCCTTTCAAGTGAGTTGGTATCTAAGTGCCTATTCAGTAATGTGTGTTAGTTTACATCATTGCTAAATACTAGGTCCTTCTGGTTTGGTTCAAATAATAGTGAAAAATTAATGCTTTCTTAAGGAATGACAGAAACCACATGTAACAATTGGTTCTACTTGATCTGGGCTTTGTGCCCCACTGAATAAGGACTGAGTATCTGCAGACTGGGGGATGTTTTTTCACGTTTTGTCTGTTATCTAAGTCTTGGACATTGGTTAGGACTAGAGCAGAGATTGATGGTATCAATATGTATGCTTAGAGTCTTTATTCTCAACTTAATTTCCCTATTGATTGTATAATATTACCTTTACTATTATAATCTTTTCCTGATTATAGACATCACTTGGGGTGCTTTGCAAACATGCAGCCTCCCAGGCCCCATCCTAGATTTAGGAGCTCTGGTAGCATAGTGCCTAAGGCATTTGACTACTAACCAGAAGGCTGGCGGTTCAAACTCACCAGCCTCTCTACTCAGAATTTCTAGAGAAGTGGCCTGGGGAATCTGCATATTTAACAATGACCCCAGATGGTTCCTATTATGGGGAAACTTTGGGAAGAAGTGATGTACTTGAAGTACATTCAAATCAATTACAGCAGTGATTTACAACCTTGACTGCCCATTGGAGTCACCCAGGGAGCATTTAAAAATCCTAATCTCTTTAGTTTCAACCCGCCAGTTGAGGCCAGCATCAAGTCATTGAATTACAGCATTCTTGAGAATCGAGTGATTTTCCTTGAGATAATTGTAGACTTATTGTCTCATTGGAAAAACAAGACTGGGTTTAACTGAGTAGACTCTGTCTTTGCATAACAGGAATGAGACAGACCATCTTCCTGCTCTGATTTATTTGTTTGTTTGTTTTGTTTCAACCTCCTCCCTCAACTTGCATTTAATTCTGCTTCAAGTCATTCTGACAAGCAAATTAAACCTTTGCAGAAAAAACACTTGTGTATCTGTCACATAGTAGGTGTTCAATAAAGTATTTAATTATTGTTATTACAATCCAGATGTCAGCTGGGATTGTCCAGCTCCTTAAGCCTGGTTCTGACTATGGCAAATCTCCATTGATTGTCCTCAAGATTCTCTGATTATGGCAAATCTCCATTTATCGTCCTCAAGATTTCTGCTAATTTGTAGTTTGTGTGGTTATATTGGCTCTGCCTCTATGTGCTTCTGAGCTAGGTTTTGTCCTACACTGAGTTGACCCAGATGTGAGAGCATCCCTCCTCTACACAAAACCTGTAATACCATACATTACATCGCACTTAGGAAGAAAGGCCTGGTGATCTGCTTCTGAAAAATCAGCCATTGAGAAGCCTATAGATTCCAACAGTTTGGTCTCATTGTACATGGGGTTGTCATAAGTTGGGAGCAACTCCAGGGCAGTTAGCAAAAACAACATAGTGCTTACATAAAACTTAAAGCCAAGCTCACTGCCATTGAGTCAATTCTGAGTCATACTGACCCCTATAGTGTTTCTAAGCCTGTAAATCTTTACAGAAGCAAACTGTCTCATCTTTCTCCCATGTAACAGCTGGTGGGTTCTAACCACAATCTTTTAGTTATCAGCCAAATGCCTTAACCACTGCACCATCCAAGCTCCCGAGGGAATTGCTATTATTATCCCCACTTTTCAGATGAGGCCTGGAGAGGTTACGTAAGTTCGCCCAAGGTCATGCAGTAACTAAATGGTGAACTGGATGCTGAACCCAGGTACCCTAGCCCCAGGGTCTCTGTTTCAGTGTTTTTTTACAGTCACGCCCTCTTGCTTATCTATTATAGATTTTACCCAAGGCCTTGGGTGGGTGTGGGTGGAGGGTTGTCACGGGGTGATGGCATTGCAGACTGCACAGCAAACACCTAAAACTGCACATCAATCCTTTCTTAGAAGTCCTTAGAACCACCTTGCCACACATGCTTTAGCCATAGCTCTGTTAGTCACCCTACCAAGTTCCCTCCTCTTCCCTCCTTGCAGGATCACTCCTGGGGACTCTACATTCCTCTTCCTGAATTTGGCAGAGCAATTCTGCTCTCAGCCAGTTCCTGCTCTCAATTTGCATAAGCAAACTCACCAAGATGCTAAGCCAACAGAGGGCCTCCAGTTAGTGGAGACACCCTTCATCGTCATTGTCATTATTAGCAGCAAAAGGCAAGTCCTTGCATGTCATCTTTCTCCCTCTCCTACATGCAGAATTGTATCTGAAGGGCATTCTTTTCTTGGATGAATTTAGAGCTTTTGGGCCATGGTCTTAAAGGCCCACAAAGCCAGTCTGTCAGTAATGAATGTAATGATTTATGATGAAGTTACAACTAATGAGGGAACCAGATGAGTGTAGTGCAACAGCCAGAACATATTCTCCCTGTGGGTAGGGCTATGGTAAGCCAAACTCCACGTGCAATATCAGTTTGCTAACATATGGTGAGAGTGCTAACTGCCAATAGGACTGCATGCCGCTGCCACCCATCTGTCAGTGGAGACTTGCATGTTGCTATGAGGCTGAACAGGTTTCAGTGGAATGTGCAGACATAGATGGACAAAGACAAAAGGCCTGGTGATCTGCTTCTGAAAGTGAGCCAGTGAAAACCTTGGATCACAATAGTTTGGTCTGGTGCGGGACCAGTTAGAGTTTTGTTCCATTGTACATGGGGTCATCATGAGTTGGGGACTGTCTCCACAGCAGCTAACAACGCTCCCATGCCTTTCAGGCCTGGGAACCAATCCATCTCTTCATGGATAGCTTTGCCTTTTTAGTTGGATTTATTCAAAGAATTATGGGTTTACTTTAAAATTTAAGTTCCAGAGAGGGAATCCTCACTGGTAGCACCCATTTCCATTGACAGCCAGGAAAATGAAAGGAGAATATTCCTGAAAGACGTAGAAGATTCTCTTCTTCAACAGAATTTTGCCCAACTAATGCCTGCAGTATGGATTACACCTCAATATAAAGAAAACAAAAATCCTCATAACTGGACCAATAAGCAGCATAATGATAAATGGAGAAAAGATTGAGGTTGTCAAAGATTTCGTTGCTGGGTTCTATAATCAGTGCCAATGGAAGCAGCAGTCAAGACATCAAAAAACATCGCACTGGGCAAATCTGTTGCAAAAGACCTCTTTCAAGTGCTGAAGAGCAAAGATATCTCTTTGAAGACTAAGATGTGCCTAATCCAAGCCATGGTATTTTCAATCACCTCATATGCATGTGAGAGCTGGACAATGAATAAAGAAAACCGAAGAACAGTTGATGCTTTTGAATTGTGTTGATGAAGAATGCTGAAAGTACCATGGACTGCTGAGAGAACTAACAAATGTGCCCTGGAGGAAGTGCAGCCAGAATGCTCCTTGGAAGCGAGAATGGCCAGACTTTGTCTCACCTACTTTGGTCATGTTGTCAGAAGGGACAATTCCCTGGAGAAGGAGATCATGCTTGGTGAAGTGGAGGGTCAGTGAAAAAGGGAAAGACCCTCAACAAGATGGATTGACACAGTGGCTGCAACAATGGGCTCAGGTATAGCAAGGATTGTGAGGCTGACATGGGACCAAGCAGTTTTGTTCTGTTGTACATAAGGTCACCATGAGTCAGAGACAACTCAAAGGCACATAACAACAACAATAACAACAGTGGCTGATGCTGTTTCTGTAGTTTACCACTTAACACATGCTCCCAAGTGGTGCATATAAAACCCCAGTATCATACTTTCTCAGTTCTTAATCTCCATTGACACACGTGTATACAGCCCAATATAACTAGTTTTACTGTTGAGTATGGCATTTTAGATAAAGCCAGATGAGTTACCATATTACAAAAGGGATTAGAGAAGGAACAGGAGAACAGAGAACATCTGGTCTTAATATTATTCACTCATCACAATAAAATTTCCCAGTAAATGTGTTTGGGCAGGTTCAGGGGAATAGCAGGAAAGCATGGGCCACTAAAGAGAGTGTCCTCAGGTTAGATCAGGTGCAGGAGCAGGAGTGGTATTTCAGACTTTGTCAGAGCCCTATTCCACATGTAAACATAGGCTCAGAAAGCATGAGCAAATTGTTAAAAGTTAATTGAGAATGTGCACATTAGTTGTACTTTCATCAACATGTCTGTGTATTTGGAGGGTTTCAAAAAAAATATCTTATAGACAAAGGTTTTAAAAGGAATAGCAATAAACAGAAATTTGTACAATGATTAACCTTGAGTATAGGACTTAAAATTTAAATTCCAGGTAATTCTAATGTAAGCCTTCTTTAATGGAACTATAATGGTCCTGTATGCATGTTCCTTCTTCCTTCTTCAGAAGAGGTGAGCAGGTTGTTTGCAATTCGCATGCATTTGTTACCCTACTTTTGATCTTCATATTTGGGATGGAGTTAATGGCACAGATAGATTTCTCTCTTTCTTTCTGGGAGAGATCATTTTCATGAGATTCTTTGGAATTTTTGGATACTTGTACATTAACCCATTCATAATGATTTCTTGATGAAGCCATGGTGGTTTTGTGGCAGAATTCTTATCTTATGTGTGGGGTATTTGGGTTTAATTCCAGCCAATGCATTTCATGTATAGTTACCACCTGTCTGCCTTTGGAAGCTTGTGTGTTGCTATAATGCTGAACAAGTTTCAGCAGAACTTTCAGAGTAAGATGAACTAGGAAGATCTACTTCCTAGTGATCCACTTCTGAAAAACAACCAATGAAATCCCTGTGGATCACAATAGTCCAATTCCTGAGGATGACTCGATGACAGCCAACAAAACAACAACTGATTTCTTGAAAATGTATGGAAGGGCCAGCTGTCCTGAGTATCTTTGTCCATCACCTCTGCTCTCCCCAGAGGGACCTATACTGTTCCAGCCTCACTGGCTCAAGGGAGGAAAGCCCTGACTTGGAAAAAATACCAAAAAACAAATTCACTGCTGTTAAGTCGATTTGATCATAGTGACCACTCCTTGGGTTTCAGAGGCAGTATCTCTATGGAAGTAGATTGCCCAATCTTCCTTCTGAGGAATGGATGGTGGGTTTGAACTGCCAGCCTTCTGGTTAGCAGTCAAATGCCTTAGGCATTACATCAGTCAGTGGTAGGCTCTGGTCTTGGATGAATGGGTCTTACAGACTAAAGTAAGGGTCTTTTCTTTTTCTTTCTTTCTTTTTTTTTTTTTTGAATTTTTTTATTGTAGTTTGGGTAAAAGTTTAAAGAGCATCTTAGTTTTCAATAGTTTTCACATTTTGTTTCGTGACATTGGTTGCAATCTCCTCAATGTAACCAGCGCTCCTTTCCCTTTCCTTTTTGGAGTCCCTGCTTCAATTCTTCCTTCTTTCCTGACTCTTCCTGCTTTCTGAGCTTTGTTTTTGGGTAAATGCTATCCTTTTGGTTCTGTATGGTTGATTGTTCCGAGGAACACATGTCTCATGGGTATTATTGTTCAGTTTATAGGCCTGTCTGTTGTTTGCTTAAAAGTTGATTCCTGGTGGTAAGTTCAGTTCTAGGCTTGAAGGGTGTCTAAGGGCCACACAGCCTTGGGGGTTCTACCAGTCTCTATCAGAGCAGTAAGTGTGCTCTTTTTATGATTTTGAACTTTTTTGTCCTTTTTTTTTTAAAAGTTCTTAAGACTTTTTTTATTTAGGATTATTTTATTTATTTATGTTTTTAAATGAAGAGATACATATGATGCACACCCAACTCCAGGGTTTAGTTGGCTCCTTAAAAGAGAATTCTGAGCTTGATGGCTCTTTCCCTCTAGCCAAGAAAGCATATCCAAATGCAAGTAGGTGAATGACCAAAAAACCAAACCAAACCCACTGCCACTGAGTCGATTCTGACTCATAATGACCCCCATTGGGTTTCCAAGGCTGTAAATCTTTATGGAAGCAGACCACCTCCTCTTTCTTCCATGGAATGGCTAATGGTTTTTAACCACCAACCTGGTTAGCAGCCAAATACCTTACCTACTACACTACCAGAGCTCCTGCAGTGAGTGACAGGATATCCCTATATTAATAGGTATATCCTTGAATTCATCTCATTTATGAAAAAATGTAAATCTTTTGCAAACTCCAGTGTTTTATTACATCTGGTTATGACTCATCATGGTTAAAAACCACCAGGCTCAACACAGTCCTGGGAAGGGGCTGTACTGCTCAGCAGCAAGAGATGAGAAGAGGTCCAAAGAGATGATTGGAGTGGTTGGGGGTCATCACCAAGCACATGATGACAGAAAAGGATGACAGAGAGCAAGAGGCAGCAAGCAAAATCCTGCCAAGGAATGAAAGAATGTGTGAATGCTTACACCATGTACTGGCCCACTAGGTACTTTAGTCTCTTTTCTCATGTAGTCTTTTAATATAGCTGAGTTCATCTATAACCATTTTACACACTAGAAAATGAAAGCTCAATGTCTTGAAGTACACTGTTTAGCTTCACTCCACTGTCACTGGCAGAGTCAAGATTTAACCTCTTTCTTTTGATTGAAATTTCAAGGTTCTTCTCAATATATCTGAGGTGCCTGCTGACTCGGTGGCAGGTAGCAGGAGTCAAGCTACAGTAAACTCAATTAGGGAAGAACAGTAGTTCCCAGGAGTTGTAGAAAAGCTGGATCCCAATTTCAAAAGAAACATCAAGGAGGTGGACATACCTAGAAAAGAGGTGGGCACGGACAGAGGACATGATAGAAGGCAATTCCTAGCGCTGGTCCTTGGGTTTCTCCTGCATGGGACATGGGGTTAAACTGGGGTGGAAGCATTCCAAGGTGTGGTCCACAGAGGACTGCAGTGAGGTGCTGGTATGCCCATTATACTTGTGGGGACTTGGGTAACTTGGAGGATTTGGACTCACACTGGTTCTCTAGAATGAGGATGATTCAGAGTGATGTGGAACCTCCTGGCTCTCGAGTGTGGGCCTGTGTTTGCTGTGTGGAAGGAAGACATCCTGTGATTGGTTGACATAGTAGGTGCAGTTTATTGGCTTATTCAACCTCTTACCACCTTTTTTTTTTTTTTTTTCCAGTATGCCTTGCTGTATTGCAGAATCTGGACCTAATCATATCCATATTTACATCCCCCCAGTCGTATGTACCTGTAAGAATTGAGGCTGAAGCTCAGTGTCTTGAAGTACGCTGTTTAGCATCACTCAGCTGAGTGAATTCTCAAGGTGTAGAGAAGCAGGGTGCTTGAGGAATCCATCACTGGTGCAGACTTTGAAAGCCCCATGTGGCTTCACTGCTAACAGGTCCATGGCAACTTTCCTTTACCTTGGTTGGGGGTAAAACAGTGTATGATCCTGGAGCCAGCCTTGGGGCAGTGGCTTCTGGATGCACAGGCAGCAGTTCATTTGGTAAAGTCCTAATAGTGTCACTAGGTGTCATTCTTGAAGGCCTAGCCTAGAGCTTGCTCTTTTAGTCCTTTCAACAGTTTTATAAGCAACCTGGTGGTGTAGCGGTTAAGCACTCAGCTGCTAACTGAAGGGTTAGCTGTTTGAACCCACCAGCTGCTCTGCAGGAGAAACACGTCACAGTCTGCTTCTGTAAAGCCTTGGAAGCCCCATGGGGTAGTTCTTCTCTGTCTTATAGGGTAGCTATGATTCAGAATCAACTTGACAGCAATGGATTTTGGTTTTGGAATGGCCTGAACAAGGTGTCTGGGTGCTACAAACAATTTGTGCTGGTCTGCTAGCCTAAGGGTTTGGTGGTTTGAACCCACCCAGAAGTGCCGTGGTAGTCAGGCCTGGCCATCTGCTTCTGTAAAGATTACAGCCAAGAAAACTCTGTGGAACTATTTCACTCTGTAACACTCATGAGTGAGAATTGACAATAGCAGGTTTGGTATTAGTTTTTTAATTGTCTGAACTAAGATCCACCTGCTTAAATTTGCTAGGTTGGTTTTGTTATCTGCCTCTGAACCCTGACTGACACAGCTGAGTCCCTGCACTGTTACACCTATGTACTCTCTCTGCTGTGATTACAAGGCAAGCAGGGCGTGGAGGTGGTATAGCCATTTTCACCTGCCCTCCTCTCCTACTCCCCTTCTTGCTTCCAATCTTATTGTTTATTTTATGTTCCATTTTAACTGTTTGCTACTTTTAAACTTTTTATAGAATTTTCAAGCTTTTAAAATTATTTTTTAACTTTAACTTTTTAGACACACAGAAAAGATGTGGTTATGTTTGTTAAATGGTTTTAAACTCATCAGATAGAAGAATTTATAGCAATATACATGTTTTGCAGCAGCAAAAATACAAGCTTACATCTTCTATCTGTCTTATCAAAAGAAAAGGATTTCCAAAGTATTGGGAAAGAGAGAAAAACCTATTTAAGAGCCTTGACTTGGTGTTCTGTTTAATTTATGAACATGCTGTATGGGGAATCTAGAGTGGGTATGGAAAAGGTGTGCTCCTAGAATTATGTTCCTGTTATCTGGCCCCATCAGCTCCCATCAATGAAACTGTTCTTAATAACACTTTTTTTTTTAAAAAAATTTTGCTAAAAATAAATATAACACAACATTTGCCAGTGAAATATGTTTTACAAATATAGTTCAGTGACACTGATTACATTCATCATGTTGTACAATCATCACTAGTAAGTAATAACATCTTTGTATATTAGTTTTCTGTGAAGACAGGGATGAGATTGGTGCTGATGTTATCATTTAGCAGTTGTGGGCCTGAGGTCTGCTTTGTTGTTGTGTTGTTATGTGCCGTCAAGTTGGACCCGACTCATAGTGACCCCTCCTTGGGTTTCCGAGGCAGTACCACTATGGAAGTAGATTGCCCATCCTTCCTTCCGAGGAGTGGCTGGTGGGTCTACTAGGGGTGAGTAATTGCAACATGCCGTGAAGATTCTATTTCCCTGCACTTTGTGGTTGGGTGGATTGTGTACAGGTTCTTTTGTTGTTCTGTTCTGGATACTCAACTTGAAAGAATGTAAGCAGATGTTTCCTAGAATTTCCTAAAGAAATTTCGAAACTTTTGCATTAAAAGCTTTAGTGAAATGTTCAAGGCTTGAGCAAGACCCAAGCACAGTGGTGTACTAGGAAACACACTTGGCATGGGAGCAGCCTAGTTTGGAAATCTTAAACCTTAGGTGAGGTATTTAATAACCCTTGGTCTTGGTTTTCTCCTTTGTAAAATGAGGGAAGTTGAATGAGTCTTTTCTGGTTTTCATTGTCTCAGTCTGCCCTCAACCTGGTTTATGCTTGGACAGGCTGAGGGCCAAATGCATTGCATGCAGAACAGGGAGATGTCCCCCTATACTGCTGAGTTCAGATTGTTCTGACCCTCCTACCATCACACTCCTATGACAGAGAAGAGGCCCCACTGAGTTTGAGTTCAAGCTGTAGCTTAGAAGTGTTGAATTTGGCCCACATCCACTGCCTTTGCCCCACAGTAGAGTGTGCAGTGTATCTTGAACATTCCCCAGATTCCAGGAGGCTGTTTATTCCTTATTATTGTCATGAATCAAGAATTTGAAATCCATGGAGAGAAGAGTCTCAATAATGGATTCTCAGTGTAATTGTTGGAAGGCTGAGTCAGAATTAAAAGTTCATACTATGGAGGGTTTTGACATTTGGAGTTCAGCTTTGAACTTTTTATTCGTTTATTTGTTCATTTATGTATTCCACAGATATTTATTGGATGCTTTGTGAGTCCCTGAGTGGTGCAAATGGTTGACATGCTGAGCTGCTAACTGAAAGGTTGGAGATTGAAGTCCACCCAGAGATGCCTCAGAAAAAGGCCTAGTGATCTATTTCTGACAAATCCATTGAAAACCCTATGGAGTGCAGTTCTTCTCTGACAGTCATGGATTTGCCATGAGTGGACTCTATAGCAACTATATTTTTGTGTGTGTTGTGCTAGGAATGATACTAGCTGATACGGGATAGACAAAACTCTATCAGGTCAGAGGACAAAATAGAGTATATGTACTGGCCCTGACCATGAGTTGCATCTTCATTCTGGACCCTATAGGTGAATTCAACTGAAAACCAAGGACATGGAGATGATGTAGAGAAATTGGAACCCTCATCTATTGCTCCTGGGACTGTAAAATGATGCAGCCATTACCAAAAAACAGTTTGGTGGTTCCTTAAAAAATTATCACTTATTGATTATCTCATTATCCAAAACTTCACATTTACAACAATAGTAAAAAATCTACTGTCCAACTATTTTGTGCCTTAATGATGTATGTCTAGCAGTGACAGATACTGAGGTACAAGGTGAGAGTAATGCTACCAATGAGGGTTAAGTTTATGTGTCAACTTGGCTGGGCCATGATTCGCAGTGGTTTAGGAGTTAGGTAATGATGAAATTTGGCAGTTATGTAATGTAATCTGGCAGTTGTATAATGATGTAGTCTTCTTCCAATTTGTGATTTGAGGTAGTCATCCTCCATTTTTCAATATTGCTGATTTTTGCATAATGACTTGATCTTTGGAACCTATGTCAATAAGTGAGGAGTGGGCATAGTCTTATTATAAACCCCCCAAAACAAACTCATTACCATTGAGTAGATTCTAACTCATAGTGACTCTGTATGACAGAATAGAACTGCCCCATAGCAATTTCAAGACAATATACTTTATGAAGTATATTGCCACATCTTTCTCTCTTGGAGTGGTTGGTGAGTTTGAGCCAACCTTTTGTTTAGCCACTGAGCATTTAACCACTATATAACTAAGGCTGCTAGATTATTATATGACCCAGCAGTCCCATTCTTAGGTATATATCTGAAAATCTTTAAAGCAGTAACTCAGATAGATACATGTGCATCAGTGTTCACTGCAGCATTATTTACAATAGCCAAAAGAAACAACCCAAGTGTCTATCGACAGCTGAATGGATAAACAAAATATGATACATCCATATAATGAAATACTATTCAGCCATAAAGACAGATGAAGTTCTGATACATACTATGACATAGATAAGCCTTAAAAACTATTATACTGAGTGAAGTAAGTAAGAATCAAAAGGACACATATTTTTTTTTATCCTACTTATATGACCACTAAAGGAGCTCTGGTGGTGTAGTGGTTAGTCATTTGGCTGCTAACTAAAAGGTTGGTGGTTTGAACACACCAGCCACTCTGTGGAAGAAAGATGAGGCAGTCTGTTTCTGTAAAGATTTAAAGCCTTGGAAGACCTGTGGGGGTTACTGTAAGTCAGAATCAACTTGATGACAGTGAGTTTGGTTTTAGGTATGACCACTAAAGCCAAAGATGAAGAAATTGAATATTTTTGCCAACTTCTGCAGTCTGAAATAGACCAAACATGCAATCAAGATGTGTTGATAATTGCTGGTGATTGGAATGTGAAAGTTGGAAACACAGAAGACACATCAGTAGTTGGAAAATATGACCTTACTGAGAGAAATGACACCAGAGATCTCATGATAGAATTTTGCATGCCCAGTGACTTATTCATTGTATATACCTTTTTTAAACAACACAAATGGTGACTATACATGTGGACCTCACCAGATGGAATACACAGGAATCAAATTGACTACATCTGTGAAAGGAGACAATGGAGAAGCTCATTATCATCAATCAAAACAAGGCCAGGTGTTGACTGTGGAACAGACCATTAGTTGCTCATATGCAAATTCAACTTGAAGCTGAAGAAAATAAAAACAAGTCCATGAGAGCCAAAATACGACCTTGAATAAATCCCACTTGTATTTAGAGACCATTTGAGGAATAGATTTGATGTATTGAACATCAATGACCAAAGATCAGTTGATTATGGTATTATGGTATGACATCAGGGATATCATACATGAAGAAAGCAAAAGGTCATTTAAAAGACAAGAAAGGAGCAAAATAACAAAATGGATGTCCGAAGAAACTCTGAAACTTGCTCTGGAATGGAGAGTAGCTAAGGTGAAATAAAGAAATTTTGCAGTGAAAGAATTGAATGAAAGATTTCAAAGGGTAGCTAAAGAAGACAAAGTAAAGTACTATAGTGAAATGTGCAGAGACCTAGAGTTAGAAAATCAAAGAGTAAGAACACTCATGACATTTCTCAAGCTGAAAGAACTGAAGAAAAAATCCAAGCCACAAGTTGCAATATTGAAGGATTCTATGGACAAAATAGGAGCTCTGGTTGGCTCAGTGCCTAAGCATTTGACTGCTAACCAGAGGGTTAGTGGTGCTAACCAGAAGGTTAGTGGTTCAAACCCACCAGCCACTCCATGGAAAGAAGGTGAGGCAAAATATTGAATGATGGAGAAAGCATCAAAAGAAGATGGAAGGAATATCCAGAGTCACTGTGCCAAAAAGAATTGATCAATATTCAACCATTTCAAGAGGTAGCATATGATCAATAATTGATGCTACTGAAGGAAGAAGTCCAAGCTTGCACAGAAGGAATTAGTGAAAGACAAGCCTCCAGGAATTGACTCACTGAGATGTTTCGAAAGACAGATGCAGCACTGGTGGTGCTCACTTGTTTATGTCAAGAAATTTGGGAAGACAGCTCCTTAGCCAATCGAATGTAAAAGATCCATATTTATGCCCATTCCAAAGAAAGGTGTTAAAACAGAATGAGGAAATTATTGAACAATGTCATTAATATCACACACAAGTAAAATTTTGCTGAAAAAAATTCAAAAATGGTTGCAGAAGTATATTGACAGGGAACTTCTAGAAATTTAAGCTGGATTCAGAAGAGGACATAGAACAAGTGATATCATTGCTGATGTCAGATGAATCTTGGCTGAAAGCAAAGAATATCAGGAAGATGCTTACCTATTTTTTATTGACTATGCAAAGGCATTCAATTGTGTGGATCATAACAAATTATGGATAACATTGTGAAGAATGGGAATTCCAGAACACTTCCCTGTGTTCATGTAGAAGCTGTATATAGACCAAGAGGCAGTCATTTGAACAGAACAAGGGGACACTATGTGGTTTAAAACCAGGAAAGGTGTGCATCAGTGTTATATCCATTCATGATACTTATTCCATCTGTTTGCTGTGTAGATAATCCGAGAAGATGGACTATATGAAGAAGGACATGGCATCAGGATTGGAGGAAGACTCATTAACTATCTGCAATAGGCAGATTACACTACTTTGCTTGCTGAAAGTGAAGAGTACTTGATGAGCTTACTGATGAAGATCAAAGACTACAGCCTTTTTTATGGATGGCACCTCAACAATAGAAAAACAAAAACCCTGACAAGTGGACCAAAAAGCAGCAACATCATGGTAAACGGAGAGAACATTGAAGTTATCAATCCACTGTCATTGAGTCATATCCGACTCATAGCAACCCCTCCTTGGGTTTCCGAGGCAGTATCACTACGGAAGTAGATTGCCCAACCTTCCTTGAGAGGAGTGGCTGGTGGGTTTGAACTACCAGCCTTCTGGTTAGCAGTCAAATGCCTTAGGCACTACACTACCAATGGATCTTGTTTTATTCATTTCCACCATGAACGCCCATGGAAAACACACTGCCATCAAATTGCTTCTAACTCATAGCAAACATACAGGACAGAGTAGAACTACCACATGGGGTTTCTAAGGCTGTAATCCTTATGGGAGCAAAATGCCACATCTTTTCCCCTAGAGTAGCTAGTAGTTTTGAAATGCCGACCTTTTGATTAGCAGCCTAGTGCTTTAACCACTGTGCCACTAGCATTCTTTGCCCATGGAAGCAGCAGTCAAAAAATCAAACAATTTTGCTTTGGGTGAATTTGCTGCAAAAGACCTCTTTAAGTGTTAAGAAAGCAAAGATGTCACTTTGAAGACTAAGATGTGCCTGACCCAAGCCATGGTATTTTTCACTCATCTCCTGAGTACATGAAAGCTGTTCAGTGAAGAAGAACAAAAAAGAATCAATGCCTTTGAATTATGGTGTTCATAAAGAATGCTGAATATTCCATGGACTGCCAGAAGAATGAACAAATCTGTTTTGGACAAAGTATAGCCAGAATGCCCCTTAAGAGTAAGGATGGAGAGATGATTCAATGGCACCTAACAATACCACAACATGTGAAATATTTAGAATAGATAAATGCATAGAGATAGAAAGTCTATTAGTGGTTACTGGGAGCTGGGAGAAGAGGAAAAGAGAATTATTGCTTAATAAGTATGGAGTTTTTATTTGCACTGATGAAAAAGTTTTGGAAACAGATCCTTTTGCTAGTTGTTTGTTGTTGTTGTTAGATGTCATCAGGTCAGCTCCAACTCATCATGACCCTATGCACAACAGAATGTAACACTGGCCAGACCTGTGCCAGCCTCACAATCCTTGCTATACCTGAGCCCATCGTTGGTGGCCACTGTGTCAAATCCATCTCAAAATGTGATTAATGGCATTGTTGTTGTTGTTATGTACCGTCGAGTTGGCCCTGACTCATAGTGACCCCTCCTTGGGTTTCTGAGGCAGTATCACTACGAATTCTATGGGCAAAATATTGAACGATGCAGGAAACACCAAGAGAAGGTGGCAGGAATACACAGGGTCACTGTACCAAAAAGAACTGTTCGATCTTCATCCATTTCAGGAAGTGGCATATGATCTAGAACCAATGGTACTGAAGGAGGAAGTCAAAGCTGCAATGAAAGAATTGGCAAAGAACAAGGTTCTGGGAATTGACAGAATACCCATTGAGATATTTCAACAAATGGATGACCCATTGGAGGCACTCACTTGGTTATGCCAAGAGATATGGAAGACAGCTACCTGGCCAACTGACTAGAAGAGATCCATATTTGTACCCATTCCAAAGAAAGGTGATCCCACAGAATGTGGAAATTATCGAACAATCATTAATATCGCACAC
>NW_006921614.1:3102123-3113021 GCF_000298275.1 Orycteropus afer afer | reverse complement strand
CAACAACAACATCACTATGGAAGTAGATTGCCCAACCTTTCTTCTGAGGAGTAGCTGGTGGGTTTGAACCACCAGATTAATGACATAGGAGACTTAAAAATTATTCAAATGGCAAATTTTATGTTACATATATTTTTCTACAAATAGAACCAAAATATTCAATGGTGATTGGAGGGTATTGAAGTGTGGAGGGATATTCTCCCCATGGTTACTACTGCCTTGGTGACAGGGAGAGAGAGGTGCCAAGGGGTGATTATACGATGTGAGACTCATGTCAGCTTTCTTACTGCTGGTTGTCACTAATTCCCTTTGTTTGGACATCTGTTTGAATCACAGTTTAGTTGCTTGGTGTCACTGGGGTGACAATTGGAGAAAGATGCCAGTACAAGGGATCTGGACAGTTATTCCCATTTGCTGTTTTCCAAAATAGCTATATGTATTTATGATTCCAAACAGTTTCAAAGATTTGTTCATTTCAAGACTTAAGTGTTTTCACATTGAGCTGCATCGTGAAGTTCTAAAAAATTTTGCCATATTTTCCTCTTATAAAATATAGTGGAGACCCTCCCCCAACACACAGTAACTCTAGGCTAGGATCATAAGAATCAGAAGAAGGAGGGAGTGAAGTGTGTCAAGAATTAGATGTGTAATCTAAGTATGATATTTTGGGGGAAGGGTAATTTAGAGATCATCAAGTCCAAGGAGGTAGTGACTTACCTAGAGTCCCATGGCTGGCCAGTGGTGGGAACAGGAATAGAGCTCAAATCTTCCAGCTTCCAGTTTAGGATATTTCCACTTGCTTCTTCCACAGTAGTCTATAAACTTGGAGAGCTCCTAAAATATAAAGAATCAATACAAAGGTCTTTCTGGACCCATGATTTCCTTATTAAAACAGACACGGATAAGCTGTAGAACATAATGAAAATTCACATGATATTTTACGGTAAGGCATGAAATGTGAAAGAAGTTGTGGACTTTCAATTAAGCTGGAAGTCTCTGGGTTGTGAAAATTCTCTCTCCTGCCTGAAAGGTGACCTTGGTGGGAATTTTGAGATGTGTCTCTAGTGGCTGCGGAGAGCAAACTTGCCTTTTAGAAAGGTCTAGGGCACCCACCGCTGCCACTGAGAGCCTGTGATTTTTTTCGTGTGTCTTACATTCTCTCAAGAAATTGTGTAAATTTGCTTTCTGTCTGTGGTAGTTCGGTTTGTGTGTCAACTTGGCTGGGCCTGGTTGAGTGGCTGGACAGCTGATGGTAGTTAATCCCCATGAGGAGACTGGCAATCAACTCCATGGTGGGATCTGCCACAAGCAGCTGGGTAGCTGCCTTTGGGTATGTGGTCTGCTTCCTGTGTATGGGGAAAAGCCTTTGTGAATGGTCTCTAGCCTATGGCATGCGTGGACCCTGCTTGTAGCCATGTCATTGCTCAGCAGCCTGCTATGCTCTGCTGACCTTGGGACTTACAATGAACTTAAGTTAATGGCCTGCCATGTGGTTTGGTAACATCGGGACTGTGCCTTTTGACTTGTCAACCTTGGGGCTTCTCGGCCTCAGCAGCCAGAAGCTGTCTGAGTGAAGAAACGCCTCTATCTCCAGTGGGCTGGGAGCAGGAGGCAGAGCTGGACCCCAAGGTTGAGGGGCTTTCACACAGCCTCTAGACCCTGACACTTTGAACTTGGACTTAAAGCCTCTA
Organism: Orycteropus afer afer; assembly: GCF_000298275.1. Taxonomy (NCBI): domain Eukaryota; kingdom Metazoa; phylum Chordata; class Mammalia; order Tubulidentata; family Orycteropodidae; genus Orycteropus; species Orycteropus afer. The sequence goes on along the minus strand of NW_006921614.1, from coordinate 3,111,330 downwards.
AATTGTAAGAATAAACTCCTGTTTGTTAAGACCATCCCATTTGTGGTATATTTCTTGTCAGAGCAGCACTAGGTAACCAGAACATTGTCCACAGAGCATCTCTGTTTATTATAATATAAAAATTGTGTTTTAAATGATCTCCTAATAAGTAAATAAAGAGCTCTTTTGGCACTGTGGTTAAAGCACTGGGCTGCTAACTGAAAGGTTGGCAGTATGAAACTACCAGCTTCTTCATGAGAGGAAGAGGAGGCAATCTACTTCCGTAAAGATTGTTGTTGTTGTTATGTGCCATCGAATCAGACCCGACTCATAGCAACCCCTCCTTGGGTTTCCGAGGCGGTATCATTAGGAGCTCTGGTAGCATAGTGCTTAAGACACTTGACTGCTAACCAGAAGCCTAGCGGTTCAAACCTACCAGCCACTCCTTGGAAGGAAGGTTGGGCAATCTACTTCCGTAGTGATACCACTCGGAAATACCAGGAGGGGTCGCTATGAGTCAGATTGACTCGACGGCACATAACAACATCACTATGGAAGTAGATTGCCCAACCTTCCTTCCGAGGAGTGGCTGGTGGGTTTGAATCACCAGTCTTCTGGTTAGCAGTCAAATGTCTTAGGCACTACGCTACCAGAGCTCCTTTCCGTAAAGATTAACAGCCTTGGAAACCCATTGGGGTTTGCTATGAGTCTGAATAGACTTGATGGCAGTAGGTTTGGTTTGGTTTTATTTTTTTAATAAGCAAAATGTACTCCCCAGGAAGAAATTGAGCTCTTTCGCCTATGAGACTTACCACCATTTGGCAGGTGTGAAGGAACCTGGGATCATACCTCCCGTTAGTAGCTTGCAACAGATCAGCTCTCTGATCCTGTCACCCTCCCATTCTTTGCTTTCCAATTCCAAGATGAATTTCTTTACCTGGCTTTCCAGATCAACTTTGTTCTTCTTGATTTTTGGAGATAAATTTGCTAATGTTCATCACAAATCTCTGTGACAGTCCAGTATTTATAATCTATCTTCCTACTCTTCTAAATCTAAGCAAATGGTTGGGGTAGCAAAGAATGCACCATTCTCCATCATTTGTAAGAAGAAACTATGATTATTTTTGAGTAACTTCCTTTCTATGTGTTCAAGTTACATTAGGGAAAACTAGCACTTCCAATGTAATGCTTTCTACATTTTTCTTTAATTTAAAAAAAGTAATTAAAGCACTTAGCAATGTCCCTAAATTGTTAAGCCACAAAGAGAGGGAATAAAAGGTATGTTTTACAAGGCTTGGCAATTGTTATATTTTTTTGATGGTGGTTACAGTTGATGAAGCAAAATTCCAAGCTGAAATAAAGAATGAATTGTTGAGATAGTTGCCTGGATTATACCTAAAGGCCTTGACCTCAGAGCTTCTGACAGTGCTCCTTATTTTTTTACTGGGGTCTAAGAGCCTTAACCCATCAGAGACTGGAACAGAACATTTTAAAAAGACTTTTGTAGAGACTTTGATAAAATAAAAGTTAAGTTAACAGAGAAAGGGATATGAAGCTAAGTTGTCTGATTCATATATGTAGCTTGCTTTCTTGGGTCTCCAGGGAAAAGGATGGTTGGTTCCAAAGAAATCTGTCCTTATCCGCAGTCATTGGGCCCCTTGCCCACTTACACTCTTCTAGGAGGAAACTGCTCACAGCATGATAGCCATTAGTCATGGAGACTGTTTCCTCAAAGTTGTCTGCTCCCCATAATTTGTTCTTATGTCTAATCCCCCAACTTCATTACTGATTGTTGTCAAAGTAAAAGGGTATTAAGTACATGTACATTTAGATAATGCATTTTACATTAACATTTTTATTGAAATAGGAGGCTACTCAGGCCTGTGCCCTAGTTTTACCTTATTGATAGTAGAGGCAAGAAAAGGGGATAATCAAGGTAGGGTGGGAATCAAGTCTTTAGGAGTACAATATGGCTACAACTTGAATATCTAGTTCCAAAAAAGATCAGACACCCACATTACCACAATATGGGGAGCTCATAATGGCCTAGTATGTTTGGTGTAGAGTTAGGAATGGCTCCTGAAAATAAAACAAACAAAACATGAGCTACAGTCGAATCCACTCTGACTCATGTAGCCCCATGTGTGCAGAACATAACTGCTCCACAGGGTTTCAATGGTTGATATTTTGGGGGAGTAGATCACCAGGTTTTTCTTCCAAGATGCCTCTGAGTGGACTCGAACTGCCAACCTTTCAGTTAACATTAACTATTTGGACATGGGAGGGGCAGACAACAAAGATGAATCCTTTTGCATATACAGTGCTGTGTTGCCAGTGATGGCAATCATTGATCTACAGGTGGATAGATGAGTGGACAGGCTGACCAATCACGTATATCTAGGCAGGGCTAGTGTGCCCATGATCGTGTATAGGGTTGGCAGATGATGTTTCTCTAAGGAGATTTGTATGTGCTGTAAGACTGTCCAGGTATAAAGTAGAGCTGACAAAGGCCAAGGTTGTGGTGACTTCTTGGCCACAGCCAGCTATCTGGAGGGAGCAAGTAGTTGGACTCGTGAGCTCAGGACTATGGTTGCAGGGGATCTCAAGCTCAGTTGGTGTAACATACTACACAAAAACATTGTTCTACATCTTACTTTGGTGAGTATCAACTGGGATCTTAAAAGCTTGCAAGTGGCCATCTAGATGCAACAATGGGTCTCTCCTCATCCAGAGCAAAGAAGAATGAAGAAAACCAAAGATTCATGGAAACCATTAGTCCAAGGGACTGGTAGACCATGTGATTTTCAGCCTAAATGGCCATGATACCAGAAGAACTAGATGGTGCCTGGCTACCACTGTCAACCACTTGCAGGGGGATCTATGTAGGAGATTCTGGATAGAGTAGGAGAATGGTGTGGAACATAAAAATAAACCAGTCTGACAGAGTCTGGTGACATCCCTGAGACTATGGCCCCTTGTTCTAGTTTCCTAGTGCCCCTCTGACAGGAATATACCACAAATGGGATGGCTTTGACAAACAGGAGTTTATTCTTACAATTTGGAGGCTTCAAGTCCGAATTCAAAGTGCTAAGCTCTAGGGGCTGGGTGAAAGCCCCTCATCCTTGGGCTTCAGCTCTGCCTCCTGACCCTGGCCCACTGAAGCTAGAGGCTTTTCTTCACTCAGCTGCTGGCTGCTGAGGATGACAAACCCAAGGTTGACAAGTAAAAAGGCACCATTCTGATGTTACCAAGCCACACAGCAGGCCATTGATTCAAGTCCATTGAAAGTCCCAAGATTGGCAGAGCATGGCAGCCTGCTGAACGACATGACTACATGCAGGATTCAAGCGTGCCATAAGCTAGAGACTTTGCCAAAGCTGCTGCCTATATACAGGCAGATGACATATCCAAAGGCAGCTACTCAGCTGCTCACAGTAGATTCCACCATGGAGTTGATTACCAGTCTCATCATGGGGAATACTACATCCAGCTGCCCAGCCATTCAACCAGGCTTAGCCAAGTTGACACACAAAATTAACACCCCTAGCTACCCTTCAGGTCTGGAATTAAACTCATTCCTTTGGCTTCCAGCCAATTAATAGCTGGGCATACAGGCTGAACATTTACATCAGGTGGATATGCTACTAGGAGCGATCAATCATGGGAGAACAGAAGGGCAGTGTGTGCACAGTGAGACAGCTGGGGCTCGGGTGGGAATGCATGGGAGGGAAAGACACAGGGAAGAGTTAACTATGGGGAGGAAGTGGGAAGAGAGCTGTTGTTACACTGTGGAGAATTCCAGTCAATGTCATGAGACAAAATGTGTATGAACTGCTGTATGGAAAATGAATTTGCTCTGTAAACTTTCACCCAAATCACAATAAATTTTTTTTTAAATAAATGACTGTCTACACCACTCAGGGATTCCAAAACTGGCTCCTTTACCTTCTATATTCAAGGTTTACCTGGAAGTTCCAGATGAGAAGCAGAACTATTCATATACTGTTGGTCAGAAAGTTATGATCTTCCACCTGAGAAGCTGTCCTCTTTGAATTGACAGGTGTCTTCAGGATCAGGACACATGGAAGGGTCAAGTAGAGGTGCTGGCCTAGTTGGCCAGATCAGCCCTGGGAGCTGGTGAGGTGGCAAATGTCACAGGCAAGTGGCCCTTTTGTGCACTTTAGCTGTCAAACTCTTAACACTCCTTACATAGGCACATGCTTCTCTTGCCCATCAAGGCAAGAGAACGTAAACTGGATAGCACTGACTTCTTAAAAAATTTCACACATTGTGACTTAAAAATTACATAATATATGAATACCTGCTTTATTATAATACCTTCTTTATACCATCCTACAATTCCCTAGAATGAATCTGTGTGACATGGGATGCTCCTTCTAGCATTAGAAAATGTCCTGGAAAATGGAAGACACATTGTATATGGAGTTCCTGTGAGAGCTGCTGGCACTTGCTAGTTTGGGAAGGGAGGTGGGAGAGAGGAGCCAGGATAGAGAGAGGGAAACTTAGGCCAGTAGGAAAATAAAACAAAACAAGAACATGTCCCTAATGAAGCCTTGTATCTTTCTGACATCATTATTTTTTTAATAAACATGGGGAAAAAAGCAGAAAGTAAAGCATAAAACCCTAGTAAACACATCAGAAATACCAAATTAGCACACTCTCCAAATACACCTTTATATTTAGAATTGGGCTACTCACAGAGGGGGCTGACTTGGTTGCCATGATGCATTTAGCCTGCAAACCCTCTTCACATCCCATGGTTGTGTACATTAGTATTTTTTTTTGTCCTCAAGAAAATTGCATAGTGATGGCATTATACTTTGTTTTTCCTCCTTGTCCAAAATGGGTTTTAATGACTTTTATATAAGGAATATTACCTGTTAGTTCAGAAGTCCAAGTATGTGTTCTTATTCAAAAGGGTCAAGTTGGCAGTTTGAAAACAATTTTAAATAACTGTGTTATTGTCTGCTGATTTTGTGCTCATTATGAAATTTTGTGAGATGTGTGTAAGACATGACATATATCTCTTAGGCACATTCATTTCAAAGAAGTGGGGATACACAGCTAATAAATGCACATTTTTTGTTATTAGCTGCCATGGAGTTGACCCCAGATTCATGATGATCCCATGCACACTGGAATGAGATGTTGCCTGGTCCTTCACCAACCCCATGATCAGTTGCAGATTGGACTGTTGTGATCCATAGGGGTTTCATTGGTTGATTTCCAGAAGTAGATTGCCAGGCCTTTCCTCCTCATCTGTTTTAGTCTGGATGCACCACTGAAACCTGTTCAGAGACATAGTCACCATGACAGGTGGTGGCTGTGCATGAGGTGCATTGATTGGGAATTGAACCTGGGTCTCTTGAATTAAAGGGGAGAATTCTACCATTGAGCCAGCAATGCTTCCAATTTAGCATTCAGCACTCCAACCATCTGTGCTTCTTGGGAAGTAGTACCAAAAAAACTAAACTGACCGCCATCTAGTCAATCCTGACTCATAGCGACCCCTCGTTGGGTTTCTGAGGCTGTATTACTATGGAAATAGATTGCCCCATCTTCTTTCTGAGAAGTGGCTGGTGGATTTGAGCCACCAGAGCTTTCAGGGAAGTAGTAGTATTCCTTGATTCTAGTGCTATTAGTTGGATCATCTTGGCAAACTCTATATTCCTTTGGGTTTCCCTGAGGACCTGAGTAGGAGGACCCATGTGCTTTCCCCCTACAGGCCAGTAAGTATCTGGCATACATGCCCAAATAACCCATAACTCAGTGAAGTGTGGTGTCCAAAGTGCCAAGTTACCATAGTGCCCTCTGGGGATGTTCAAGTTAGTTTCTTCATTGCACTCCTCACCTTGATGGATTGAATCTCTTATGAGATTGATTTGTTTGTTTGAGGAATTGTAGAATGCTTTATTAAATAGAAGCTGATGAACACTCAGAGCAGAAAGTGGCAATGAACAGTGGTGTTTTGGTTACTTTGTGCTGCTATAACAAAAGAATACCATGAGTGAGATGTCTTGAACAAACAAGAGTTTATTCTCTTACTATTTTGGAGGCTAGAAGTCTGAGTTCAAAGTGCCAGGCTCTAGGGAATGAGTGAAAACCTCTCAATCTTGGGCTTCAGCTGTCTTCTGCTCCTGGCCCACTGAAGCTGGATGCTTTTCTTCACTCAGGCAGCTGCTGGCTGCTGAGGCTGACAAACCCAAGGTCAACAAGTAAAAAGGCACAATTCTGATATTACCAAACAATATGACAGGTCACTAATTTAAGTCCAGAAGAAGTCCCAAGATTGGCAGGGCACAGCAGGCTGGTGAACAATGAGTTGACTACATGCAGGGTTCAAGCACACCAAAAAGCTGCCAAGACCTTTCTCTAAACTTCTCCTAATATACAGGAAGCAGACCACATCTGTAAGGTGCTCACAGTAGATTTCACCATGGAGTTGATTATCAGTCTTATCATGGGGAATACTACATCCAGCTGTCCAGCCAGTCAAAACCAAGTCCAGCCAAGCTGACACATAACCTTAACTACCACAAGGGCCTATGTACATTTTCCAAGAATAGTAAACTCCTCCTTCCTTTTATCATAGATTTCCTAGATTGGATGATCACAATGAAGTAATAGATAATAAATAATGTATCCTTGTTGGCTCTAAGAGCCCTAGTTGTGGACCAGAATCCACATGGGAAAATATAAAGTAACAAATTAAGACTTTAAAGTAAAGCTAACTTTGATAACTAATAAGCACCAGGAAAAGGAATTTCTAGAAGAGAAATCTCTGCTAATTAGAAGAGGAATTCATCAGCTCTCAAGTCAAAGTCTGCCAACACCTCACTTCCTATAACTGAGGCATATATTGCCCATTGCTAGTATTGTTATTTACTAAATTCTACAGTATATCCCCATAATACATCCTAAATTATTCTATAATGCTCATGAGAAATGAAGAAGTGTAGTTTCTACAAACATGGATGTTTCCTAAGGAGTTTTAGATTTCTGCCCTCTTACAACTTTTTGCACAAGATATGACATTCAATCTGAGCCCTGTGATTTCTTTATGGACTACTGCTGCTGTTTTTGTGGTTTATCAGTTAGAACTGGAGTTCTGTGCTGTTCTTCTTTTTCTTCTTTACCCAAAAGTAACTATAAATAGCACAAATGAACCCTCACAATGTTCATTATTGTATTGCATTGGATAAAGCCTGTCTTAATAATCTTATGAACAAAATAGAGGCTGGTGGGATGGCTTATGTTAAGAATGGAAGACTTTCTAGGCAGTTGATTGATCGTACAAACAGAATATAAATCAAGGAGCTCAACCTGGAAGACATTTCTCCATGCATGTCAGTTCTTTGTTCTTGGACTTTTCCCATAAAAATTTTTATCAATGACTTGGGCATCAACATAGAAACTATGTTTATCAAATTTCCAGTGACTGCAAAGCTGGGGTGAAAGATGAAAGGTTCCAAATGATCTCACCAGGCTGGACAACTGGTTCTCAAATGACATGAAATATATGTTAGTTCTTATTGTCAGCTTCAAAAGATCAGGTTCACAATGATAAGATATAAGACACAAAGCCTGTTTTGATAGCAGCTTTTGTGAAAATGAGCACAGAACATGAACAAGCCCAGTTGCTGTGACTTTGCTGTGAAACCCTCATATGAGATTTTAATTTGCAAATATTATGTTTATCAACACTGGTGATAAAAATGTTATTGTTCTTATCTGCACTTTTATATTTTCCAAACTGTTTATTGGTGTACTAGTTTGCTTTATTTGCACTGTACTCTTGTGAGGCTATTATCTCCAGTTTAGAGGTGAGGAAACCCAAGGCAGAGGTTCCGTAAATAGCAAACAGGTGCCATCTGAGGTCAAGAAGGGACTGACGAGAAACAGCTTCTTACTGATGCCTTCTTGGTGCTCCCTGTGTCATTTTGTGGTGTCTGGTGAGAGTCATTGGGTGTATATGGTCTTTTCTTCACTAAAACCATAGGCCACCTTTGTGAAACCATTTTCAGCTGTCATTCACCTCATGCTACCTTACTCCTTAGGCTATGTGTGGTTGAGTGTGAGTTTGAGTTAAAGAGAATCAAGATAGTACCCAAACTCAGTAATTTATTTCTGTGCTTCTTCCAGTTAACTATAGCACTAATATGTCATGGCTTATGTCTAGATAATCAAGTTGTTCTAGAATTTGTGACTGTATTTCTGTGACCATTTTGATTCTCAGTCTCCTATTGTGTGTTGCTGGTTCCATACTGTTTTGGTTAGCTGGTGCTGCTCTGATAGAAATATACCACAAATGGGATGGCTTGTACAAACAGGAGTCTATCCTCTTACAGTTTTGGAGACTAGAAGTCCGAGTCCAAAGTGCCAAGCTCTAGATGCTGGGTGAAAGCCCCTTGACCTTGGGCTTCAGCTCTGCCTCTTGCTCCCAACCCACTAAAGCTGGAGGGTTTTCTTTACCCAGGCAGCTGCTGGCTGCTGAGGCTGACAAGCCCAAGGCCAACAAATAAAATGGCACAATCCTGATAGTACCAAACCACATGTGAAACCATTGATTCAAGTCCTGAAAAAGTCCCAAGATTGGCAGAGCAATGTGGCAGGGTGCTGAACAATGACTTAGCTACATGCAGGTTTCAAGCACACCACACACTGGGACCTTCCTCAAAGTTGCTTCTTGTATATACTGGAAGCAGCTCACATACCTAAAGCAGCTACTCTAGTAGATTCTACCATGGAGTTAATTACCAGTTTCACCATGTGGAATAACTACATCCAGCTGCCCAGCTACTCAACCAGGCCCAGCCAAGTTGACAACAACCTTAACTACCATATATACTGTCTGGCTACATGATATCATTTGTAAATCTTTTTAAAATAAGGGAAATCCTTCAAACTCTTTAGCTTTCATTAATTCTTGAATTAATTTAAATCTTTGTTTTATGTCTCAGACAGCTTCTATTTTGTAACAAACACAAGTTGCCATCAAGTCAATTCTTAGGGGAACCTCACATGTGTCAAAGTAGCATCATGTTCCATGGGGTTTTTAGTGGCTGATTGTAAAAACTGTGAGGAGGCCACATGTTCTGACCTCCTCTAATCTCACAAGAGGAAGACAGCAGTAACCCAAGGCCTATTACTGCAAGGCCAAACATGCTGCCTCCCTCCAGCCCTTTCACCAACCGTTCCTCCCAAAGC